>NC_087349.1:61000542-61303572 GCF_030014295.1 Loxodonta africana | reverse complement strand
TATGTTGAGGTGTAATCCATACTAAAGGCTGTAGTCTTTGATCTTCATCAGTAAGTGCTTCAAGTCCTCTTTCCTTTCAGCAAGCAAGGTTGTGTCCTGCATATTGCAGGTTGTTGATAAGCCTTCCTCCAACTCTGATGCCGAGTTCTTCTTCATACAGTCCAGCTTCTTGGATTATTTGCTCATCATACATATTGAGTAAGTATGGTAATAGGATACAACCCTGATGCACACCTTTCCTGACTTTAAACCACACAGTATCCCCTTGTTCTGTTCCAATGATTGCTTCTTGATCTATGTACAGGTCCCTCATGAGCACAATTAAGTGTTCTGGAATCCTCATTCTTTGCAATGTTTTCCATAATTTGTTATGATCCACACAGTTAAATGCCTTTGCATAGTCAATAAAACACAGGTAAAAATCTTCTTGGTATTCTCTGCTTTCAGCCAGGATCCATCTGACAGCATCATTGATATCCCTGGTTCCATGCCCAATTCTGAATCTGGCTTGAATTTCTGGAAGTTCCTGGTCGATGTACTGCTGCAACTGCTTTTGAATGATCTTCAGTAAAATTTTACTTTCCAGTGATATTAATGATACTGTTTGATAATATTCACATTTGTTTGGATCACCTTTCTTTGGAATAGGCATAAATATGGATCTCTTCCAGTCAGTTGACCAGGTAGCTGTCTTCCAAATTTCTTGACATAAATGAGTGATCACTACCAGTGCTGCATTTCCTTGTTGAAACATCTCAATTGGTATTCTATCAATTCCTGGAGCCTGTTTTTCACCAATGTCTTCAGTGCAGGTTGGACTTCTTTCTTCAATACCGTTGGTTCTTGATCATACTCTACCTCCTGAAATGATTGAACGTCAACCAATTCTTTCTAGAACAGTGACTTTGTGTATTCTTTCCATCTTATTTGATGCTTCCTGTGTCCTTCAGCATTTTGTCCATAGAATCTTTTACTATTGCAACATGAGGCTTGAAGTTTTTTTTCAGTTCTTTATTTTCTTTTGTTTCTTTATTGATACATAAAATGACAAGATCTACTGGTGGTTCTAATAACTGACATGATTCTAAATTAATGATATGAATAAACTGTATTTTGAGATATCTGTAACAGCTATATGTAATATGAAAATATGTGTGATTTCTTTAGGTAACAAAGTCACAGGTATTACTAATTCTACTTGTAGCTTGTTTCCTACAATTATAATTGAAGGAAATGCTAAAGTTCATCAGAGGTTAATGAAAATAAAGATGTAATTTTTTTCCCCATCCAAGTTTATAGACCCTCTGAGTTCTAGCTATAGACTGCTTGGGCCGGGGAGGGGGGGTGGGCGGGGAGAGGGGGAACTGTAAATGCCAGTTAAGAACTCTCAGGCTAAGGGCTTCACCACTCCATAAATCTAGTGGAATTGAGAATTAATATTAGACCAGTCAACAGTTATGCCTAAATCTTATCTGTAATTGCCTGGCTATGAGAGTATTAAATATGCACACTGTAACCACTAGAAAGCTCATCTGTAAAGGTGGTGTAGTTCTTAGTTATATATATATATATATATATATATTGCTCTTACAGAGTACTGAGTTAAAGTACTGTTAAGGAATAATAACATGGCCCCAGTAATAACTCCACACATATTGTTGTTACTGTTTTGGTTCTATGGTTGGATGAATAAGTTAACAAAATTTATAGAACAGATGCCCTTACAGGAATTAATATTGTTTAGCGCATGTGGGTCAAGACCCTTAACACATGCATGTAAGTGTTGGGACCTCAGACAATTTCCTCCCACAATATGCTCACACATCTTGTCTTCCTTTCCATGGGAAAAGAATTGGTTCATGAGTTTTCCCTCTTCCAGTAAATAACAAAATATAAATCCCAGTGGCCATAATACCCTTACCTCCCTGACACTATGTTTCATGACCATTTCTTTATTTCTGTTCCTGTAGCTTATAATTAATTTCATAGAGGAAGAGATGCACTAACTCACTGCTAGTTTGGGAACATGAAATGGGGATGGGAATTACAGATTCCATTCTTCATTCTCACTCCCTATTAGAAAAACATCATCCAACAGAGAAAAGGCCCAAAAGTGAAACAAGAACTCAGAGTAGACTGTCCACATTCATCTTGCTGGGACATCATTTAGTGCACCTCAGAGACATGCAGCGAAACATCTGTAATGGTCCTCAAACTGGGAGACGAGGCTGTGTGAGTGGTGCATTCATTAATAAGGACTTCAAAGAGATGTTTAAGAATTTACTTTCCACTTGACCCCAAGACAAACTATTTCTCGCACCAACCTTTACTTGATTCTTCTAAGGTATCATTAAGAATTTAGCAGCATGGTTATAACTTTGAAAAATTTCAAACACCGTGAAGTGTAGTTAGTTGTCTTCTCATGGTAAATTTAGGTATAGCACAATGAAACGTTGCTCAGTTCTACTCCATTTTCACAATTGAAATTTTTTATTCCATTGTTGCAAACTTTGTGTCAATCATCTCATGCAGAGTTTCCTTGGTTTTTGCTGACCCTTTACTTTACCAAACAGGATGTCTTTTTCTAATGATTGATCTTTTCTGATGATGTGTCCAAAGGAAGTAAGACAAAATATTATCATCCTTGCTTCTAAACAGCATTCTAACTGTACTTTCTCCAAAACAGATTTGTTTATTCTTTTGGCAGTCATTTTTAATGTGAAGTTCTCACTTTTCAGGTGTTTCAAAAAATACCTATATAGGAAAGGCAGATTTTTTCCATTTCAGACCGACATGTGCATCAGTCAGTATATGGTCGTGGTAACAAACAACACCCAAATCTCTGTTTCTTAACCCAGAAGTTTATCTCATACATTTTTCTCATGGGCTAATATAGGAGATTCTGCTGATCATGGTTGCTTGGGGACCCAAGCTGATAGGAGCTCCTTCTTGACATGTGCTTCCATGATCATTATACCAGGGGGAAAGGAATATGGAAATCATGGGCTCATTCATGCTCATCCCTTCTTCTCCCATTTTATTGTCTAAAGAAAGTAGCATGGCCACACAAAACTTCAAAGGGTAGGGGAAATGCAACTCTACCATATGCCTGGGAGGAGAAGGTCTAGAAACATCTGTCAAAGAACTCATGGCTGCCACAATTCATCCTCCTGTCACCACGTATCTTGTTCACTTCTGATGTCCGAGGGAGACAACACAAAAGTCCTACCCAGTGAAAGCATCAAGCTCAAAGCTCAGGATCTCTGAGAGATGTGCAGTAGTCTCTAAATCAAGTCTGGATGTGGCTCTTCTTACTCCAGAAACCTGTGAATGGAAAGACATGTTATCTTCCCTCCATACACCCAATATATAATTGTGGAGCAGGGATAGGATAAACTGAATAAACATTAACGTTCAGAGAGGGGGAAAATGGGACACACACAAAAATTCTCAAATCCCTCTGGGCAGAAGTGTCAGGATCCTCTGACCCTGGGGTGTGTGGAATGTTCCTTTATTATACCTGATTCTGCCCTTGTTTCCTCCCTCTGAGAGGCTCTCCCTTCCCCAGAATATCCTTGACCACATCTGAAGTGAGCATTGGAGATCATGCCCTCCTTGGGCACTGAGCAGCTTGCTCAGTCTACTTCTTGCCTCTTTTGGTTGGGAACCCAAGAGTCTCTTTAAACCTCGCTCACAATCTTTTTTTACTCAGGCTGGTGGTTCTTTTGGCAGTATAACTCTCTCCAAAACTTGGTCAGCTTCTTACATATTTGACTCCAGTCAGCCCCATATGCCAAAAGTTGCACCCACAATTTTTTTTCTAAGCATGCTTACTGGGTTTGCTATATTTCTTTGCCTTATCGCCTTCATATCCTTCCCCTCCCCCCATCCTATCTCTACTTGATTGTGGGTTCCTTGGATTTATCAGGCTCCAAAGGGGAGCTACATTCAGCCTCCTTTTCCTGAACCATACTGTTCAACTGAAAGGATTTATTGGGCCTTATTTCCTGAGTTGGAAGCATATTCTGAGACACCTTAATTGACTCAGAGTTGTTTTTCTTTCTTTTTAACATTCTATGTGATGTTTTATTTCTGACATAAAACCTGACACCACCTGGAGGGAGCATCCCAACTCCCTGGTCTCCTTACACCCCTAGCTCAGGCATAGGAAAGATGCAACCCACCTAGTCAGCTCCTTTTGGCCTCTTAGAGAGCGGAAGAGCTACCACTCACAGGAGACCACAATTGATCTTCCTCTCTGGGGTCCAGATAGTTTTCTGGATCAAGCTCTTCTCAGGATCCACTATGTTGTGGTAAGTAGGCAGGTGCCTGTTTATCTTTAGTTGTTCATGCTGCCCACAGGTGAGAATTCTCTCCACCGTGATTCTCACCAAGCCTGAGGCCTCCCTTGCCCATGTACCACGGCAATTTTCTCCCACAGGAGAAACAGATGGAATGAAGTTGGTTATAGATTTCAACCAATCTCAAAACAGATGTGAAGAGGAAATAACCTCAAATGGCAAATGATAATTTCAGTGAAGTTTGTGTTTGTGGTAATAAAAAATTGACAAGTTTCATGATCACTGGAGCAGTAACATTTTTGATCTTGTACAAATATGAATGACATCTATGTTTTGGGATAATTTTGTCTTGAAACTATTTATACAGATTTTTTTTTCCTAGGTCAGTCAACAGCATCAATTCTTGACTTGATGGCATCTTGTTAGCATGTTATTAATTATGAAAAGATAATTTAGCAGGTTACTGAAAATGCAAGAATTGGACAAATGTCCTGAGTATTACTTTAGCCATGATTTAGTAATCAGAATGGAGCTTTTATATTTACAGTATTAGAGTTTATTGAAGTACTTTTAAGCCCTATAATGACTGAACTGTGTTTATACTACTCAAATACCAATAAAATATTTTTCTATTCTAAAATTGAGTTGTTGCATCTATTTGTAGTAGCATCTATTTGCAAACAGGAATCCCTGGATGGCACAAGAAACTAAGCCCTCAACTGCTAACTGAAAGGTTGGCAGTTGGAACCCACCCAGAGGTGACTCAGAAGAGTTGCCTGGTGATCTGCTTCTGAAAGGTCACAGCCTTGAAAACGCTATGAAGCAGTGCTACTCTGTACACATGGGGTCTTAATGAGTTGGAATTGACTCAAGGACAACTAACAACAACATTGTAAACAACAGGTTCAAATCCTCAAAGTTTTCTTTGTACCAATTTAACATAAAACTCTTAATTATCTCATGAATTCATGAATAATTTTTCATAGTTTGTTGCTGAGTTGGCAACCAGTCTTTCATTGTTGTAAAACCCAACTCCATCATATAATCACTGCCAAATGTTTCAAATAAGAACCAAAAAGGACGCAAAATAATGAGGCTGCAGCAGAGTACCTTAGGCATATAAAATACTTGCTAAACTGTTTACATCCTTAGTTAACTTAATACTTGAATGTGCAAGATTGATCCTTCTGAGAGAATCCAGTGTCATGTTTATGTGCACAGAGTCTAGGTCATCAGTTGCTATGGCCAGAAAAAAGTATTGGCTTCTTCACTTTGTGTCTTTTGGGAGTCATGGGAAATGTGTAACAAAAACACCAATACATACATATATACATACATACATACATTAATTAAAATAGTACTAGTTTGCTAGGTTTCTCTAGAGGAGGTAGCTCTATGTTTTTTCAATGTCCAGTCATTGGTAAAGACTGATTGATTGATTGGTTGATTGATTGACCTGACAATGCCACTCCAGATTCTCTGTAGTCTTAGTTTTAAAGATACTGGCCAGAGTGCCAAATGCTTATCCAGTAGGTTCTTTCCCTTTTCTTCCCTCTTCCTGGTTCTAGCAAAAACAGAGAGGATTAGAGTGACTGCATTCATTTATCAAACACCTGAGCATCTTTTCTGTACTTGACATTGTACTTGCTACTTTGTGTGAGAGAAGGATAAAACACGGTGCCTGTTCTCAAGCAGCCTAGTAGAGGGGATCAGTACCTATATCTTGGGGACTAGAATTATAGAACCTGGTCTTCAATATTTCTTTTCTTCTAAAATTTGTTGATTTTTCTGTTGTTATTAAGAATATACACAGCAAAACATACACCAATTCAACAGTTTCTACATGTAGAGATTTAGAGACATTGGTTACATTCTTCAACCTGTGCAACCATTCTCACCCTTCTTTTATGAGATGTTCCTCCATCATTAACATGAAATCACTGCCACCTAAGGATCCTGTCTAATCTTTGGAGTTGCTGTTGTCAATTGGTCCCGTACAGATAGTTCTTGAAAGAGCATAATACTCAAGGTAGACCTCTTTGTACAAATTAAGCTTTTATTGTGTGATTTAAAGAAGGCTTCAAGGGACATTTTTGGTTTAAGGTTTAAAGGATTATTTCATGGTAATCGTTTTAGGAGTTCATCTACCCTCTATGGTTCCAGAAAGTCTAGTGTCCATAAGAATCTGAAATTCTGTCTGCATTTTCCCTTTTTGATCAGGATTCTTCTGTGAAATCTTTGATCAAAATGTACAGTAGTGGTAGCCAGGCACCATCTAGTTTTTCTGGTCTCATAGCAAAGGAGGCAGTTGTTCATGGAGGCAATTAGTCACACATTCCATATCTTCCTCCTGTTCCTGACTTTCCTTCTTCTTCTCTTGCACCAGGTGAAGAGATACCAACTGTCATGCCTTGGATGGCCACTTGCAAGCTTTTAAAACCCAGGCACTATGCAAAGAACTAGGAGGTAGAACAGAAGCACTAAACATGTTATTAGGCCAATTAACTAGGATGCCCCATGAAACCATGACCCTAAACTTCCAAACCAAGGAACAAAATCCCATGAGGTGCCTGGTTGTACAAAAACAGCCTCAGCAGTTATTCTTTTTTTTTTTGTCATTGTTGTAAATGCATCTATCACGCAACTTTCGCCAATTCAGCTTTTTACAGGTGTACAACTTATTAACAGCAATTTCAATAATTGACTGGGCAACCCTACCCTTAATCAAGATTTTTTCATCATCATTAACCCTCCTTTCCCCCATCTTCGCACCCCGGTAACCACTAATAAACTGTGGTCTCTATATGTTTGCCTTTTTTTTTTTTTAATATAAGGACAATATTTGTCCTTTTGTGATTGGCTTATTTCGCTCAATGTAATGTCTTCAAGCTCCATCCATACTGTAGCATGTATCAAGACTCCTTTTCTCCTACTGGGTGAGTAGCATTCCATTGTATGTATGCACCACATTATGAATTATCCATTTATTTGTTGATGGGCATTTAGGTTGTTTCCACCTTTTGGCTATTGTGAATAGTGTTGCAGTTAACATTGGTGTACAAACCTCTGTTTGAGGCTCTGCTTTCAAGTCTTTTGGGTATATACCTAGGAGTGGAATTGGTAAATCAAATGGTAGATCTATTTTTGTTTTTTTGAGAAACTGCCACACTGTTTTCCACAACTGCTGTACCATTTTGCATTCCTACCAGCAATGGATAAGAGTTTCAATATCCCCACATTCTCGCAACATTTGTTATTTCCTGTATTTTTTTTTTTTTTTAGTCTGAGACGTCCTAGTGGGAGTGAAATGTGATTTTGATTTGTATCTCTCTGATGGCTAATGATGCTGAGCATCTTTTCATGTGTTTGGTGGCCACTTGAATGTCCTCTTTGGTGAAATATCTATTCAAGTTCTTTGGCCATTTTATGATTGAATTGTCTTTTTGTTGTTCAGTTGATGAAGTTTTACATGTATTTTTATTATTAGATCATTTTGAATACATGGCTTCTGAAGATATTCTCCCAGTTGGTAGCTTGTCTTTTCACTTTTGTTAGTAAAGCCTTTTGACAAATTTTAAAATTTAATGAGGTCCCATTTATTTATTTTGCCTTTTGCTGTTTGTGCTTTCATTATTATATTAGATAATCCATTGTTGAAAGCTAGGCCTAACAGCATTGCCCCTGCTTGTTCTTCTGAGAATTTTATGGTTTTAGTTTGGACATTTAGGTTCTTTTTTTTTTTTTGCTTTAAGTAGAAGTTTATAGCTCAAGTTAGTTTCTCATACAAAAATTTATACACACATTGTTATGTGACCCTAGTTGCTCTCTCTGTAATGTGACAGCACACTCCGACTTCCCACTCTAGATTTCCTGTGTCTATTCAACCAGCTCCTGTCCCCTTCTGCCTTTGCACATTTAGGTTCTTAATCTATTTGGAATTTCTTTTTGTGTGTAGTGTGAGATATGGATCCTGTTTCATTTTTCTATGTGTGGAAATCCAATTTTCCCAGCACAATTTATTGAAGAGACTCTTCTTTCCCCATTGAATAGGCTTAGCACCGTTGTAAAAAATCAGTTGACCATAGATTTGTGGGTTTATTTCTGGACTCTCAATTCTATTCCATTGGTCTCTCTATCTATTGTTACACCAGTACCGGGCTGTTTTGATTACTGTAGCTGTATAAACCCATTGCTGTCATATGTTTTAAAATCAGGAAGTGTGAGTCCTATTTTGTTCTTCTATTTCAGCATTGTTTTAATTATTAGGGGCCTCTCAAGTACTTTTTTTTTTTTATTCACTCCACAACTGAATCTGATTCACACCAAAGTTTAATAATCACCACTTTAGAATGAATTTATTAACTTCACAAGGTTTGCCTTACTAATAAACTTTTCTGGTATAGGCCACTGGTTTTGAGGTTATTTATTTTATTAGATGCTTGAGTTCCTTCATTCCTTCTCCACAGAGCAAAATAAACACTTTCGGCTTTAACATGAGTTGATATAATCTCCCCTTCTTGTAAGCTTCCAATTTCTCAAAGTATACAATGGACACTTTGGGTTACTATTTTTTTTTTTTTACTGATACAAGAATGTTTGGGGTGCTGATTTCTATTGGTTTCAATCAGTTAGTTCTTAAGAGACTAAAGAAGCATTGTGTACCATGTCTAGTGGAAAGCATGATCTGTAAGGAGTTTATTCTCACAACTTAGACCCTAAAGAATACACCATGACCTCAACAACCTGGGCAAAGTACTTTGAGAAAAATTACTGTAGATGCTCCCTCTTTACCAAATTATCCAGATACCACAAAGGGAGTACAAATTCCATTTTTCACTAATAACTATTGATGGGCACTGTTGTAAATACTGAAGTATTCAGGACTATCTTACCCTAGGATCTAGGGCCTAGATCCAAACCCAAACCCACTGTCATTGAGTCGATTCCAACTTACAGGGTAGTTCTTAACTCTGGCTTCATCCAATGTCTGAACTCATTTCAGGGCAATTAAATCAGCATCTCATACCATTTTACAAGTATCATTGAGTATAAGTCAAGTCTGGAGTAAGGTGATGCAACCTGCTACAGACTTTCTTCATCCTCTTTATGGTAGCTTTTCAATGGCCTCTTCTCTTGTAGTGTTCCTTTCCTTTGCAAAATACCGACTTTGCCTTTTTGAATCTGTGGGCTGAGATGGGAAATCTTCCTCATCGCGAGATATGGTAAGCATATAAACTAATCTGCAGGTGCTATGAAGCAGGAATTCCCCAGCTCTGCTGACTCTGTTGGGTCAACAGAACTCTCTGAATGCATTTTGTGACTTCTTTGGTTTTTGGTTGTAAAGGATGATGTCCCACTACCCAGAGGCCTTTCCTTAGGCCAAAATAGTAATCAAAGTTGTATCATTCATGAACTTCACAGACTAAAGTGTTCATAGATAGCTTTTCGTATCCTTATACCTATAAAATATCTAACAGTTTATAAAGGCCAAAGCACATATTATCATATTACAGGCTCTCAGGAAATCACGTTTGAGTCTGGCCTTGAAGAATGAATGAGAGTTCAACAGACAGAGAAAGAAAGTGTGTAGGAGGTTGTAGGAGCAGAATTCTAGGACAAGACAACAACAGAAGCAAAAACATGCCAGTAAATGATATAGAATGCATCCCCAAAACAGAATAATAAAGTCATTTGAGTGTACATGTAAGTGCAAGGGTGCAATAAAAAAATACTGTAGAGTTAGGCTATTGCCACATTGTCAAGAGACTTGAATACTGGTCAGAGGATTTTGTGCTCAGGCTGGCATTTAACAGGCCACAGGGTGTTACATGTCAGAAATGTGTTTCAACAGACTACTCTGGCAGCTCATGATATGGAGGATTGGTTTGGGGAAAGACTGGAAGCAGAGACTCTGGTTGAGAAGTTATTCCAATAACCCAAGCAAGTGGTGATGGAGGTGATGACAGTGGGAATGGAAAGGACTAGGTGGGTTTGAGGGGGCATTATCTCAAAGGAAGAGAGGTATGCAGGAACTTCAGGTATGTGAAAGGCTGCTGTGGAAATGTTTTTAGGCAGGTGGGATTTTCTTGCCTGTTAAATCACACCCCTATGTGCCTGGGCATAAGGCTAACCTGCAGAGGCTCTACAGTTAGAAATAGAATCTGGATCTGACCCAGTGGGTCCAAGAGGGGAGCCCAAAATGGTACATGTAGAAATAAAATCTGGATCCTGATCCACTGGGTCCAAGAAGGAAACACTAAAATGGTACCTGTAGCCTGGGGTATTCAGGGTATGTGACAAGAGACATGGGACTGTGTAACACCAGTCAAGTAGTTCTATTTAAGACATTTTTTTTTTTTTATATCATAGGGCATGTAGACACATGAGCAAGAACATCTAAAATCTTTCAGTTCTACCCAAAGGAATTGGCTACATTGACCAACTATAAAATCTAGTCAAGAGTCACTTGGTATCTGCCTTAAGTATAACCTGAGTTATTTCCCTTAGGTAAAAGACACCCATTTGTTAGTTTTCACACTTTAATCATCTTTTTACAACCTTCCCCCCAGCCACACACAAAAAAACAGAAACAACAGCAAAGCAAGGAGTCCTTCTTCAAAGTATGGAAAACTCATGGGCCTCACCGATTATTTGAATTTTCCTCCTCTGGGTGCGTGATGGCTGCCTAATCTGGTTAGGCAGCTCAACACTCACAGGTAAATTAGACATGACAGTACCAACTGGATGGATTATAGTATTCAACATTGGGTCACTCTTTCACTTGAAAATTTTTGTTAATATGGACAAGTCTGGAGCCACAGAAGCAGTGTAATCCTCTGACCTGGGCTCCGCGGGTTGAGCCAGCTCTGTGGCTGCCTGGTTCCCTCCTCCAGGCATTACACCTCACTCACTATGGCTTCTTAGTCATGTTCTGAGGACATGGTAGCTCTTTGCCTGTCTACAGGATACTGCAAGTGTGTGGAGCTTGGTATTAGGGGGTGCTGGGGGCTGTAAGCTGCTGTTCTGTGTATTTACTATCACTGTAGGGAGGGCAGCAGCTCCCTTCAGGTACCCTGTAAGGCAATCTGGAATCCTAGCATCTTACAGAGCTGTGTTCTACATCTGACGAGTAGCTTCCTAACAGACGCGTAAGAACAGGACCTTAGGCTGTTCTCACTGCTGCTTTCATAACCTGAAAACATGCAAAACTGGTGCATTTTTTTAAACAAAAGTTCTTTGCACAAGAATTAAAGATTTGATGATCATGAAGATGACATCTACTCTTTACTGAATTCTTGAGGCACTCAGTGGAAGGTAGTCCCAAAGTAGAATCCAGATGACCTACAATGTAAGTGTAGCGACATAGGCATACATTTCCCTTCTTGTAGCAAGCAACAGATTCTATCTCTGTTAAACTTAGAAGTTGTGAACATAACCATATACTCTGCTTTAGGAGTGGGGAAGCAGAGAGAACTAGCTTGCAGAGAGAGAGAGAGACAGAGAGAGGAAGGAATCAGACATACAGAGGAGAACAGGGATAACAAATGGAGAAAGAGTCCTTCTGGCTGCACAGTTCTTGGTTCCAAAACTTCATGAATCTTTATTTCACCCCTGTCCTCATATTCCATGAAATACCCTTATATCTTTATCATAACCTCCCCCCACTTTTTGTTTAAACTAGCTCAAGTTGGTTTCAGTTGTTTACAGTTTAAGATTCTTAACAAGTTTTTTTTTTTATGGTGGATCAAGCTAATTTCTACTAAAATACAATTAAAGCAGTCTTTTTCCAATTCTCAGGAAAATGTAAGTTAATGAATGATCTTAATTTTATGTTTTTATCACATAAATTATTTCTCAAACCACTGGAACTTGTGACCACTTGCCCAGTTGTGAACAGTAGCAGATGACTAAATGAACAAAGTGAGAAATGTTAATAGGAAAACTGAAAAGTAGGCCCTGGTGCTTAGCTCACGACTTGTTTTGCTAGACATATGGTAATAATTTTGTATTGTGTATATTGGGTTTTTTTTATGTGTATGTATGCAAGTATATCAATATGTGCTCATAAACATGTATATCTGTATAATATAGTCATGTTTTCTGCTAGTAAAATGGATCCTAGTTTATATATTAGTATTAAACAGATCAGTAGGGATTTTGGCACCTGAAAAATTTTGAGAATCACTGCCTTTGATTAACCTAAATCTCGCCTGTTTTTCTCATTCTCACTTCTCCCAGGCACTGCAGAGCCATATGAACCCCAATCTGTCTCTCCCACCACTGTTTTATCCTCTTCCAGCCCAATTTCTAGCCTTTCACAATGGGAGCATCCTCATAACCCACACTGGCACCGCACATACCTAGGGCATCTGTCTATAGCTCAAAGGCAGAGCATGTTTAATTGTGGAGGGGAGCTGGGGGTGGAAACCAGAACAGTGAGATTTGTAATGTGGATTTCTTAGAAGT
Organism: Loxodonta africana; assembly: GCF_030014295.1. Classification (NCBI taxonomy): domain Eukaryota; kingdom Metazoa; phylum Chordata; class Mammalia; order Proboscidea; family Elephantidae; genus Loxodonta; species Loxodonta africana. The sequence continues at coordinate 61,290,805 of NC_087349.1, read as the reverse complement.
TTGCTCAGCCCTGGGCCAGTCCCTATGGAACACACCTACTCATCAGACTGCTTCTTTATCTAGCTTAGACCAGTATTTTTAAAGTTAAGACTATGGGTAGGAGTGGGGTGTCCCATTAAATATGATAAAACTTTTCATCAGCTAAACCTGGGGCTCATTTGTTAAATGCTTTTCGTAAAATGTTTACTGAACTTCCCATCAATGGTGTTCTGATAATAAAAGATAACTTTTATGTTTGTAATATTCAAGAATAACTTGATTTTTTCTTGCTATTCATATGTTTTAATGAATAGTTAAATACTAATTACTGAATCTCCCTTTTAAGACAGATCTCTGTTATTCTGTAGATAACTGGTAAGTTCAATATTAATGAAGCTTAGTTTTCCATAAAATAAGGAAATGTGGCAATTATGACTCTATTTGCTACAATTTCAAAGGAGCCAGCTTTCCCTTGGGAAGGTCATTTATTTATTCATTCTAATTTCGCATTTAAATTGCTGTTGTTTATTGATTTTTGTGGTTTTGAAAATTGCATTGCTCCAAATGGCATCCCTCTCTTATCTGGTATTTTAGACAGCAATCTTTGTCTTTAAAATCCTCTTGCCCAAATGATTCCCTAATTAACATATTTGACATGTGTCCCTTTTTTAGAGCTAATATATAAGATTAGACAAACATGAAACATTTCTGAAATACCCTTCTACTAAATGTTAATTTCTATAAATACATTTATAGTATGTTATTTTGCTTTGTTGTGTAGAGTTGATTCCAACTCATAACAACCCCATGGGACAGAGTAGAACTGATCCATAGGTTTTCTTGGCTGTAATCTTTACAGAAGCTACCGGGTAGATTTGAACCACCAACCTTTCCATTAATAGCTGAGTGCTTAACAATTGCACCACCAGTTTTTCTTAATAGAAATTACCGTAAAACTTGTGAAAGCTGGAACCTGTGTAAGGCAAAAACCTTTCAGAGAAGAAAAACTAAAATATTTTCCACTAATAGAGAATGATCCCTCACTTCTCTGTCAGTTTGTCGTACTGTGGGGGCTTTTGTGTTGCTGTGACGCTGGAAGCTATGCCACCAGTGTTCAGATACCAACAGGGTCACGCATGGTGGAAAGGTTTCAGCTGAGCTTCCAGACTAAGACAGACTAGGAGGAAGGACCCAGCGGTCTACTTCTGAAAAGAATTAGCCAATGAAAACCTTATGAATAGCAGTGAAACATTGTCTGATGTAGTGTCCGAAGATGAGCCCCACAGGTTGGAAGGCACTCAGGCGACAACCGGGGAAGAGCTGACTCCTCAAAGTAGGGTTAACCTTAATGACTTGGATGGAGTCAAGCTTTTGGGACCTTCATTTGCTGATGTGGCCTGATTCAAAATGAGAAGAAACAGTTGTAAACATCCATTAATGAATGGGACCTGTAATGTACAAAGTATGAATCTAGGAAAATTGGAAATCATCAAAAATGAAATGGAATGCATAAACATTGATATCCTAGGCATTAGTGAACTAAACATTGGTCGTTTCGAATTGGACAATTTTCTGGTCTACTATGCTGGGAATGACAACTTGAAGAGGAATGGCATTGCATTCATCATCAAAAAGAACATTTCAAGATCTATCCTGAAGTACAGCACTGTAAGTGATAGGATAATATATGCCTACCAGGAAGACCAGTTAAAACAACAATTATTCAAATTTATCCACCAACCACTAAGGCCACAGATGTAGAAACTGAAGATTTTTACCAGCTTCTGCAGTTTGAAATTGATCAAACATGTAATCAGTTTGCATTGATAATTAGTGGTGTTTAGAATGTGAGAGTTGGAAACAAAGAAGGATTGGTAGTTGGAAAATATGGCCTTGGTGATAGAAATGATGCCAGAGGTAGCGTGATAGAATTTTGCAAGACCGATGACTTCTTCATTGCAAATACCTTTTTTCACCAACATAAACAGCCACTATATGCATGGACCTCACTGGATGGAATACACAGGAATCAAATTGACTACATCTGTGGAAATAGACCATGGAAAAGCTCAATATCATCAGTCAGAACAAGGCCAGGGGCCAACTGTGGAACAGACCATCAATTGCTCATTTGAAAGTTCAAGATGAAACTGAAGAAAATTAGAACAAGTCTATGAGAGCCAAAGTACGACCTTGAGTATATCCCACCTGAATTTAGAGACCATCCCAAGAATAGATTTGACGCTTTGAACACTGATGCCCGAAGACCAGATGAGTTGTGGAATGACATCAAGGACATCATCCACGAAAAAAAGCAAAAAGTCATTAAAAAGACAAGAAAGAAAGAAAAGACAAAAATAGATGTCAGAAGTGACTCTGAAATTTGCTTTTGAACATTGAGTAGCTGAAGCAAAAGGAAGAAATGATGAAATAAAAGAACTGAACAGAAGATTTGAAAGGGCTGCTTGAGAAGACAAAGTATTATAATAACATATGCAAAGAGCTTGAGATAGAAAACCAAAATGAAGGAACATGCTCAGCATTTCTCAAGCTGAAAGAACTAAAGAAAAAATTCAAGCCTTGAGTTGCAATAGTGAAAGATCCCATGGGGAAAATATTAAACGACACAGTATGCATCAAAAGAAGATGGAAGAAATACACAGAGTCATTATACCAAAAGGAACTGGTCGACGTTTAACCATTTCAAGAGGTAGCGTATAATCAGGAATTGATGGTACTGAAGGAAGATGTCCAAGCTACACTTGGAAGGGATTGGCGAAAAATGAGGCTTCAGGAACTGACAGAATATCAATTGAGATGCTTCAACAAACAGATGCAGAGCTGGAAGTGCTCACTCATCTATGGCAAGAAATTTGGAAAAGAGCTACCTGGGCAAATGACTGGAAGAGATCCATATTTATGCCTATTCCCAAGAAAGGTGATCCAACCAAATGAGGAAATTATCGAACAATATCATTAATATCATATGCAAGCAAAATTTTGCTGAAGATCATTCAAAAGCAGCTACAGCAGTATATTCACAGGGAACTGCCAGAAATTCAGGGCAAATTCAGAAGAGGACATGGAACCAGAGATATCATTGCTGATGTCAGATGGATCCTGGCTGAAAGCAGGGAGTACCAGAAAGATGTTTACCTGTGTCTTATTGACTATGCAAAGGCATTCGGCTGTCTGGATCATAATAAATTATGGATAATATTGTGAAGAATAGGAATTCCAGAACACTTAACAGTGCTCAAGAGAAACATGTACATAGACCAAGAGAAAATCGTTTGAGCAGAACAAGGGGATTCTGTGTGGTTTAAAGTCAGGAAAGGTGTGCGTCAGGGTTGTATCCTTTTGTCATGCCTGTTTACTCTGCATGCTGAGCAGAAAATCTGAAAGGCTGGACTGTATGAAGAAGAACAGGGCATCAGGATAGGAGGAAGACTCATTAACAACCTGCGTTATGCAGACGACACAACCTTGCTTGCTGAAAGTGAAAAGGACTTGAGACACTTACTAGAGGAAGATCAAAAACCACAGGCTTCAGTATGGATTACACTTCAACATAAAGAAAACAGAAATTCTCACAACTGGACCAATGAGGAACATCATGATAAGAGGAGAAAAGATTGAAGTTGTCAAGGATTTCATTTTACTTGGATCCACAATCAACAACTATGGAAGCAGCAGTCAAGAAATCAAGAGACGCATTGCATTGGGCAAATCTACTGGAAAAGACCACTCTTCACTTTGTTGAAAAGCAAAGATGTTACCTTGAAAACTAAGGTGAGCCTGACCCAAGCCATGGTATTTTCAATTGCATCTTGTGAACGTGAAAGCTGGACATTGAACAAGGAAGACCAAAGAAGAATTGATGCCTTTGAATTGTGGTGTTGGCAAAGAATATTAAATATACCATGAACTGCCAAGAGAACAACAACAACAAGAAAAATCTGTCTTGGAAGAGGTATAACCAGAATGTTCCTTAGAAGCAAGGATGGCGAGGCTGCATCTTACATACTTTGGACATGTTATCAGGAGGGATCAGTCCTTGGAGAAGGGCATCATGCTTGGTACAGTACAGGGTCAGCGGAAAAGAGGAAGACCCTCAACAAGATAGATTGACACGCTGGCTGCAATAGTGGGTTTAAGCATAACAACAATTGTGAGGATGGCGCAGGACTGGGCATTATTTCTTTCACCAACTCAGCAGCACCTAACAACAACGACAATAGTGATAGAAAAGTGATAAGACTGCATCCTGTTAAGGCAGAAAATTTTCAAGACTGGAAATGCAAGGCAGTCCCATCAAGTTCCAGCTCTCACAGGTCTCACTATATAACCTTAAATCAGTTTGGGGGAGTTTTGTTAATCACGGATGAAATTAATCTAATTAAAGGTGTGATCCAGCCCCACCTAAATTTGAACCTCAAGTTTAGACTATGTGGTATTAAAGAAGATACTATAGCATACCAAGTAGGCACAAAGGGGGTCAGGATGCTGGAGTTTGCAGTTTCCCGGGATGTAATCCTAACCTCCATTTGCTAATTTGGGAGGAGTGAATTAGGCGCAGAAAGATTTTCTGTGGTGCTGAAAAAGGCCACCAGACAGAGGAAGGGGATGTGGCTCTAGTCTCCAGCACCCCTCTCAGTTCCTGTAACTCTACCCAGCTTCCCTCAGATCCTTAGTCTTTCCTTCTAGGGAAGAGTTTTCAAGCTTAATCTCTGAGCGCAGTCTCCACCATTAGCATTTTCAGTGGACGTTTGGATACAATTTGAATTCCTCGGGTTGAGATCACCACTCTCACATCTAACACAATAGTGGGAGCTGAATGTTTGCTGAATAACCAGGTATTTAACAACAAAGAAGAAACCATCCTTATTGCCATCAGCAACGGCTTGCAGTGTTACGGAAGCACTTTGACGCAGCTTCATGAAATGCATAATTAAATCTATGACCACAAAAGAAGGAAGCTGATTTCTCATGGCTGTTTTGTAATTTCGGAAAGGTTTTGGGAAGTCTGTAAATCGAATTTAACTGTTGAGCACAGACTGAACTTAAAACCCTCATCTGTTTTAAGTCATTCCCTCCCTCCCATACGCTGTACACTCAGACAAGGTCTGGATCCTAAGTGCCTTGCTGTGGACATATGTTCTGTGTGAAAGGCCGAGGAACTCAAGGGGTTGAGATTACTGCCTGCATCACCACATTTCTTTTGTTTGAATTCACTCAGATGAAAAACCAGTCAGTGGTTGTAGACTGCCCTGCACAGAGCAATGGGGTCCCATCAGGCCACAAAGGTGGGTGGAAAGAACACCACCCCTCCTCCAACCCCAAGGAATGTTGGCATTATTATTCAGGAAGAAAAATAGATACTTCACAGCAACAATATGCCAAAATTCTTTTACTTCAAGGTAAGAGTGTAATTGGCATCTACCTCTGAGCCATACTTCATGGTTATTTATTTATTAAAATTTTTGTGCTGGCACTGGCTGTACCACTGTGCTCACTGATTCTCAGTGAACCTTCCTGAACACCAGAGAAGTACATTTATTAGTCAGGATAGGCTAACGATTGTAAAAACTGTTACATGGGGGTGATTTAACATAGGAAATTTACTTTCTTGCTCACATCATGATCTAATGAGGGACAGTGGGGAAGGGAGTGTTGTTGCTGTTGTTGTTGGTGGTGGTGGTGGTGTGAGTTCTTGTCTACACACGCATTCAGAGACTCAGGTTCCTTCTATACTATGACTCTGCCATCTTCCAGTGTTTGTTCTTTGCTGCATTAGGCTGGTAAATGGGAAAGAGTGAGCTCAAGGAGGTTTGCACAGGAGGCTTTAGGGGCTAGATCTACAGGTTCCTCATGTCACTTCCACTCAAATTCCACGGGCCAGAGCTCAGCCACATGGCTGCAACCAGCTTCAGGGGAGTCTGGGAAATACAGTCTAGCTAAAGCTAGAAGAAAGAAAGAAAAAAATAAAAAAGATTTGGTGAACACATAGCATTATCTGTCACAGTATGTAACAGTAGGGAGGTGACAAAATCATTTTCATTCTCCTGAAATACAGATTTCAGGGTTCGTGGAATTGGGGTGACCTAAAATTTTTTTTTTTTTTTTTTTTTACCCAGGCCATCAGCCATTAGGTGTCCTTTTGAACTTTGAAGGAATTGGTTCTCAGGAGTCACCTTCAATTCAAACAATAGCTTAGTAAGCAGCTTAGCGGAGACAATTTGACATTAGACATTGGGTTCTTGTGGACAATTATCTATGTGCAGACAGTTTCAAGAAGCCCAGAAACTCCAGGGTCTGACTAGAGGCTGTTTTAGGATGTATGGCATGTCTTTGGTGACTGTTTCTGTAACCTGCCCTGTGCTTTGATGCTATCTCTTGAGAAATTAACGTTAACAATGACCTATGTAACCCACTTTCACTGACTGTTCATTGAGCACCTTCCTGACAGGTTCTGGTGATGTAGCCCAATTCGAATCATATCTACTCACAATAAATGTATTCTGTTACACTAATTCTTGGTGTTTCTCAAAGCAATTTAGGTTTTTGACAGAGGCAATAATATAAATTCTATATTTATTATATGCATTAGTTTCTTAATACTACTATAATAGAAATACCCCAAGTAGGTGGGTTTTAATAATCAGAAATTTATTTTCTCACAGTTCAGGAGAGTATACGAATTCAGGTCACAAGCTCTAGGAGAAGGCTCTTTCTGTCTGCTCTGGGGGGAAATTCTTGTCTCAGTTTCTCTAGCCCTGGCATTCCTTAGTTCCTTGGCAATGTCCACATGTCATCTATCTTTCTACCATTTATGTGTCCTTGTCCCTGTACCTAATCTGCTCTTTTTATATCTCAAAAGTGGTTAAGTTTAAGACACACCCTACACTGCTGTGGCTTTATTAACACAACAATAGAAAACCCTCTTTCTGGGGTTAGGATTCCAACACTCATTTTGGGGGACACAATTCGATCCATAACATGATACTTAAGTATCTACTAACAAGTAGAAAAAAGAGTTTGTCCCATCCTAATCTTCCCAGGTGGTCCTGATGGGGCCTCTGGGTGTGTTATTTATGGATAGTGGTCCATTCATTCTTTTACCATCTTCATGATTGATGCCCATTCCTATCTGACAACTGGCATTGACTGTAAACACAGTCTTTCACAGAACAGATTTTAGCTGCAGTGCCGAAAATATACATATTTTAAGGGCTCTGCAAAGCATGTAGCTGATCAGGACACTAACTCAGAAATGATAAGCACACTTCCAAACTGTTATCTTATTTCTCTGTATCTCTAATATTATACCTCTAAGCAGAGTTATTAGCCTATATATACCATTGTGATTAAATTCAAAGATAGCAAAGATCAGTCACGAAAATAATGTCTCCAAATTTCTATTTCCGTGGTCAGATAGTAGCAGCTGGCAAGAGTAAAAGGTTTAATTAAGGTGTATTTGACAATTCCATTCTTCTCCCCCTATCTGCGTTGTGCTGTTCTAGCAATTGTAGGAACAGGAGAGCCAGATTTTGATGTAACTGGAGGAGACATGCTTATATGATATGATGAGAGGTGCTTTGGGAAGGCCCAGACTCAGAGATCTCTTTCTTTTCAGCCATAGTTAAGAGAGTATCTTTCTTTTGAGTTAACCACTTGCCACTTTTAAAGGCAAGTATCTTGAAAGAATGACCTGTTAAGCTAGAGATTACCTTGGCAAGGGATTATTTATTATTTGCTTTATTAAATGACAATGACTTCCAGAACCAAGACAGAAGCACCCTTTGGAATCAAGCCTTCAACAGGTGGAAGTGGGAGGAGGCAGAGAGGAGAAGCAGGCCTAGATTTCTGACTTGTGTCTGGCACTATCTATGCTGATTATCTCATTTGCTCTCAGTGAAGCTTCCTGAACACAATGGAAGTACATTTATTAATCAGGGTAGGATAATTATTGTAACAAGAACGCAATGGAAGTACGTTTATTAATCAGGGTAGGCTAACCTTTGTAACAAGTCACTGATATTTGGGGGATGTTTAACACAGGAAAGTTAATTTCTTGCTCACATCACAGTCCAATGAGGGTCAGTAGGTAGGGAGGCAGTGGCTGTGGTGGTGGGGAAAGGAAGAAAGGGAGGAAAGATATGCTGGAAGCTCTTGATAGCATGGGACGAGCTTGAGGGTTCTTGGATTCTTGGAAAAGGTGAAGGGGGGAACAGATTCAGAAGGAGAAGTCCTGTGTGCTATTTTAGGTATTGGAGGTGGTGCTATAGGCATTTCCAACTGGACTGACCACACTTGGTCTCAATGCAATGTCTGGGTTAAAGACTAGTGAATTCCTTTACTCCCCAACTGGAAACCCTGGTGGTGTAGTGGTTAAGAGCTATAGCTGCTAACCAAAAAGCTGGCAGTTCGAATCCACCAGGCACTCCTTGGAAACCCTATTGGGGCAGTTCTATTCTGTCCTATAGGGTCGCTATTAGTTGGAATTGACTCCATGGCAGTGGGTTTGGTTTTGGGTGCTCCCTAACTGGGTTCTCATGACTGATAAGGCATTTAAATCTGTATGCACTCTTTTAGACCATGCCTCAGTCAAACCATCTCATAGTTTTCAGTGGAGGTTATTTATCAAAACCTGACCTGGAGCTAGAGGGTTAAAGAGTAGCTACATTGGTGACAACTAGAAATCTGGGCCACTATCTCTTCCTGCCAGAGCTGTCACTCTCAGGAAAGTCACAATTTTATATGCTAATGAGATAGAGCAATTGGTTTCAAGGGCATTTCTCGTTCTGTATATCATACTATGTCACTGACTGAATGACTGCGAGGGTCCTTGCTTGCACATTCCCATGTGGTTAGTTGCAACAGCATGTGGCAGAAGTCCTTACTGAATGTGTAATCTGACGCTGCTAATGTGATGGTGTCAGGTGCATAAAATGCTCCAGATATTTGGATCCCCCCTCCCTCATGGAATAAATTAACTTCATTGAGAGTTTGGAAACTTGCCCAATAGTATTTTTGAGAGCAGAGAAAAGTTCTCCTTTTGCATAAAAGCCCTTAGGACTTCTTGCAAACAGAAGCTCCTCTAATACGGGCTTGCCCTGAGAGAGTGCTCTTCTGTACCAGTGTCTTTCCGTTTGACCTGGACAGCGTTGCTGGAGGGCTTGGAGAGCTGGGTGATAGAGTGTAGAGATGGCAGGGGAGAGATCTGTAAGTGACTAGAGTAATAGGTGGAGCTTGGGGCCAGGCAGGAGGGAGAAGAAAGGTGGAAGGAAAGGTGTCTAGAAATCCCACATATAGGGTGGTAAGGATATAAAGGAGAGAAGAGAGCAAGGAGGAAAGAGGAGAAGATAGCAGGCTTCAGGAGTAGAGAGGAAAAATTAGAACAGGGAGACTTTGTGATTAAAGGGCTTAGTGCATTTCCACTTGAAATAAATGCAAGAAATGGAGAAATCACTCCATAAATATGAGTCTCAATGTCAGAAAAGTGGTTCCTTACCAGATGCCTTAGGTTACACCAAAAATATATGTATCATCTTTACCAGTGGGCAAGTCACAAAACCTCTTTCAGCTTCTATTTCCCCATATGCTAAATGGGGACAGTAATCATATTACTTAATACTGTTGTGAGGATTATAAGAGACTATATACAGTATATATACACATTATATATAAAAATCCAAGAAACAAACCCATTGCCTTCAAAGTTGATTTCAACTCATAGCAACCCTATAGGATAGAGTAGAACAGTTCCACAGGGTTTTCAAAGAGCCGCTGGTGGATTCAAACTGACACCTTTTGGTTAGCAGCTGTAGCACTTAACCACTGTGCCACCAGGGCTTCATACTATATATATATATATATATAATATATATATATTTATATAATATATATATATGCAAAAATGTCACCTTGAGGCTAAGGTGTGCCTGACCCAATCACCTCATCTATTTTCGATCACCTCATATACTTGTGCAAGCTGGACAATGAATAAGAAAGACCAAAGAAGAATTTTTGTCTTTGAATTATGGTAAGTACAGTTTATTTGCAGATTTTCCACCTCCTTTCCATTCTCACAATTCCTGAACACAAGGCCAAAGGATGAAGTAAAAGATGAGAAATGCCAACACCTGCATGTTCTGGATACATAGTTACTGTTTGTAGGACACATCAAGAAGCAGGGGCAGATTATCCAATAGGCAAGGTAATCATGGTGATTCAAAGTGAATCAAGGTAATCATCTGTAGTGAACGATCTCGCATGGGTTTCACCACATTTGAAATTGTTCACTACAGATTAGTAAGTAAGCACAATAAGCCCGTGCTTAACTTTCTTACTGGGCCTTCTGTCCCTGTCAAGGATTGTAACCTTGAAAAGAGGCTTTGATTCTGTAGGAAGGTACTGTAGGGTTGGGAAAGAGACAAATGCCAGCCATACCTAGAAGCAGAGTCTTTGATGTGGTAAAAAAAAAAAAAAAAGTGAAATTTTTCACTACAGGTGATCTGGTAAGCAAGGTAAGCATTGTGTTTGCCTTAGCTATTGGATGATCTCCCCCTGTAAGAAGTCATATTTCATGGTGAAATATGTTTAAACATCTAAGACAGGTGGGTGTCTATTCTTTTCATATTCATAAACACTTCTAAGGGTGTGGCTTTTCTCAGTGGTTCAGCTCAGGGTCTAATTACCTAGATGTTTAACTTAAAGACCATTTCAATCTGGTTCTGATATCCCTGGCAATGTACAACAGCTGGAGTTCTATAAAATAACCCATGACCTGTAGGGTTGAAAGATAGGAATAACATCCATGCTACAACCTAGCTGTGCTTAACCAGGCTTTTACTGTCTGTGGAAATAATACAAAGAGTCCTAAAGGTGAGTGTAAGGTCATGTGTCATCTGCCTTCAATTAGGGATGTTTGTGGGGAAAATGAGAAGTGTCACGCCACAATGTGGTCCAGCTGTCTGAAGAACCTCCAGGGAAGAGAATCAAGAGGCAATAATGCAAAGCAGGCGGAATTCAAGGTGACTCATGTTGGCTCTGGATTGGCCCATTCTGACTTCAAAATACCCCCCAAATGAGTGAAAGTTCCAAGTGGAAGTAGAGCCTGTAAAGTTGTTTGGGATTGCTGTGTATTGGGGAGCATGCTTTGATCCATGGTAGAACTGAATGTGAATCCAATTATAATAGAGGTCTACTACTGGCTCCATTGAGGTCTTCAGAACCCTCTATTCCAGGTCTTCATCACCTCTATGAATCTCCACTGGACTCCCCCTAGTTTCCCCACCCACCTCTTAAGCTGAGGAGTTCAAACCTGAACCCAGGGCTATAATTACAGTCTGACCGTTGATGCATGTAGCCCAAGGATATCTCTCCAGGTGTTGCATGCCACATGTCATATTCCTGATAATCTGTCCTAGCTAGGGGAATCCTTCCCCCAAACAAACAAGAGCACATTTTTCCTAACTCATATCACTATGTGTTCTGACATGTGGATCTTTCTTTTAATTGGTTCTGAATCTCTCATTCTTTATGTTTCAGTTGTAGAGTTTGTTTGGGGTCCTTAAGGATATCAGTTGCACCTGGCTAGGGAGGTAGCGGGCATATCTTTATGTCCCCATTACCTTAAAAAGTGCTAGCACCATAGGTAAGTCACAAATGCTTGTTGAGCAAATTAATGAATAGGGCATGAAGGAAAAACACCTATCTTTTTGCTTATGCTGATTTTTATTACACTTCCTGGACCAGGGGCTTTGACTCACCCATCTACGTACGCACAGCTGGATGCAATACCCTTGGCTTTTTTGGGGGGAGGGGGGTACCATCTGCTGTTTAAGTCATGCCCTAAAGGCCAAAAAACACGGAACAAAAGGAGCATTGGGAAATGGGGGAAGGAGGTGTGGAAACTGGACAGGAAGAAGTATTTAAGGGAAATGGTGTACATTAGCAGGTGCCACAGAGATTTATTTCTTTTTCTGTGGGAATGTACTCTGGTGACCAAACTCTTTGCTTTTAGGATTTTTTTCTAAAAGGCATTTGAAGCATTCATCATTTGCTGTGGTGGCTGCTTTGTTGACAAAGCTTTCCTTCTCTTCAAACTTTGGATTCAGACTTTAGACATGAGATATTTAAAGGAGTGACACCTTCAGGTTTTGGATAATGAGAAGGTGTGAGGCTTAGGGTGGAGAAGAAAGTTGTCAAAATAATTTCTCTAGGGAAAAACAAAACAAAACAAACCAAACCCAGTGCCGTCGAGTCAATTCCGACTCATAGCGACCATATAGGACAGAGTAGAACTGCCCCATAGAGTTTCCAAGGAGCACCTGGTGGATTCAAACTGCTGACCCTTTGGTTAGCAGCCGTAGCACTTAACCTCTAAGCCACCAGGGTTCCCATTTCTCTAGGTATGTTTCCCCAAAGCAATCTTTACCCCATTTTTTACTCCTAGAGAAATCAGATCATGGAAGTATAAGGAGTGAAAGACTTAGGCCTTCTGTGCATGGTGGGAAAATGCGAGAGATTTGAGCTCTTGGCATGGTATCTTAGGCCACATTTTAGAATTAGTGCCCAGACAACAAGTCCTGGGTGTTCCTGATTCATTTACACCCCAGCCAATGTAAGGGAGTTGTTGAGGAAGTATCCACGATGTTAAGGCTTTGAGTGTTGCCACCCAGCAGGGAAACCCTTATATGAGTTACACACTTAGAAGAGTCAGTAAACCCTAACTGATTAATTTCAGAGCACCACTGCCCTTGCGAATCAGAGATGTAAATTTTCCTCAAAACTATTTTTGGAGATGGGAGTATTTGGAAGTGTTTAAAAAGAATTTTTTTTTTTTTTTTGGTAGGGGTGAGTCAGAGATCTATTTATTTATAATTAACAATGCCATAAAGAGGCTTTTATGACACTTTTATTGTCTTTGTTGTTAGTTGCCCTCGGGCTGTCTCTGACTCATGGTGACCTTATGCATAACAGAACAAAACTTTGCCTGGTCCTGTCCACCTCCATTATCTTTGGTATGTTTGAGTCCACTGTAGAGGCTGTTGGGTCAATCCATTCCACTGAGAGTTTTCCTCATTTTCAGTGACTCTCTACTTTACCAAACATAACATCGTTTTCCAGTGATTGGTCTTAACTGATGACACATCCAAAGTAACTAAGATGAAGTCTTGCCATCTCCACTTGTAAGGAGCATTCCATTTGTATTTTTTTAAGGCCAATTTGTTTGTTCTTCTGGTAGTCAGTGGTATAGTCAACATTCTTGGCCAATACCACAATTCAAATGCATCGATTCTTCTTCTGTCTTCTTTTTCCATTGTCCAGCTTTCATGTGCATACGAAGTGATTGAAAAGACCATGCCTTAGGTCAGGCATACCTTAGTCATCAAAGTGACATCTTTGCTTTTTAGAACTTTAAAGAGTCCTTTTGCAACAGATTTGCCTGATGCAAAAAATTGTTTGACTTCTTGACCACTGCTTCCATGGACATTGGTTGTTGATCCAAGTAGAATGAAATCTTTGACAACTTCATTTTTTCCCCGAATGGAAATACAGGATAATAGTTATCATTAACCTTAAACTAGTAGGAAATCAAAGGACAGAAAGGGAGGTCACAGGGAAACGACTCCACAGAGTCATTTCCATTTAGCAAAATTAAAGTCAGTTAGTCAACAAGTATTTATGGAGATTCTAGAGGAAATAACAGAAACCTGAATTCTATCCCCCAATAAAAAGTACATTCTTTTTACTTAGGATACTTGTAGCTGCTATAACAGACAAATCTCACAATTTCAGTGGCATTCACAAGAAAAACATCAGTTTTTGCTCATGTAATAGTCCAATGTGGGTATTACTGGTTAATGGAGCATGGGGTGGGAGGTGGATGGCACAGTTGCTTTATTGACATTCAGGGGCCCAGGCTTGCAATGGCTCTGCCATCTTCAACATGTGCCTTCTATGGACACTCTTGGCACCAACACAAACTGATAGGGAAAGAGAGGGAGGAGAAGGCATGTCTGCTTCTGACACCTAACATTTCTACTCATATTGCACTGATGAGCGCTCATCACATGACCCCACCCAAGTGGGCGTGGGGCTGGGAATGTAGTTGCTGCCCCAGCAGCCACTTCTGGTCAAAACTCTCCACTTAAGAAGTGGGAGATTGAAATGGAGGACAGTTAGGCAATTCTTCCATGAGAAGAATTAGGAAATGTGTTGAAATAGAGGGAACAGTGAAATTGAATTAAAAAAACCATTTTAGAGTCCTGGCTCTGTTATCCACCAACTGGATGATTTAGTCTCTTTGTATTGCAGTTTCCTCTCCTATAAAGTAAGGATCATAATAACAGCTCATAGGATGGCAGCGAAGACTATAATTCTAAACGTGAGGTTCTTTGTAAGCAAAAAAGGGCTACCTGCTTCTTCAGCTGCTGTGGATAGGCACAGTTGATTTTTTTTTTTAATTATATCTACTAAATAATTTGAATACTTACTCTTCAAGTCACTGGGTAATTTATAACTGAAGGAAAATACTGCTTCTTAAGTTTAAATTACATTTCTTAATTATTACGTGAAAAAAGGATAATGCGTTTTTATAAAAGTGCACTTTGGAAATTTTGGATTGGAAAAAAAAAAATGGTTTCTAATTCCAGCTCTGACACTGGCCAGCTGACTGACCACAATCTGGTCACTTCGTCTGTCTGGGTTCTCATTTCCTCACAGGCAAAAAGAGAGTGGTTGACTAAAGAGCCCTTTCCCGATCGTGAATGAGAAATTGTGATGAGAAAACTCATCTACATGATTCATCCACATTATCGGATTACAGTCATGAGACTGTCGGTGAAGAAATAACACTTATGTAAATTCAGGGGTAATGTATTTTCAAAATTTGAGGATGAAATTATTCATTTTGTAACCTTTTCATGCAGTGACGTAATTAGTATACTTACACAGGCCAGTGTTTAAATATTATATTGTATCATTTTTCCCCAAATTCTCTGCCTGTTCTTACTTTTAAGTTGTTCTTCTTGAGCTAATGCAGGTACAAAAAGTGTTTAAAACATAGATAGGCTGGGGTAGGCATGATTTCAACGGAAAGTGAGCATGAGGGTTTTGATTTAAAAAATCCCTCTTTATAAGTTAGATATAAAGATTTGAAAAGAAAGATTTAGGTTAGACAAACAGCTTACACGACTGAACTGATTTCTGTGCTAAGAAATGAACATTCGCATGTTTAAAATTTCTTCTCTAGACACTGAAGTGTAGGCAAAGCTTTAGTTCAGAGGTTTCCTAATTTTAGCAGACACTCAATAAATAGTTGATGAGGACAGTGAGATAAGTCGGCAACTAACAATCACTAGCAATGCTTTGGAGCCATGGTGGTATAGTGGTTAAGAGCTACGGCTGCTAACCAAAAGGTTGGCAGTTCAAATCCACCAGTCACTCATTGGAAACCCTATAGGGCAGTTCTACCCTGACCTACAGAGTCTCTAGAAGTCGGAAATGGGTTTGGTTTTCGGTTAGTGATGCTTTGGAGCCCTGGTGGAGCAGTGGTTAAGAGCTCGCCTGCTAACCAAAAGATTGACAGTTCGAATCCACCACCTGCTCCTTGGGAACACTATGGGGCAGTTCTGCTCTGCCCTATAGTGTGTCAATAAGTCAGATTGACTCGACAGCAACGGTTTTGGTTTAGCGATGCTTTTAGTTCCTTCTTTTCTAAACCGTTAACTGGGAAGATCTAATTATTTAAAACATTTTATTCATTTAAATGCATGACCATTTTCACTAAACTTGCAATGTAGTCTTGGTTAAGTCTCATAGACTCTCCGACTCCAGTTTCTTGGTCTGTAAAATAGGGATAATATTTTCCTTTTGGAGTGCTAGTGTGTGAATTAGAGACAGCATATTCAATATGCCTGGCGTATAAGCTGTCACAGGGAAAGGATCGATACGTGGCAGCTATTAACTGCTTTTATTATATAATCAGTGATTGCTTACTTGTGCTTTCTGAACTGTGTTAAGTAATGAAGACCAAAAGAAAGTTAAGAAATAGTTCCTATCTGTAGGGAGTATTACAGATTAATTAGAGAGGCAGGAAGGCTAATAAAGCTACATGCTGACGTTTGCCAAGTGCCAAGCCACTGAAAGTAATGGTGCCCCTGCTGTGGAGACAGCCAGTGTGACTAGCACGTGTTCCATAATGTGTACATCATATTTAAGTGACAGCCATTACCCAAACTAGCATCCCTCTTTTATTTGCAAAAGAGTTTTGTTTTAAATGCTTTGTAATAGGTACAGTGGTAGTAATGGGGACCAGCCTGTCTTTCTCTTATTTTATAGAGTGAGAACTGAGATGAGAGAAATCTGTTGTTTTCAGAAGGTTTTGCGTGAAAGGCTTTGCAGAGGGTTGATCAGAAATCAGATGTGTTGGTACCTATGCTAGTGTTCATCTCTCTATGTCCCATTAGAGTTCAGGGGAATAAGATTCACTTAAGAGCTGAGTCTGATTTTTCTCTCTTAAAATTCAATACATCTATTCTAAAAAGATTGACGGCTCAAACGAATACTGAAACCTGCCTCCACCTTTCATCTCCTTGAAATCATGCTAGAAAAGGCCTCAAGCATGCTCAACTCTAGCTTACCTTTTCTAAAGTCTCTCCCTCCCCAGACGATGGTAGAGAGAAACATCACTTGTTAACACACAGATGACTCCAGAAATTTCTGCACTTCAAAGTGAATCCTTTATTCATCTGAGTGTTTAACTGTGTCAATGTGCTCTCATTATCAGATTTAATTGAATAATTCAACAAAGAAATGTGCCCAGTGCACACATTATACAGATGTGTTTGCCAAAGTTATCCTGTGTTGAGGGAGAGAATAACCTTCTGATGCCCTGAGTTATTTAGAAAGTCCATCATGGGTATGAACATAAGATGGAGGAGACAGATACCTGTGGTAATGTATAGATACCAGAATTTGTCTCTAGTTAATTCTCATGTCACATTTATAGGACGATGCATTATTGCTGGAGTTGTATATGTGAACAGCTGGTCACAAGTATGCTAATCTTGGCCGACATAAAGCCTGTAAAAAGTAATTGTACTTCAAAGTGAAGGAGGAAGCCTTACAAGTGTGAAGGCCTTGCTGGGTTGCTGGCCTCCTGGTAGAAAACAACTGAGATATTTCTGACCTAATGAGAAGACACAGATATATTTCTCCTGTATTCATCCAAGAGTGGTTGCAGAAACTATATAGTATTATTATTATTTGCTAATTCATATTGAGATTTGATTAAACTGGGCAATCAGATATATAATGTGGATGAAAACTACTATGAACCATATAAAATATATAGGATGTGATAATAACTTACTACAAGATTGCTGTGTTGCCTTTTTTCAGCAATAATGCTATATAACAAAACCCCCTCCCCCCCAAATCTCAGTTGGCTTACAACAATAAACATTTATTTCTTGTTCTCAGGTCTGTGGACTGGGCATGGCTCAGTTGTACTTGTCTGGGCTCGGTTTGGCTGGCTTGGCACCAGGATATGGAATGGATTCAGTTCTGTTCCGTATGTCTTCTTATTTTGGGGTTCAGGAAGAAGAAGCCATGGTTCCCTGGAGCAGTATCTCCCCATGGTGGTTGCAGGAATTCAAGAGGGAAAACAAAACCACATATACACGTTTAAAGGCTATGGTTAAACACAGTGCTTGTGTGTTCTCCCATATTCCAATAGCTGGAGCAAGTCACCTGGCCAAACCCAAAGCCAATGATACCGGGAATTGCCTGCTAAAATCATTGGCGGGTTGAGGAGGTGAAGAAGAATGGTGAACAAATAATGTGATTTACCACAGGTGGTTATTGTAAGCTGCTGAATGATTTTCAGGCCAACCGAACCTCAGGGAAATTCAATCAATCAGAACCAATTGTGTATTTTTTAATATATTAAGGTATTTTTTTTTAATTGTACTTTTATTGTTCTGTTTACAGAACAAACTAGTTTCTCATTAAACGGTTAGTGCATATATTGTTTTATGACGTTGATTAACAACCCCACAACATGTCAACACTCTCCCTTCTCAACCTTGGGTTCCCTATTATTAGCTTTCCTGTCCCCCCTCCTGCCTTCTAGTCATTGCCCCTGATCTATTGTGCCCTTTTAGTCTCTTTTTGTTTTAGGGGGCTGTCTAATCTCTGGTTAAAGGGTGAACTTCAGGAGTGACTTCATTACTGAGCTGAAAGGGTATCTGGGGGCCATACTCTCAGGGTTTCTCTAGTCTTTGTCAGGCCAGTAAGCCTGCTCTTTTTTTGTGAGTTAGAATTTTGTTGTACATTTTTCTTCAGCTCTGTCTAGGACCCTCTGTTGTGATCCCTGTCAGAGCAGTCAGTGGTGGTAGCTGGGCACAATCTACTTTTACTGGACTCAGTCTGGTGGATGCCATGGTAGATGTGGTCCATTAGCCCTTTGGACTAATCTTTCCTGTGTATGTTTAATTTTCTGCATCTTCCTTGCTCCTGAAGGGATGAGATCAGTGGAATATCTTAAGATGGCCGCTCACCAGCTTTTAAGACCCCAGACGCTACTCACCAAAGTAGAAATAGAACATTTTCTTTATAAACTATGTTATGCCAGTTGAGCTAGCTATTTCCCGAGACCGTGGTCCCCATAGCCCTCAGCCTCGTAATTTGGTCCCTCAGGGAGTTTGGATGTGTCTATGGAGCTTCCATGACCTTGCCTTATACAAATTGTGCTGGCTTCCCCAGTATTGCGTACGGTCTTATCCTTCACCAAAATTACCACTTATCTAATGTCTATTTAGTGTTTTTCCATCCCCACCCCTCCCCTCCCTTATAACCCATCAAAGATTGTTTCTTTTTGTGTATAAACTCAAGGTATTTTAAAATATATATATATATTTAATTTTTATTTTGCTTTAAGTGAAAGTTTACAAATCAAGTCAGTCTCTCATACAAAATCTTATACGCACCTTGCTATCTACTGCTAGTTGCTCTCGCCCTGATGAGACAGCACACTGCTTCTCTCCACCCGGTATTCCCATGTCCATTCAGCCAGCTTCTGTCCTCATCTACCTTCGCATCTCCCCTCCAGACAGGAGCTGCCCACATAGTCTCATGTGTCTACTTGAGCCAAGAAGCTCACACCTTACCAGTATCATTTTCTACCTTACAGTCCAGTCCAATCCCTGTCTGAAGAGTTGATTTTGGGAATGGTTACAGTCTTGGGCTAACAGAAGGTCTGGGGACAATGACCTTTGGGATCCTTCTAGTCTCAGTCAGACCATCAAGTCTGGTCTTTTCATGAGAATTTTAGGTCTGCATCCCACTGTTCTCCTGCTCTATCAGGGATTCTCCATTGTGTTCCCCGCCAGGGCAGTCGTTGGTTATATCCAGGCACCATCTAGTTCTCCTGGTCTCAGGCTGATGTAGTCTCTGATTTATGTGGCCCTTTCTGTCTCTTGGACTCATAATTACCTTGTGTCTTTGGTGTTCTTCATTCTCCTTTGCCCCAGGTGGGTTGAGACCAAATGATGCATCTTAGATGGCTGCTTGCTAGCTTTTAAGACCCCAGATGCCACTCACCAAAGTGGGATGCAGAATGTTTTCTTAATAGATTTTATTATGCCAATTGACCTAGGGAAATCCTGGTGGTGTAGTAGTTAAGTGCTATGGCTGCTAACCAAGAGGTCGGCAGTTCACATCTGCCAAGGGCTCCTTGGAAACTCTACAGGGCAGTTCTACTCTGTCCTATAGGGTCGCTATGAGTCGGAATCGACTTGACGGCACTGGGTTTGGTTTTGGTTTTTAATTGACCTAGATATCCCCTGAAACCATGGTCCCCAAACCTCTGCCTCTGCTACTTGGGCCTTAGAAGCATTTGGTTTATTCAGGAAACTTCTTTGCTTTTGGTTTAGTCCAGTTGTGCTGACCTCTCCTGTATTGTGTGTTGTCTTTCGCTTCACCTAAAATAGTTCTTGTCAACTATTTAATTAGTGAATACCCCTTTCCCTCCCTCCCTCCCTCCCCACTCTTGTAACCATCAAAGAATATTTTCTTCTCTGTTTAAAATATTTCTTGAGTTCTTATAACAGTGGTCTCATACAATATTTGTCCTTTTGCAACTCAGCATAATGCCTTCCAAATTCCTCCATGTTATGAAAATTTTCACAGATTCATCATTGTTTTTTATTGAAGAATAGTATTCCATTGTGTGAATATACCATAATTTATTTATCCATTCATCCGTTGATGGGCACCTTGGTTGCTTCCATCTTTTTGCTATTGTAAACAGTGCTACAATGAACATGGGTGTGCATATATCTGTTCGTGTAAAGGCTCTTATTTCTCTAGGATATATTCTGAGGAGTGGGATTGCTGGATCATATGGTAGTTCTATTTCTAGCTTTTTAAGGAAGCACCAAATTGATTTCCAAAGTGGCTGTACTGTTTTACATTCCCACCAGCAGTGTAGAAGTGTTCCAGTCTCTCCACAACCTCTCCAACATTTATTATTTTGTGTTTTTTGGATTAATGCCATCCCTGTTGGAGTGAGACGGAATCTCATAATAGTTTTGATTTGCATTTCTCTAATAGCTAATGATCATGAGCATTTCCTCATGTATCTGTTAGCAGCCTGAATGTCTTCTTTAGTTAAGTGCCTGTTCATATCCTTGCCCATTTTTTAATTGGGTCATTTATCTTTTTGCAGTTGATTTTTTGCAGTATCATGTAGATTTTAGAGATCAGACACTGACTGGAAATGTCGTAGCTAAAAACTTTTTTCCAGTCTGTAGATAATCTTTTTACTCTTTTGGTGAAGTGTTTGGATGAGCATAGGTGCTCGATTTTTAGGAGCTATCAGTTATATAGTTTCTCCTCTGGTGATTGTGCATTGTTAGTAATGTTTTTTATACTGTTTATGCCATGTATTAGGGGTCCTAGCATTGTCCCTATTTTTTCTTCCATGATCTTTAACATTTTAGATTTTATATTTAAGTCTTTGATCCATTTCGAGTTCATTTTTGTGCATGGAGTGAGGTATGGGTCTTGTTTCATTTTTTTTTGCAGTTTATACAGTTATGCCAGCACCTTTTGTTAAAGAGACTGTCTTTCCCCCCATTTAACTGACTTTGGACCTTTGTCAAATATCAACTGTTCGTATGTGGATGGATTTATGTCTGGATTCTCAATTCTGTCCCATTGGTCTGTGTATCTGTTGTTGTACCAGTACCAGGCTGTTTTGACTACTGTGGTGGTATATTATGTTCTAAAATCAGGTAGTGTGAGGCCTCCCATTTTGTTCTTCTTTTTCAGTGATGCTTTACTTATCAGGGGCTTCTTTCCCTTTCATATAAATTTGATGATTTATTTCTCCATCTTGTTAAAAAATATTGTTGGAATTTCTAGCAGAATTGCATTGTGTCTATAGATCACTTTGGATAGAATAGACATTTTCACAATGTTGAGTCTTCCTATCCAGGAGCAAGGTATATTTTTCTGCTTATGTAGGTCTGTTTTGGTTTCTTGAAATAGTGTCTTGTAGTTTTCTTTGTATAGGTCTTTTACATCTCTAGTTAGATTTATTCCTAAGTATTTTATCTTCTTGGAGGTTATTGTAAATGGTATCAAGGCATTTTTAATTTCCCTTAAATAATGATTCCATGTGATTTCCCTTCCATTTAGTCTGTGAGTTTCAGTGCTTTATTGCCAGATGATATATCTACTAGAATAGGAGCCCTGGTAGTGCGGTGTCTAACCAAAAGATCAACAGTTCATATCCACCAGCCGCTCCATAGGAGAAAGATGTGGCAGTCTGCTTCTGGAAAGATTTCAGCCTTGGAAATCCTATGGAGCAGTTCTACCCTGTACTATAGGATCGCTATGAGTCGGAGTCAATGGCACTGGGTTATGGGAGAACAACAAAACCATTGCTCAGCCTTCAAATAGGATTTTTTGAGTCTCTGGTGAGTCAATAATTTTGAAGACCAGGCTTTACGGGAGATAAACCAGATTTCCATATTCCAAAAATCCCTTTCACATATCAAAAACTGTTCAGAAAAACTGAATATCAAGGTTTTATTATAACGTACAAGCAGAAAGAGGTTATGATAAGACAAAAACGAAGTTTCCAACTGCATTGCAGTAAATAGAGACCACCTCTGGGTCTTAGACATGAGAGGTGGAAGAGATCATAGAAGAAGGGCAAACCATCATAGAGGCAGGACCTGGAAGCCTCTGCAAGTGGAGGGGCAGAGTTAGAATCACCAGAAAGTCAGAGAAAATTTCAAAGCAGTGAGGCTTGTCCCCTGTTGCTGAACATTATCATTTCAAGGCCTTTTTGAGATTCATGTTCAGCCTGGTGCTGGAGCAACTAGTGTCAGGAATTGTGATGTGTGTGTGTATGTGTGTATAAAATATGTTATTTCAAGTAATTAGCTTATGTGATTATGGGGCTGGGAAGACTGAAATCCATACGGCAGGCCAACAGGCTGGAACTCTCAGGCAATAGCTGATTCTATAGTCTTAAGGCATAATTTCTTCTTCTCGGGAAAACCTAAGTTTTGCTCTAGGGTCTTTCAATTGGTTAGATAAGGCCCAGTCACATTATTGAGGATAATATTTCTTTACTTAAAGTCAATTGATTGTAAATGTTAATCATGTTTACAAAATACTTTCACAACAACACCTAATTAGTGGTTAAATAACTGGCTACAACTTGGGTACTATAGTCTAGACAAGTTGACTCATAAAACTAGCCATCACAGTAACAGCTGAGGGAAATTTTTGGAGTCTAAATGTCAAAGTGACATCTTTGTTTTTTAGAACTGTCTTTTGTAGTAGATTTGCCCAATGCAATGTATCATTTGATTTCTAGACTGCTGCTTTCATGGATGTTGATTGTTGATCCAAGTAAATGAAATGGTTGATGACTTCGGGTTTTTTTTTTTTTTTCTCCATTTATCATAATGTTGTTTATAGGTCCAGTTGTGAAGATTTTTATGTTCTTCAGTATGGCCTAATCCATATTGAAGTTTGTAGTCTTTGATCTCCATCAGTAAGTGCATCAAGTTGTCTTCATTTTTGGAGGGCAAGGGTGTGTTATCTGCATATAACAGGTTGTTAATGAGCTTTCTTTTATTCCTGATGCTGTGTTCCTCTTCATGTAGCCCAGCTTCTTGGGTTATGTGTTCAGTATACAGATTGAGTAAGGTAAAAGGATACAGCCCTGCCACATGCTTTTTCTAGTTTTGAACCACACATTATCCCCTTATTCTGTAAAATGGTGCAGCTGCTTTGTATCATTTGGCATTTCCTCAAAATGTTAACCACAGAATTACCATATGGCCCAGCAATTGCACTGCTAGGTATATACCCAGTAGAAATGAAAACATACGTCCATATAAAAACATGTAGGTAAATGTTCAGAGCAGCATTATTTATAATAGTCCAAAAATGGAAATAGCCCAAATACCCATTAACTGATAAATAGATAAATGAAATGTGATATACCCATACAATGGAATATTATTCTGTCATAAAAAAGAATGAAGTACTGATACATGTTACAATATGGATGGACTTTGAAAACATTATACTAAGTGAAAGAAGCCCAGACACAAAAGGTCACATACTGTCTGATTCCATTTATATGAAAACAGACAAATTTATAGAGACAAAAAGTAGATTAGTGGTTGCCAGGGTCTGAGGAAAGGGGAGGGAATAGCCAGCTGTTACTTAAAAGTCATAAAAACTGAATTAACATTACATATGATTTCTAAGAAAGATAATAGAAGTCAATCTTATTATGAAAATTGTATTTGTGGTAGAAACTGAGGTGAGCAAATAATGATGGGTTACATATTAAAGAGCTGTTAGCCTGTAGGTGATGAAACACCATTACCAGCCCAGGGGGAAGGCCCTCTAATTTTGGTACTGGTCTTGTCAGCTCATACAGCCAGTCCTCTGTACCCACGGGTTCTGCATCCATGGATTCGACCAACAGCGGATTGAAAACATAAAGAAAGAAAGAAAGAAAAGAAAGTTCCAACAAGCAACACTTTAATTTGCCGTGCACCAAACCCTACACCGAATCCACGCTAATAAAGTGTGTGAGGTATACCTTGCTATAGCCTTGCATCATTTCACAGGCACTCAGTCTCTTTCCAGAACTCCTTGTTTGAGCAGTGTTCACCTCACATCTCATTTGTTTGCTACTTGTGTGCACCCTTGGTTTCTATGGAAAAAAAAATGGCTCCTAAAAAGCTATTAAGTTGTCAAAGCAATCCCTTGCAGGCTAAGAGAGAGTATAAAGCGCTATCTATAAGGTCGGTAAGAATGAATTGAACATTCCAATGATAAAGCAAAAAGAAGCTGAAATTTGCAGAAGTGTTAGTGCTGCCCTACAATGGCAAAAATGGTCTCTATGGTTCATGATAAAGTGCTTACAAAACCTGAGAAAACATTAAGTGTGTGGTTAGAGGACATGTCACAGAAACATATCCCTGTTGACGGCAAAATTATGCTTGAAAAACCATTTAGCTTCTATGCGCACTGCTGTGAAGGGGTTGAGGAAAGTGAGAGGAAGGAGTTGAAGGCTAGTAACAGCTGGGTGGCTAGCTCTGTAAAGCACTCCAGCCTTAAGAACTTCAAGATCACAGGGGAATTGGCATCGGCTGATGCTCAGGTAACGTCAGTATTCCCAGAAGAGCTCAAGAAACTCAAGAAGAAAAAGGCTACCTTCCAGAGCAAGTCTTCAGTTGTGATGAAACAACTATTTACACAAATTTATAATGTATTAGGTATGATAAGTAATCTAGAGATGATTTAATGTACATGCGAGGATTTTTGTAGGCTATAATCAAATACTATGCTGCCATTTTATAGAGGGACTTGAGCATCCACAGATTTTGGTATCTGAGGGGGTCCTGGAACCAATCTCCCACAGATACTGAGGGATGACAATACCAAACTGGCAATCAGAAAAGAGCCTACACTTTGGCCTGATGTCTGGGTTCTGCCCTTAGAGGCTACCTGGATTCCCAACTCTGTAGGGAATTATTAGAAACATTAATTTACAAATTTCATTGAGTCTACTACAGCCAGGCACTGGATATGTTTGAAGAAATGTTTCTGAGAGACTATCTAGAGTCTCATGAGAGGAGAAAGAAAAGAAGAATTTATAGTCTGGTAGCTCTTCTTTCTGCAGTGTAAGTCAGAAGCCTACTCTGCAATTGTGCAAAAGTCACGTTATTTTTATCTGGATTTTCAGGGCCCAGTGGGGGAGCCCCCCCCACATGTCTGTCAGTTTGTCATACCATGGGGTCTTGTGTGTTGCTGTGATGCTGGAATCTATGCCACTGGTATTCGAATACCAGCAGGGTCACCCGTGGCAGACAGGTTTCAGCTGAGCTTCCAGACTAAGACAGACTAGGAAGAATGACCTGGTGGTCTACTTCTGAAAATATTTAGCCAGTGAAACCCTTATGACTAGCAGAGGAACGTTGTCTAATATAGCGCTGGAAGATGAGCCCCTGGGGTTGGAAGGCACTCAAAATGCAACTGGGGAAGAGCTGCCTCCTCAAAGTAGAGTCGACCTTAATGACGTGGATGGAGTCAAGCTTATGGGACCCTCATTTGCTGATGTGGCACAGCTCAAAATGAGAAGAAATAGCTGCAAATATCCATTAACCAATTGAGATGTTTCAGTAATTGGATGCGATACTGTAAGTGCTCATTCATCTATGCTAAGAAATTTAGAAGACAGCTACTTGGCCAACAAACTGGAAGAGATCCATATTATGCCTATTCCTAAAAAAGGTGATCCAACTGAATGTGGAAATTATCCAACAGTATTAATATCGCATGCAAGCAAAATTTTGCTGAAGATCATCCAAAAGGGGCTGCAGCAGTATATCGACAGGGAACTGCCGGAAATTCAAGCCAGATTTAGAAGAGGATGTGGAACCGGGGATATCATTGCTGATGTCAGATGGATTCTAGCTGAAAGCAGAGAATACCAGAAAGATGTTTACCTGTGTTTTATTGACTATGCAAAGGCATTCAACTGTGTGGATCATAACAAATTATGGATAACATTGTGAAGAATGGGAATTCTGGAACACTTAATTGTGCTCATGAGGAATCCGTACATGGATCAAGAGGCAGTTGTTCCAACAGAACAAGGGAATACTGCATGGTTTAAAGTCAGGAAAAGTGTGCATCAGGGTTGTATCCTTTCACCATACCTATTCCATCTGCATGATGAGCAAATTATCCAAGAAGCGGGACTATATGAAGAAGAACGGGGCATCAGGATTGGAGGAAGACTCATTAACGACCTGCATTATGCGATGACACAACCTTCCTTGCTGAAAGTGAAGAGAACTTGAAGCACTTACTGATGAAAATCAAAGACCACAAACTTCAGTATGGATTACACCTCAACATAAAGAAAACAAAAATCCTCACAACTGGACCAATGAGCAACATCATGATAAATGGGGAAAAGATTGAAGTTGTTAAGGATTTCATTTTGTTTGGATCCACAATCAACACCCGTGGAAAGAGGAGTCAAGAAATCAAAAGACGCATCGCACTGGGCAAATCTGCTGCAAAAGACCTCTTTAAAGTGTTGAAAAGCAAAGATGTCACTTTGAGGACTAAGGTGTGCCTGACCCAAGCCATGGTGTTTTCAGTCTTCTTATTTGCATGCAAAAGCTGGATGATGACTAAGGAAGACAGAAGAAGAATTGACGCCTTTGAATTGTGGTGTTGGAGAAGAATATTGAATATACCATGGACTGCTAAAAGAATGAACATATCTGTTTTGGAAGAAGTACAACCAGAATGCTCCTTGGAAGCAAGGATGGGGAGACCGTGTCTCACATAATTTGGACATGTAGTCAGGAGGGATCAGTCACCGGAGAAGGACATCATGTTTGGTAAAGTAGAGGGTGAGCAAAAAAGAGGAAGGCCCTCAAAGAGATGAATTGTCACAGTAGCTGCAACAATGGCACAAGCACAGCAACGATTGTGAGGATGGTGCAGGACCTGGCAATGTTTCGTTCTATTGTGCATAGGGTCACTATGAGTTGGAATAGATTCAAAAGCACCTAACAACAAGAACAACAACAACTACCTGTGGGACTAAGTCTGAAATTTCTCTCTAGGTAGCTCTGGGGCCGTATAAGTTGTCTTTTTTTTCCCTCCCACAACTCAATATTTAATGTTATGTTACTGTTTGTCATGAAATAGATGTAAATTACAGTTAACACACATAAGATGGCTCCTGCCTGTGGCCAAAATGAAAGGCATAATTAGATTTATCACATGGTCAGATGCTGAGGAAAGCTAGGAAAGGCAGCATAGTGGGTAAGTGACTTGGAGGAAGAGAAAGTCCTATTTTCTGAAAACAAAGCCAGTGAGACACAGGACGTAGGCTTGGAAATATTAGGGGTCATCTGGAACTGAATTTCTTCTGAGAATTTAAGTTGTTTTGCAAACGTAGATCAATCATCATATTATTATTTTTTAATTAATTTGAAAATTAATTTTTTCAACTTGGCTATTGAGTAGTATCTTATACTACAGAAAATAATGAGAAGAGTATTGTCAGTTCTCCTGTCTCTGTGATGGGGCAGAACAGTTCTCAATCTTAATTCTTTCAGAAGGAAGATCCATAGTCAGTAATATCTTAGGCTGGGTTCTCTAGAGGAGCAAAACCAGTAATGTGTATATATATATAAATATAGAGAGAGATTTATCTCAAGAAAATGGCCCACTCATTTGTGGAGGCTGGCAAATCCCAAATCTGTGGATCAAGTGTCAAGGTCAAGGTCAGATGTTAATTTACATTTTATGACTAGAGTTTTTCCCTACCAAATTTTCAGAGCACTTTGAGATGATAAAAGTTTCCTTGTATCAGAATAAAGTCAAGACTCCAAGAGAATATATATTTGGATGTTTCATTCCCATAACATTTTAATCCTTCAAACAAGTCTAATGCAATTGGATTCCCAACAATGTAAAAACAAAGCAAGCACTGCAGAGAGCCCTAAAAAGCCCCCGATTGTCAAAGAGGGGAAATTCCTTTCTTTTCTCCAGAGGATCAATTATCCAGAAATGCCTTTTCTAAATACCGTTAGCAATGAATTAATCGTTTACCTAAAACAGTGCTTCTTAATGCTAGGGTATGTTTACTTTCTCCTTGAAGCCTAATTTATCCAACTGTAAATCACATCAAAGAAAATTCAAGGTAGTAGGTAAATATTCTGATTTAAAGGTTCTTCAGAAACCTGTATCATACAATAATTTTCTTGAAATGTGCATGTTATATGCACGCAGTATTTCACTGGCTTTAAATAGTTTCTATTTGCTTCATTGGCTTGTGTCAGTGACTTTCATGTTTTAAAAAATAGTAGCAGCAGAAATAATCCTATCCAAAACACGTGTCCAATTTTTTTCTTACAACAGCACCTATTTATTTTTCATTCTAAATAACTTTAAAATTTATTCAAGCAATAAGTATCCTGTGGGGAAATATTAGAATATATAGGTAAACAGAAAGAAGAAAATTCAAATAATCTCAAAAGTGGTGAACTAAAGATAACCAGCATGTGCATTTTGCCATGTAGCTGTTCAGATGCTTTTCTGTTGGCATATATATATATTTTTTTATATATGCATGTGAAGAGGTATTTTAGTGGAACCTTTGCGTACGCCTACATTTTGTAGCCTGACTTTTTATTTTCAAACTTAATATAATATGAACATCTTTCCATGTCAATACATGTACATCAGCTTTAATGGTTACTTTTAGTCCTTCAAAGTCCTTGGATCACATTTTCCTTGTAAACTCCCTTGGAGTTTCTTCTTTGACTCATTTGTTGCTTCAGAGTGTGCTGTTTAACTTCCACTTATTTGTGAAATTTCCAATTTTCTTTCTGTTACTGATTTCTAGTTTCATTCCAGTGTGTTTGGAGAAAATACTTAGTATGATTTCAATCTTTTTAAATTTATTGAGACTTGCTTTGTGACCTAACATATAGTCTATCCTGCAGAATGTTCCACGTGGACTTTCAAAGAAGGTGTATTCTGTTGTTGGGTGGTGTTTTGTATATGTCTGTTAAGCCTAATTGATATTTAGTGTAGTTCCAGGCCTCCCTATTCTTATTGTTCTCCTTTCTAGTTGTCATATCCGTTATTTAAAGTGGGGTATTGAAGCCTACAACTGTAGAACTATTTCTCCCTTCAATTCTGTCAATTTTTGTTTCATATGTTTTGGCTCTCTGTTGTTAGGTGTGTATATATCTATAATTATGATATCTTCTTGATGTATTGACCCTTTTATCAACACATAATGTTCTTCATTGTCTCTTGTAAGAACACTTGAGCTAAAGTCTATTTTATCTGATTGTTAGTATAGCCACTCGAACTCTCTCTTGGTTACTACTTTAAAGGAATATATTTTTCTATCCTTTTTCTTTCAACCCATTTGTATCTTTGGCTCTAAAGTGATTCT
Source organism: Loxodonta africana (assembly GCF_030014295.1). Taxonomy (NCBI): domain Eukaryota; kingdom Metazoa; phylum Chordata; class Mammalia; order Proboscidea; family Elephantidae; genus Loxodonta; species Loxodonta africana. The sequence goes on along the minus strand of NC_087349.1, from coordinate 61,261,275 downwards.
CTTGTAGACAGCATATAGTTCAATCATATTTTTTTAATAGAGTTTGCCAATCTCTACTTTCTAAAAAAATTTCTGTATTATATTTTTATTGTTAAATATGTATGCATATAATACAATATTTGCCAATTCAACATTTTTTCTTGCATAAACTTTAGTGATACCAATTACGTTAATCATGTTGTGCAACTATACCCCATAATCATAGTTAAATTTCCCATTACTGTAAGCAGAAACTCACTATTTCCTAAACAATTCCTCTCCTTTTTTCCCTCTCTTCCATCTCTGGTAACCTCTAATAAACTTTGGTCTCTATATATTTGCCTATTCTAGATATTTCATATAAGTGGAATCATACAATATTTGTCCTTTTGAGACTGGCTTATTTCACTCAGCATAATGTTTTCAAGGTTCATGCAGGACATCATTTCTCTTTATGGCTGAGTTATAGTCCACTGTATGTCTGCACCACATTTTGTTTATCCATTCATCTGTTGATGGACTTTTAGGTTGTTTCCACCATTTAGCTGTTGTGAATAGTGCTGCAATGAAAATTGATGCATATGTATGCGCCATCACTGCTTTCGAGTCTCTTGGGTCTATACCTAGGAGTGTAATTGCTGGGTCATATGGTAGTTCTATGTTTAACTTTTTGAGGAACTACCAAACTGGTTTTCACATCAACTGTGCCATTTTGCATTTCCACCAGCAGTGGATAATGGTTCCAATTTCTCCATATCCTTGCCAACATTTGTTGTTTCCTGATGTTTGGATCTTAGCCACCCTAGTGGAAGTGAAGTGATCTTATTGTGCTTTTGATTTGCACTTCCCTAGTGGCTAACGATATTGAGAATCTTTTCATGTGCTTGTTGGCCATTTGTATATCTTTAGTGTAATGGCCCCCCACGCGTCTGTCAGTTTGTCATACTGTGAGGTCTTGTGTGTTGCTGTGATGCTGGAAGTTATGTCACCGGTATTCAAATACCGGTAGGGTCACACACAGCAGACAGGTTTCAGCTGAGCTCCCAGAGTTAGACTAGGAAGAAGGGCCGGCAGTGTACTTCTGAAAAGAATTAACCAGTGAAAACCTTATGACTAGCAGCAGAACATTGTCTGATATAGTGCTGGAAGATGAGCCCTTCAGGTTGGAAGGCACTCAAAATACGACTGGGAGAGACCTGCCTCCTCAAAGTAGAGTCGACCTTAATGACTTTCAGGACCTTCATTTGCTGACGTGGCATGACTCAAAATGAGAAGAAATAGCTGCAAACATCCATTAATAATAGAAACCTGGAATAGACAAAGTATGAATCTAGGAAAATTGGAAATCATCAAAAATGATACAGAACACATAAAATCGATATCCTAGGCATTAGCGAGCTGAAATGGACTGGTGTTTGTCATTTTCTATTGGACAATCATATAGTCTACTATGCCGGCAATGACACCTTGAAGAGGAATGGCTTGCATTCATCATCAAAAAGAACATTTCAAGCTCTATCCTGAAGTACAATGCTGTCAGTGATAGGATAATATCCATACACCTACAAGGAAGACAAGTTACTATGACTATTATTCAAGTTTACCCACGAACCACTAAGGCCAAAATGAAGAAATTGAAGATTTTTACCAGCTTCTACAGCCTGAAATTGGTCAAACATACAATCAGGATGTACTGATGATTGCTGGTTATTGGAATGTGAAAGTTGGGAACAAAGAAGAACTGGTAGTTGGAAAATACAGTGATAGAAACGATGTTGGAGATCACAGGATTGAATTTTGCAAGACCAATACCTTTTTTCACCAATATAAATAGCGACTGCACACCAATATAAATGGCCAGATGGAATACACAGAAATCAAATTGACTGCATATGTGGAAAGAGATGTCATCAGTCAGAACAAGGCCAGGGGACAACTGCAGATCAGACTATCAATTACTCATATGCAAATTCAGGTTAAAACTGAAGAAAATCAGAACAAGTCCACGGGAGTCAAAGTACAATCTTGAGTATATCCCACCTGAATTGAAAGACCATACCAAGAATAGATTTGAGGTTTTGAACACTGATGACCGAAGACCAGACGAGTTGAGGAATGACATCAAGGACATCATCCATGAAGAATGCAAGAAGTCATTAAAAAGACTAGAAAGAAAAGGCCAAAGTGGATGTCAGAAGAGACTCTGAAACTTGCTCTCAAATGTCAAGTAGCTAAAGCAAAAAGAAAAAATGATGAAGTAAAAGAGCTGAACAGAAGATTTCAAAGGGTGGCCTGAAAAGACAAAGTATTATGATGACATGTGCAAAGACCTGGAGGTAGAAAACCAAAAGGGAAGAACATGCTCAGTATTTCTCAAGCTGAAAGGACTGAAGAAAAAATTCAAGCCTCAAGTTGCAATACTGAAGAATTCTATGGGAAAATATTAAATGATGCAGGAAATATCAAAAGAAGATGAAAGGAATATATACAGAGTCAGTATACCAAAAAGAATTGATCAACATTCAGCCACTTCAGGAGGTAACATATGAGCAAGAACCAATGGTACTGAAGGAAGAAGTCCAAGCTGCGCTGAAGGTAATGGTGAAAAGCAAGGCTCTGGAAATTGATGGAACACCGATTGAGATGTTTCAACAAACAGATACAGCACTGGAGGTGCTCACTTGTCTATGCCAAGAAATATGGAAGACAGCTTCCTGGTCAACTGACTAGAAGAGGTTCATATTTATGCCTAGTCCCAAGACAGGTGATCCAACTGAATGCAGAAATTATTGAACTATATCATTAATATCACATGCAAGCAAAATTTTGCTGAAGATCATTTGAAAGGAACTACAGAAGTATATCAACAGGGAACTTCAAGAAATTCAAGCCGGATTTAGACGAGGACGTGGAACCATTGATATCATTGCTGATGTCAGATGGATCCTGGCTGGAGGAAGAGAATACCAGAATGATTGTTGTTGTTGTTAGGTGTCGTTGAGTCGGTTCCGACTGATAGCGACCCTATGCACAACAAAATGAAACACTACCTGGTCCTCGGCATCCTTACAATCGTTGTTACACTTAAGCTCATTGTTGCAGCAACTGTGTCAATCCACCTCGTTGAGGGTCTTCCTCTTTTCTGCTGAACCTGTACTTTACAAAGCATGACATCCATCTCCAGGGACCGATCCCTCCTGACAACATGTCCCAAGTATGTAAGACGCAGTCTCACCAACCTTGCTTCTAAGGAGAACTTGGGTTCTACTTTTTCCAAGACAGATTTGTTCATTCTTTTGGCAGTCTATGGTATATTCAATGTTATTTGCCAACACCACAATTCAAAGGCATCAATTCTTCTTTGGTCTTCCTTATTCATTGTTCAGCTTTCACATGCATATGATGAGATTGAAAATACCATGCCTTGGGTCAGGCGCATCTTAGTTTTCAAGGTAATATCTTTACTTTTCAACACTTTAAAGAGGTTCTTTGCAGCAGATTTGCCCAATGCAATGTGTCTTTTGATTTCTTGACTGCTGCTTCCATGGCTGTTGATTGTGGATCCAAGCAAAATGAAACCCTTGACAACTTCAATCTTTTCTCCATTTGTCATGATATTGCTCATTGGTCCAGTTGTGAGGATTTTTATTTTCTTTATGTTGAGGTGCAGTCCATACTGAAGGTTGTGGTCTTTGATCTTCATTAGTAAGTGCTTCAAGTCCCTTTCACTTTCAGCAAGCAAGGTTGTGTCATCGGAGTACACAGGTTGTTAATGAGTCTTCCTCCAATTCTGATGTCCCATTCTTCTTCATATAGTGCAGCTTCTCAGATTATTTGCTCAGCATACAGATGGATTAGGTATGGTGAAAGGATACAACCCTGATGCACAAGTTTCCTGAATTTAAACCACTCAGTATCCCCTTGTTCTGTCCGAACAGCTGCCTGTTGATCTACGTAAAGTTTCCTCATGAGCACAATTAAGTGTTCTGGAATTCCATTCTTCTCGATGTTATTCATAATTTGTTATGATCCACACAGTTGAATACCTTTGCATAGTCAATAAAACACAGGTAAACAACCTTCTGGTATTCTCTGCTTTCAGCCAGGATTCATCTGATATCAGACAAAAAAAAAAAAAAAATGATATCCCTAATTCCACATCCTCTTCTGAAACAAGCCTGAGTTTTTGACCGTTCCCTTTTGATATACTGCTACAGCCTTTTTTGAATGATCTTCAGCAAAATTTTGCTTGTGTGCAATATTAATGATGTTGTTGTGGAATGACATCAAGGACATCATACATGAAGAAAGCAAGAGGTCATTAAAAAGACAGAAAAGAAAGAAAAGACCAAGATGGTTGTCAGAGGAGACTCTGAAACTTGTTCATGAATATCAAGCAGTTAACGCAAAAGGAAGAAATGCTAAAGTAAAAGAACTGAACAGAAAATTTTAAAGGGAGGCCGAGAAGACAAAGCAAAGTATTATAATGACATCTGCAAAAAGCTGGAGGTAGAAAAACAAAAGGTAAGAACATGTTCAGCATTTCTCAAGCTGAAAGTACTGAAGAAAAAATTCAAGCCTCGAGTTGCAATAGTGAAGGATTCTATGGGGAAAATATTAAACGATGCAGGAAGCATCAAAAGAAGATGGAAGGAATACACAGAGTTATTATAACAAAAAGAATTGGTCGATGTTCAGCCACTACAAGAGGTAGCATATGATCAGGAACCAATGGTACTGAAGGAAGAGGTGCAAGCTGCACTGAAGGCATTGGCGAAAAACAAGGCTCCTATAATTGAAGGAATATCAATTGAGATGTTTCAACAAACAGATGCAACACTGGAGGTGCTCACTTGTCTATGCCAAGAAATATGGAAGACAGCTTCCTGGCCAATTGACTGGAAGAGATCCATATTTACGCCTATTCCCCAAAAAGGTGATACAACTGAATGTGGAAATTGTAGAACAATATCATTAATATCAGAAAGATGTTTACCTGTTTTATTGACTATGCAAAGGCATTTGACTATGTGGATCACAACAAATTATGGATAACATTGGAAAGAATTGGGATTCCAGAACACTTAATTGTGCTCACGAGGAATGTGTATGCAGATTAAGAGGCAGTTGTTCGAGCAGAACAAGGGGATGCTGCTTGGTTTAAAGTCAGGAAAGGTTTGGGTTAGGGTTGTATCCTTTTGCCATACCTGTTCAATCTATATGCTGAGCAGATAATCTGAGAGCCTGGACTGCATGAAGAAGAATGGGGCATCAGGATTGGAGGGAGATTCATTAACAACCTATGTTATGCAGATGACACAGCGTTGCTTGCTGAAAGTGAAGAAGACTTGAAGCACTTACTGATGAAGATCAAAGACCACAACCTTCATTATGGAATTACACCTCCACTTAAAGAAAACAAAAATCCTCACAACTAGACCAATAAGCAACATCATGGTAAACAGAGAAAAGAGTGAGGTTGTCAAGGGTTTCATTTTACTTGGATCCACAATCAACAACCATGGAAGCAGAAGTCAAGAAATCAAGAGATGCGTTGCATTGGGAAAATCTGCTGCAAAAGACCTCTCTGAAGTGTTAAAAAGCAAAGATGTCTCCCTGAAGAGTAAGGTGTGCCCGAACCAAGCCATGCTGTTTTCTGTCGACTCATATGCATGTGAAAGCTGGACCATGAATAAGGAAGACCGAAGAAGAATTGATGCCTTTGAATTGTGGTGTTGGTGAATATCTGTCTTGAAGGAAGTACAACCAGAATGCTCCTTGGAAGCAAGGATGGCAAGACTGCGTCTCATATACTTTGGACATGTTGTCAGGAGGGATCAGTTCCTGGAGAAGGACATCAAGCTTGATAAATTAGAGGGTCGAAGAAAAAGAGGAAGAACCTCAATGAGATAGATTGACACAGTGGCTGCAACAATGGGCTCAAGCATAGCAACAATTGTGAGGATGGCACAGGATCGGGCAGTGCTTTGTTCTCTTGTGCATGGGGTCACTATGAGTCGGAACCGACTTGATGGCAGCTAACAACAACAACAGTGTAATGTCTGCTCAAGTCCTTTGCCCATTTTTTAATTGCGTTGTTTGTCTTTCTGTTGTTAAGCTGCAAGAATTCTTTATATAGTCTGGATATTAAACCCTTATCTGATATATGGCTTCCAAAAATACTCTCTCATTCTATGTGTTGTATCTTCACTTTGTTGTTAAATTCCTTTGTTGAACAAAAATTTTTAATTCTGATAAAATCCAACATATCTATTTTGTCTTTTGTTGCTAGTGCATCTGATGTAGAATCAAAGAATCCATTGTTAAAAACTAGGTCCCAAAACCATACCCCTCTAGGAATTTTATAGTTTTATTTCTTATATTTGGGTCTTTGATGTATTTTGAGTTAATTTTCATGTATGATGTCCAGCTTCATACTTTTGCATGTGTTCAGCTTCATACTTTTTGTATGAGTTCAGCTTCATACTTTTGCATGTGGATATTCAGTTTTCCCAGCGCCATTTGTTAGAGACTATTCTTTCCCCTTGGCATGAATTTAGCACCCTTGTCAAAAATAGGCCAATTGAAATTATCCAGTCTGAGGAGCAGAAAGAAAAAAGAATAAAGAAAATAAATAGAACCCCCAGAGACTTGCAGGACACGCCACCAAGCATACCAATATGTGAATAATGGGAGTCCCAAAAGGAGAAGAGGAAGAGAGAGAAAGGCTTCTGGATGTGGGAATAGGAAATGGACATAAATTGAGTTAAGATTTGATTAGAATTGGTTTGCATTCCTCTGTCTACTTCTTTTAATTCACACTTGATCATTAGTATCAAGCTCAAATTATCTTTTCAAGGGCATTGTGTATGAGAATGAATGGTTATGTCTCCCAAGAAAAATACGGCATCATTTACCAAATATCCAACTCTATCCCCATTTATTCATCCATTCATTATTTATGAATTGCCTATATACACCAGGAATTGGGTTGCATGGTGATGAAAGAGGTGTGTGTTATTTTCAGAGACTGTCATATCAGAATTTCAAGGTCAGCGTGCTTCTGCCAGATACCATGGAAATAATCAAGACTATGTCTAACCTTATAATCTTCTACAAATGAATTCAATATAAATAAAAATGCACAAATATTTTTAATTCACTCAGATTGTTCTCTGTGTAAGAGTAAAACTTGTTTTAATTTTTTACTTTTCATTCAGTTATTTTGGAAGCACTTATCTCAGCCTTAGTCTGAAATGTGGAAGCTAAGAGTCTTAGATGTGCCAGTTGGAAGTGAAATCATTTTGTTCTTGCATTAAAATCTTTTTCCTACTGGATCAGGTATTCCTGCAAACAATTTCTCAATGAAGTATGTACTCACTGAAGATTTTCCTGAATCACAATTTAAAAAGATTTAACAGTTTCTTCCTTTTATTCTCCAATTTCTGGCATGAGTTCCAAAAATTTCAAGGAGGGCTTACAGAATCACAGCTCACCCAGAAAAAGAAAGCACCATAAATCCTCTTAGGAAAGTGTATTCTTGCTGATGCAGAAAAATTCAAATTTTGGCTCTTTGCATTTGTACCCAAACATTACAGAGATTTTTGGAATACAGTTTCTAAAACCTTGGGTGGTTCATTCATCTTCAATAATGGCGTTAAGATTTACTAAATGGGCTAGCCAGAGGCAGTGGAAAGAAGTTGCCCACAATTTTGCTCAGCATTTTTGGAATGGAGAAAGTGTCAAGTTAGAAAAATCGTTGGTTATGAAGTTGCAACATGCTTTTTCTCTGTAAATAAAGCCCAGTGTGACATTTTATATAAGCTACATTTCAGAAAATAAGAAAATGGCATCTTTTATCTCTAACTAGATTCTGGGATTAATTTGCTGGTTTTTACTTGTATCAATATATTTGTCCTCCAATGGTATATGCTTCATCAGGGCAATCATGTGGGAAACTCAGACACAAGAAAGTGTTTCTTGCACGAGAAGTGTGAACAGGGCATTAATGTAATTTTGATGCCAGATAAAGTACTTTGTTATAGCAGAGAGCATAATAATAAGAGACATACAGATGGCCTGGGTTTATTGGTTGTTAGGTTGGTTACTTCTATGGTAGAGCAGTAAAGTTGGCTTAACCATATCATAAAGCTGGGTATATTGTAAGTATTTTTTAAATTATTTTCTCCCTCTGAATTGCTATAATAATTTCATAAAGTTTTAAGGATTTAATAAAGGATTTTGCCATGCAGACCTGGTTCAATAGGGTACCAATAATGACATGCAGTTGCTTTTATCTTGAATAGTTTTTAATATGGAAGATACACTCCACAATGAAGTTCATCAGCCTTTGGGATGGAGGATAAACCTATAGAATAATTTATAGCTACGCTAACAAAACATTATGCCTGAAAACGGGAATTTATATGAGTGATTCAGTTCCTATAGACACAGTACAAGAAAATAAATATGAAGATAGTGGCAATATTTTGATCAGAATGAGGTTATGAGGGCTAATCCACACATATTTCAGCATTGTAAGAAAATCAGAATGGTGAAAAAGAAAGATCAATGGCTGAAAAATCAGGAGACTGGATTCTAACGACAATCCAATAACTGAGCTACCAAGACCAAGTGACAGTGGTAAAGTAGGTATAATAATGGTTTTTCAAGTTACTTATGGCAGTTGTGTGCATTTGATGTACTAAATAATGATAAAGTTCCTTGATAGCTGGAATTTACCATCGAGGCAAGCTTAACAACCAGAGATGGACAGATCTTGCTAGCCTAATCTAAAAAAAAAAAAAGTATACTCTATTAATGCATATGATTAAGCTAAAAAAAAAAAAACCCAGTGCTGTCGAGTCGATTCCGACTCATAGAACATTCCACTAAAATATAAGCGGTAAAAACAAACAAACAAACAAACAAAACCCTACCACCTACTAAATCTAGGAATGTTAACTGTGGTATCTTACGGTTTCATATTAATATTCAGATTAAATGTATACTTCTATGCAGTTTCTGACATCACAACTTCATTTAGTGGGAGGCTCAAAATGTAAGCTAAAGGAAAATCTGCTCTTTTTGTGCACTCTGTGAATTCAGCTACATGGAAATGCGGTGGAAATATTTTAGTAAGATCTTCACTGTCAGGCTGCTTCCTAAGAGATGACTGGCCATGTGCCTCAGATGATTCATGGATGGAATCATACACCTGGTTAAAGTGGAACTAAATTGAAAGATACTCAAATTTAATGAATTAAGTGGAATTATTTTTAAAAATCAGATCTTATTACTTTCTAAGAAAATATTTCAATTTGAAGACTTATGGTTCAAGATAGAGTAATTATCAATCAAAACGTTGCCAAGTTGAGACTCTGGTGGGTCTGCTTTATTAGTAGAAATGAATAGTTTATAGTCAGCTTATTAATTAATACTCATTTCTCTGTTGTGTTCAAAAAGAGCGTGTTGTCTGGTAAGTATAATGCCATGATATTTTAGTTTTACTGAGTTTTCTTAACAACCTATTCATTAGTCAAAGATCAACTTCTACCTAGCTTCTGCTGACTTATTTCTAAATCCCAAATTAATGGAGCTCAAACCTTTCCCGGTAATCTGCTGAACTTTAGAATATAGGAAAATAAAATGCATCATCATTTTTCATTCCTCCAAAATTTGGCTGATTCTATGATTTTATCTTACTTTTCAATTTAGAAAGACAGTTATTTAAGAACCAAGAGAATGGTTCTTTTGACAATGCTTTAGTCTAGGGGTAGACTAAACATTAAGCAAGGTACACACGGGCTTACTTGTGTTTAGTTACTAATCCGTAGTGCATAATTTCATATAGATTTTACCACATCATTTGATGAGGTGAAAAACAGGTGAAATTGTGCACTAGAGATTAATAAGTAAGCCCATGTATACCTTGCTTATTGGGTAATCTGTCCCTGCTTTGGTCCAACAGGAAGCTCTATAAATACCTAAATACATCCCACTCCTCAAATGTTACCAAGTCTTTTTGCAGATCCAAGATATTGAGATAGTCATAATCAACCTAATTTCTCACATCCTTTGGCAGTCAGAGCTCTGGCTATAATAAAATATATACATAATAAAAAATGAAAAGTAAAAAAATAATTTTAAAAGGCAGGAAAAGAGAAACAATGAATCATCAGTTGGGTCAGGAAAACCTTAGTTGTTTATCCTGCTGAAACCTCTATAATTTTTCATTTTCTTTGAAAGGTTGCTGTTGTTGTTAGGTGCGGCTGAGTTGGTTCCAACTCATGGCGACCCTATGTACAACAGAATGAAATACTGCACAATCCTGCACCATCCTCACAATCACTGCTATGTTTAAGCCCTTTGTTGCAGCCGCTGTGTCAATCCTTCTTCTTGAGGGTCTTTCTCTTTTTCTCTAACCCTCTGCTTTACCATGCATGATGTCTTTTTCCAGGAATTGGTCCCTCCTGATAACATGTCTAAAGTAAGTGGGACAAAGTCTCATCATCCTTGCTTCTAAAGGGCATTCTGACTGTACTTCTTTCAAAACAGACTTGTTCGTTCTTTTGGTGGTCCATGGTATATTCAATATTCTTCACTAACATCATATTTCAAATGAATCAATTCTTCAGTCTTCCTCATTCATCATCCAGCTTTCGCATGCATATGAGGCAATTGAAAATATCATGATTTGGGTCACGTGCACCTTAGTCCTTCAGGTGACATCTTTGCTTTTGAACATTTTAAAGAGGGCTTTTGCAAAAGATTTGCCCAATGCAATACGTCTTTTGATTTCTTGACTGCTGCTTCTGTGGGCATTGGTTGTGGGTCCGAGTAAAATGAAATCCTTGACAACTTCAATCTTTTCTCCATTTATCATGATGTTGCTCATTGGTCCAGTTGTGAGGATTTTTGTTTTCTTTAATTTGAGGTGTAATCCATACTGAAGACTGTAGTCTTTGATCTTCATCAGTAAGTGCTTCAAGTCTCCTTCATTTTCAGCAAGCAAGGCTGTGTTATCTGCATATTAAAGGTTATTAATGAGTCTTCCTCCAATCCTGATGCCCCATTCTTCTTCATGTAGTCCAGCTTCTAGAATTATTTGCTCAGCATACAGATTGAATAAATATAGTGAAAAGAATACAAAACTGATGCACACCTTTCCTAACTTTAAATCACACCGTATCCACTTTTTCTGTTGGAACAACTGCCTCTTGGTCTATGTACAGGTTCTGCATGAGCACAATTAAGTGTTCTGGAATTCCCATTCTTTGCAATGTTGTCCATTAATTTGTTATGGCCCTCACAGCTGAGTGTCTTTGCATAGCCAATAAAACACAGGTAAGCATCTTTCTGGTATTCTCTACTTTCAGCCAGAATCCATCTGACACCAGCAATGATATCCCTCATTCCGTGTTCTCTTCTGAATCCAATTTGAATTTCTGGCAGTTCTCTGTTGATGTACTGCTGCAACTGTTTTTGAATTATCTTCAGCAAAATTTTACTTGTGTGATATTAATGATATTGTTTGATAATTTCCTCATTAGGTTGGATCATCTTTCTTTGGAATGGGCATGAATATGGCTCTCTTCCAGTTGGCTGGCCAGGTAGCTGTCTTCCAAATTTCTTGGCATAGACAACTGAGTGCTTCCAGTGTTGCATTTGTTTACTGAAACATCTCAGTTAATATTCTGTCAATTCACTGAGTTTTATTTTTCACCAATGCCTTCAGTGTACCCTGGACGTCTTCCTTCAGTACCATTGGCTCTTGGTCATGTGCTGCCTTCTGAAATGGTTGAATATCCACCAATTCTTTTTGGTACAGTGACTCTGTGTATTCTTTTCATCTTCTTTTGATGCTTGCTGCATTGTTCAATATATTGCCCAAAGAATCCTTCAATATTGCAACTAGAGGGTTAAGTTTTTTCTTTAGTTCTTTCAGCTTGAGAAATGCTGAACATGCTCTTTGCTTTTGTTTTTCTAACTCCAGGTCTTTGCACATGTCATTATAATACTTTGTCTTCTCGAGCTGCCTTTTGAAATCTCCTCTTCGACCCTTTTACATGATCATATTTTCCTTTTGCTTTCGCTAATCTACATTCAAAAGCAAGTTTCAGTCTCTTCTGACATCCATTTTGATCTTTTCTTTCTTTCCTGTCTTTTTAACGACCTTTGCTTTCTTCATGTATGATGTCCTTCATGTCATCCTAGAACTGGTCTGGTCTTTGGCCATTCATGTTTGATGTGTCAAATCTGCTCTTAAGATGGTGTCTAAATTCAGATGGAATATGCTCAAAACTGTACTTCGGCTTTCTAGGACTTGTTTTAATTTTCTTTAGCTTCAATTTGGACTTGCATATGAGCAACTGGTTGTCTATTCCATGGTTGGCCCCTGTTCTTGTTCTAACAGATGACATTGAGCTTCTTGGTGGTCTCTTTCCATAGACGTAGCTGATTTGATTCCTGTGTATTCCATTCAGTGAGGAATGCAGTGAGGCGGGGACAATAGATTGAAAGACTGATATGAGTCAATATTCTGGGTTCTACTTTTTGTTGCCCTGTTCTTGCTTCTAGCCAAATTTCCCCCTCAACCAAATACTGAGATTTGGAGTGTATTGTTGGGTGAATGTTTATATAGGCTTAAGATTCTTGAATTAAAGGTGCTATAAAGGAAAAGAATATTATTGTTATTACTCATGAGAAATAATTTTAATGCTGGTTTTGTCAGAGGCTGGCTGTCTCAGTTGGCTGATAAAGGAAAGTCAACACAGATTCATCAAGCCCATTTCTCTGCACTAGGTATTAACAGTACATGAGCTCCCAGGATGGATTTTAAAAATACTTCCTTTAGAAGCTGATAATTGAGTATGAATAGTCTTTCTCATGACAATAAAACAATTAATCTACCTACTCTTGGTTAAATTCCTGGTAATATGCTGGGCACTAGTAGACAATAAAGACTTGTTGAATGATTTTTCCTTTAAACCTGGCTAACTCCATCCTTTATCCAACCCATCTAAAGCAGAGTAGATTACCCAGCAGGAGTCTTTATAAATAATTATTATTTCTCTGCTCTGAGCACCACATTTCCCGCTAGAGAAGTTTACAGGGAATAACCATGTTTCAATAGCTAAATGCTTCAAAGCATTTTCACAGAAGAGAGGGTGTGAGGATGGTTTACCAAGTATAAAGTTAGAGTTTCTGTCACCCAAAGTTTCAGCTAGACATGCTCAGCTATAGGTAACAGGAAACCCCCATTCAACAGGCTTAAATAATTTACTATTTCCCAGGGCTTTTTCTCCACCTATCTGACACTCCTTTGGTTCTACAATGCTTCCATGCTGGTTTACTTCTTAGGTGGACATTGATGACTACAGCTGTTCTAAGTGTCACATCTAGATATGGCTGTGTCAAGAGGAAGTAAAGGGCCCATATCTTCCTTCTGAACATTTTAGGAGCAAAGAAATCTTTCCAGAAGGCCCAAACCCACCTAGCTGCATCATTGGCCAAAATCAGATCACATGCCCTTCCTAAACCTAAGAGGCAGGCTGAATGGGATTAACATGACTGGTAGACTAATCAGATGGTGGAGAATTAATGCTGGGAAATTGTCAACATGACACCTATATTTGAAGAGTATTCGGTTTAATTTTTCTTAATGTAAATCCCCTGAAGTACAAATACTATAACATGTCAATCCAGAAAATACTCTAATTTTAGCAGAGGCTTGAAATTGCTTTTTTTAAGTAACCAAGGCATTAAAGCACCCACTACTAAGAGTTCTTCTCCATAGAACCAGTGTTTTATGGATTCCACAAGAAAGAAACTAAAGAAAAAAAAAAAACTGAAAGGAAAAAACAAAGTGCTGTGAAGGGTCCACAGCTTTAAATATCTTCACTACAGGGCCTGGGACTTCTCATCCAATGACACCTCTCAAATGCCAAAGCAAAAAAGAGGATAGGAAGGGCAGGTGAAAATAACTATTCCCATTTTAACTAAGGCCTTCAATCTCTCAGTGCAAAAAAGCATCTTTATCAGTCATATTAATTGAACTGAAGTAATGAAAAGAGCCTGAATAGGGACTTGGGGAACTTAGATTCCAGAGTTTTGCTATATGTGGATGTGGCCTGTTGTGACCAAGGAGGTTTCCTCTATGTGACCTTGTGCTTGGGTAAAAAAAAAGGGCATGATCTGGGGTCTCTAATGCCCTTTTTTCTAAGAAAATATAACTTTAACATCCTTTAATTTCTATTATCTCTCCTTGGAAGAAGGTGCTAATGAGGAGATAAATTACCTCAAAACAGACAGCCCAAGAGAAGACAAACCCTGCCAGACAGGACTGGGCCTATCATCACTGGAATAATTGAGTACGGCATCTCAAAATGAGCCCATGACTGAAAGCATTGTAAATTATAAGTTTCAGAAGAAACACAGTAACTGGATCGCAAATATCTTTATCGGTATGTATGTGAGAGAGAAACAGGGGAAGGGAGCATCTTTTATGGGAAAACATAAATAGAATAATATAGGAAACGTTCCAATTTTTTTCCAACTCTCTTCAATTTATGAAACATTTCTATTTGCTCATTTGATCTTCATCACAAAGTGGTGACGTAGAAAGAAAATGTCCTCATATTACAGATAAAAAAATAAAAATAAATAGAAGACTCAGAGAACCAAAAGGTATTAAATATCTTCACTACAGGCCCTGGGACTTGTCATTCAATGCCACCTCACAAATGCCGAGGCAAAAAAGAGGATAGGAAGGGCAGAGGAAAATGTCTATTCCCATTTTAACTAAGGCGTTCAACCCCTCAATGCAAAAAGGATCTTTATTAGCCGTATTAATTGGGCAGGACCCTGAGCACTGGCTTTGCCAGTTTTGGATGTTTTCAATTGGATGTGTCTTTCAGAGATTCTACCTATTTTTTAAACCATTAAGATGCTCATATTTTTAAGATACTTTAAAACTCTAGGGATTGTTAGACAGATTCTAATTGAATTTTGGTTGGTTGGGTTACACATTCCTCTGTTCAATTAATATTTATTGAGTACCAACATTGTGCCACCCATGTTTAATGATGTCTCCATATTGAAGTATGTTTATTCTTATCTCCTGGATCTTCCCTCTTGTTTGAAAAGCTTTCTGGTTGACTGAGATATTTTGACCTTGAGTTTAAATCTTTTCTATGATACTGAGTTAAGTGATTATTCTGACCTTTCTATTCTATGCCTTTAAAACAGGAAATAGAGTGACTAAAGAGCAAGGCATTTGCCCCATTTCATACTTAAATGTCTTCTTGGCAGGGTACCTAGTGGAGCTTTTCGCAAACTACCTCTGCAGTCAGAGATAGAAGCAGTCTATGTTGCTTCAAGGCCTTTCAAGTTGCTGCACCTACTCTGCTGTAAAATTCTTGGGGCAGACGAACACTGCTTTTCCCAGTTATCTTCAACACCGTTATTCCTGCTCTTTTAACCTATAGTCAGTTTGGCTAGGCAAGTTCATCAATTTGTTTCATTATTATGAATTCATGCATATGCCAGGCAATTAAATAGCAAAACAAAGCTTTCAGAATGATGATTTAACCCCTCTTATTCCAAGAAAAAAAATGCCTGGGGAAAGGATGGAAGCAAGTCCCAGCAGGTAACAGTAAAACCAATGTTTTCTTCATAGACCATCATGATGCCTGTAATTACTGTCACCTAAATCAAATGATTGAAGTAGAATCCTGTCCTTCCAGATGCTTAACATATACCTCCTCACAGTAAATTAAAGTCACGATTAAGCACACGAAATGCCTATAATTTGAACCACAGCTGTAAGAAAAGTCACTGAATTGTGAGTTTTTTAGACCATATTTTATTGCACCAAATGTAGGTTTTCCTTCCCAAGATCCCTATTGCCCCCGCTGGGATAATTTTTAAAAGAATGACATTTACTCATGTTCATAGCTACCCCATGACTAAAAGGTGGTAGGTTAAATAGGAAAACAAATCTACTTTGGCAAGTAACAGCTTTTAAAAATAGAATTAGTCCCACGTTTCAGATTTGGACGGTTGAAAGTCTACTGTTTATTATAAACCACCTCTCTCTCCTCCTCTACTCCTTACACAAACGTACACACTTACACACACATACATCAATAGTGCCAAGATGTGGAGAGCTTGTTATAAAAGATTTTAGGATAATTATATACCCATTATTTATTTATTTTTATCCTTAAGATATTTTTTATTCTAGCATTTTTTAAATAGAGACATAATTTACATAACAGTTCAAAGGGTACTTCGGTGGATTTTAGTATATTCAATATGTTGTGCAACTATCACCACTATCTAATCCCAGAACATGTCCATCACCCCAAAAGGAAACTCCACACCCCTTAGCAGTCACTCCCCATTCCCCTCTTCTCTCAGCCCTTGGCAACTACTAATATGTTTCCTGTTTCCATGGACTTGACTATTCTGAACATTTCATATAAATGGAATCATACAATACATATCTGGCTTCTTTCACTTAGCATAATGTTTTCAAGGTTCATCCATGTTGTTTGTTGTTGTCGTTTAGTGTCATTGAGTGGATTCCAAAACATGGCCACCCTATGGAATAGAACTGCTCCATAGGGTTTTCAAGGTTGTGATCTTTCAGAAGTAGATTGTCATCCAAGGCACTGCTAGGTGGTTATGAACCACCAACCTTTTAGCTAGTAGTCAAGTGCTCAACCATTTAAGCCACCCAGGGACTTCTTATCCATGTTGTAATATGTATCAGAACTTCATTTCTCTTTATCAACAAAACCTGTTGCCTTCGAGTTGATTTTGACTCATAGTGACACTATAGGACAGAGTAGAACTGCCCCATAGAATTTCCAAAGAGCGCCTGGTGGATTCGAACTGCTGACCTCTTGGTTAGCAGCTGTGGCACTTAACCACTACACCACCAGGGTTTTCTTTCTCTTTATGGCTGAATAATATTCCATTGTATGGATATACCACATTTTATTTATCCAATGATCTGTTGATGGACATATGAGTTGTTTCCACCTTTTTATCTATTGTGAATAGTGTCTCTATGAACATTGATGTACAAGTATCTGTTTGAGTCCCTGCTTTCAATTCTTTGGGTATATGCCCAGGATTAGAATTGCCAGGTCATATGGTAGTTCTATGTTTAACTTTTTGAAAACTCTCCAAACATTTTTCCATTTTGGCTGCACTATTTTATATTCCCAACATAAAACATATTTTTTGTTCCTAATTTCTCCACATCCTTGCCAACACTTGTTAGTTTCCAATTTTCTTTTTCTTTTTAATTTTGTTTTAGGCGAAAGCTTACAGCACAAATTAGTTTTTCATTCAAAAAATATGTATATAAATTGTTTTGTGACATTGGTTGCACTTCCCGCAACGTGTCAGCACTCTCCCCCTTTCCCTTTCCAACCTGGGTTTTTCATGTCCATTCTTTCAGTTTTCCTGTCCTTTCCTGCCTTCTCGTCCTTGCTTTTGGGCAGGTATTGCCCATTTGGTCTCGAATACTTGATTGAACTAAGAAGTACATTCCTCATGTGTGTTATAGTTTATTTAGAGGTCTGTCTAATCTTTGGCTGAAAGGTGGACTTCAGGAGTGGCTTCAGTTCTGAGTTAGCAGAGTGTCCAGGGCCATAGTCTCAGGGTTTTCCCGAGTCTCTGTCAGACCTCTGAGTCTGGTATTTTTTTTGTGAATTTGAATTTTGTTCTATATTTTTCTCCCACTCTGCCCGGGACCCTCAATTGTGATCCCTGTCAGAGTGGTTGGTGGTGGTAGCTAGGCATCATCTAAGTTCCTCCAGACTAAGTTTGGTGGAGGCTGTGGTTCATGTGGTTCATTAGTCTTTTGGACTAATACTTTCTTTGTATCTTTGGTTTTTTTTCATTGTTCTTTGCTCCGTACAGGATGGGACCGATAGATGTATCTTAGATAGCCACTCACAAGCTTTTAAGATCCCAGATGCTACTCACCAAAGCAGGATGTAGAATATTATGTTATGCCAATTGACCAAGATGTCCCCTGAGACTATGGTCCCCAGTCCTCAGCCCCAGTAACTTGGTCCCTCAAGGTATTTGGATGTATCTGGGAAGCTTCTATGACTTTGACTTGGTCAAGGTATGCTGATTTCCCCTATATCCTGTGTTGTCTTTCCCTTCACCAAAGTTAATATTGTCTACTGTCTAGTTAGTGATTTCCATTCCCCACCTTTCCCTCTCTCATAACCAAAGATTGTTTTTGTGTGTGTGCAAACCTTTTCTTCAGTTTTTATAATAGTGGTCTCATACAGTATTTGTCCTTTTGTGATTGACTTATTTCACTAAGGATGATGCCCTCCAGATTCATTCATGTTGTGAGATGTTTCATGGAGTCATTATTCTTTATTGTTGCATAGTATTCCATTGTGTGTATGTACCATAATTTGTTTATCTATTTATCTGTTGATGGGCATTTAGGTTGTTTCCATCTTTTTACTATTGTGTGTAATTCTGCATGAACATGGGTGTGTATATGTTTACTGCTGTGACGGCTCTTATTTCTCTAGTTTATCTTCTGGTGTTTGTGCATTGTTACAGATGTGTTGTATTTATACCATGTATTAGGATGTCCCCCTTTTTTCCTGTATGATCTTTATCGTTTTATCATCTTTGACTCATTTCGGATTAGTTTTTTTTTCTATAGTGTGGGGTATGGGTCCTGTTTCATTTTTTACAGGTGGGCACCCAGTTTTGCCAGCACTGTTTGCTAAAAAGACTGTCTCCATTTAATGGTCTCCATTAATAGGTCAATGAGTTTACATCTGTATTCTCAATTCTGTTCTGTTTTTCTATGTGTCTGCCACTGTGTCAGTACCAGGCTATTTTGACTACCGTAGTTGTATAGTAGGCTCTTAGATCAGGTAGTGTGAGGCCTTCTACTCTGTTCTTCTCCTTCAATAATACTTTGCTTATCTGGGGCCTCTTTCCATCCCATATAAAGTTGGTGACTAGTTTTTCCATCTCATTAAAGATTGGGATTTTGTATTTGAATTAGGATTGCATTGTGTCTGTAGATTGCTTTGGATAGGATTGACATTTTCACAGGTTGAGTCTTCCTATCCACAAGCATGGTATGTTTTCCCATTTATGTAGGTCTCTTTTGGTTTCTTGCAATAGTGTTTTGTAGTTTTCTTTGTATGAGTCTTTTATGTTCCTGATTAGTTTTATTCCCAAGTATTCTATCTTTTTAGGGGCTATTATAAATGGTATTTTTTTCTGATTTCCTTTTCAAACCTCTCTTTGTTCGTGTACAGGAATCCAACTGATTTTTTTTTATGTTGGTATTGCATCCTGCTACTCTGCTGAATCTTTCTATTAGTTCCAGTAATTTTCTTATGGAATCTTTCAGGTTCTTTATGTATAGGAAGGATCACATAATCTGAGAATCAGGATAGTTTTAGTTCTTCCTTTCCAATTTAGATGCCCTTTATTTCTTTTTCTTGCCTTATTGCTCTAGCTAGCTCTTCCGGCACAATGTTAAATAGGAGTGGTGATAAGGGGCATCTTTGTCTTGTTCCTGTTCTTAAAGGGAATGCTTTCAGTCTCTCTCCATTGAGAATGATGTTAGTTTTTTATAGATGCCCTTTATTATGTTGAAGACTTTCCCTTGTATACCGATTTTATTGAGAGTTTTTATCAGGAATGGGTGTTGGACTTTATCAGATGCCTTTTCTGCATTGATTGAGATTATCATGTGATTCTTTTGTTTTATTTATGTGGTGGATTATGTTGATTGATTTTCTAATGTTGAACCATCCTTGCATACCTGTGGCCTGTGGTGAAGGGGTGGGAGTGGGATACAGGACTAGGTGGAAAGGAGAAAGAAAAAGAAGAAAGGTAATGAAAAAAACAAAGTAAAAAAAAAATGTGGCAGGAGCTGGTGGGTTGGGGCAGGTGGACCTGGGGTGATGGTGGGCCAGTAGCTTTCTAGCTGAGTAGCATGGCATGGCCTGTGGGGAAAGCGTAGGGGTAGTGTGTGGGGTTAGGTAGGAGAAAGAAAAGGAAGAAAGAGGAAAAATAGCTTGGCAGGAGCTGGAGGGTGGGAGTGGGATGGACCCAGGGTGATGCTGGGCCAGTAGCTCTCTAGCCAAGCAGTATGGCATGGCTTGTGGGGAATTGATAGAGGTGGTGTATGGGACAGAAGGGTGAGCAGTGGGAAAGCATGTTTCTGTGGTTGCTGGGTGCTCTGTCTTCTATTGAGAGCTCTGTGAAGTCGTCTTCCCATACTTCTTTCCAGGGCTTTTGCCAGGGTTGTTGCCGACTGTGCTCCAAGATGGCAATGCAGTGCCATTTTACTTGGCAGGGACCTCCTCTCCATATCTTTCTTCATTCTCTATTTTCCTTTAGTTTCTTCTTCCATTCGGTGTTTGATCTAGCTCTTTATCCCTTATTTGATGCTTAGGTTTCCAGGATTGATGTTTGTATATGTTTTACTTAGTTTTTTGGGTCTTTGTTGCAGAGGGATGGCATGATGCATCTGTCTAGGGTGCCATGCTGGTTCTACCCTCTAAATCCACTATTTAAATAACAATTTCCATTTATTTCCACAGATAAAGCTATTTGCAAGTATCCAAGTGAATAGGTTTGTTAACCATGACCTGCTTTCTTTCAAGTGTCCAAGCTTCTCCTCCAATGGAGAAATAGAGTAATGGCTGTCAGACAACCAAAGGAACAAGAGAGGCAGGGCAGTCAAATAATCCACAAAGAGAATAATTGTTCTTTGAATTACCAAATTTGATTGTACTTCCGATTAGCTTAAACTAATACTAAAGAAACTCATGAATTTTGTTAGTGATTCACTAAAAACTAGTGCAGGAGGTTCTTCTATAGTTTCCTCAATCATTTTAGAGCCTAGAAATTAAATTGCTTCACGGATAGACCATCAAGAAAGAGTCAACTTCTTAGCCAGCTAACTCTATTATATAAAAATGGAAATTTGTACTAGTATGAATTCAAAATGGATTCAAAACTGTTTTAAAAAATTTAAAAAAAGCAAGTGTGTTCTGATTTTTTTTTTTTTTTTTTAGTCTCAAAAGGTGGTATATCTTACATGCATTTTTAATGGTGGGGAAAGCTGGGACTGGTTAATGAATATTTATTCTTCATAGAAAATGACTAATAATTTGGCAAGTCAAGTCATTTATTATATCTTTCTAGGCATCTCTTCCAACATTTTCAATGTCTAAACCATAGTCCAATAATCAATTATGCTATTCTTAGAGACCAGAGGCCAATTTCCATCGAGACAGAACTGCAGACTTCTCCTTCAATAAACCTTCTAAAGCCCTGGTTCTCACACCAACTGCACATTACAATCAGTTATAAAGCTTCCAAAAAAATCCCAGTGCCTGGGCCCAATCACACGGGCAATTAAAATGACAATATTTGGGAATGTAACACAAACACCAGTATTTTTTAAAAGCTTTCCAGATGATTCTAATGTGCAGCCAAGTTGAACAGCTCTGATTTGGTCTAACCAATTACTTTATGGATGAGAATATGGGAGTTCAGAGAAGTAAGGTGTCTTGTGCCAGGTAATACAACTTAGTTAATGTCAAGAGTTAGGACTAGCACTCAAGTCTGTCTGCCTATATACAGCCAAATTGTTACACCATGTACAATGTCACCTAGCATGTCTGATTTTTTAAGTAAATGTTTTAAGGTATAATTTACATACAATAAAATTCACACATTTTAATATGCAGATTGATGTGTTTTGACAAATGTGTATAATTTTGTAACCACCCCTCTAATCAAGATATAGAGCATTTCCATCACTCCACAGCCTCAGCATCTTTTGCAGTCAATCCCATTCTACCTCCTGCCCCAGACAACCACTAATCTGATTTCTATTGCTACAGATTATTTTTGCGTGTTCTATGTGCCTTCATATAAACAAGGGAAAAAAACAAAAACAAAAATAGTATGTACTTTTTTGAGTCTGACTTCTTTCATTTAGTATAATGCTAATATGTTTACCTACTTATCTGTTGATGGATATTTAAGTTGTTTCCAGTTTGGGACTATTACGAATAAAACTGCTAAGAATATTGGTGTAAAAGTCTTTTGTGGACATGTGTTTTCTCTTCTGTGTAAATGCCTGAGTAGAATTGCTGAGTAACAAGGTAAAGTTTTTATTTAACTACTTTGTTTTCCAAAGTGATTGTATGATTTTACATTCCCACCAGAAAGTATGAGACTTCCAGTTTCTCCCTATTCTCACCAGCACTTGGTATCGTCTGTCTTTTTAATTTAGCCATTATAAAATTGTGGTTGTAATTTGCATTCAGAGGAATGATGAATAATGATGTTCAGCAACATTTCACATGCTTACTGGCATTCTGAAAAGTTGGTGTAAAATTGGTAATATTTGGGAAGGTTTAATTACAAAGTTTAATATAAATTCATATTACAAATTCCTTGAAAAACTCATCTAACCAAAATTGACTCAAAAAAATATGAACAGCTCTACAAATACATGGCTATTCGTATTTTTTGAGTCAATTTTGGTTAGATGAGTTTTTCAAGGAATTTGTCCATTTCATTTAAGTTGGTGAATTTATTGCCATAAAGTTACTCATGATATTCCCCCATGAGTATTCATTCCTATCTGTAGCGATATCTCACCTCCATTTCTGATATTGATAATTTGTGCTTTCTCTCTCTCTTTCTTTAATCTTTTATTTTTTTTTTCATTCCTTTTTGCTCTTACCGTTATTATAGCCTTCCTTTTACTTACTTTGAGGCTATGTTGCTCTCCTTTCCCTAGTTTCTTAAAGTTGAAATTTAAATAATCAATTTTTAACCTTGATTTTCTAGTATAGGCATAAAATGTACAAATTCTCCTCTAAGCGCTACTTTAACTGTCTTGCATATTTTGATATTTTGTTTTTTCATTATCTTTCAGTTTGAATTGTTTTTTATTTTTTTCTTTAACCCCAAAGTTATTTATAAATATGTAATTTTATTGCCATTTTATTGATAGCTTATTTTTATTTATTTCTGAGGTAATTACTGCATGGTCAGAGATATACCTTGTACGAATCTAATCTTTTGAAATTTATTGAGATTAATTTTATGGCCCAGGATGTCTTGGTGAGTGTATCATGTGCACTTGGGAAGAATGTATATTTTGCAATTATTGGATATAGTTTTTTATTAATGTCAATTAGGCAAATTTGCTTGTTGGTTTGTGAGGACATGTATCCTTACTGATTTTTTTTTCTATTTGTCTCATTAGTTACCAAGAGATATGTTCTAAAATCTCTAAGTAAGATGGTAAATAGGTCTATTTTTTTTTCTCTCTTAATTCAGTCAGGTTTGTTTTATGAGTTTTGAAGCTGTCTTAGGTGCACGAATGTTTAGGAATTTTAGGACTTGATGAATTGTCAATTTTATCATTATGGATGTCTTTCCTTCTTTATCTGTTATAATACTTTTTCTTTTGATGGTTCATATTTACATCATCTGATATTAAAACTGCCATGATAGTTTTTTTATGTATACTATTTTTATGGCATATCTTTTTCCATCCTTTTACTTTTGTGTATTTAAGTGCATCTTTTATGTTTTTATATGCATTTATTATAGACAGCATTTTCCTTGCTGTTTACAAGAAATGCATATAAATATATTTCATATTTTAAACATACTTATGTGCAAATATATAAACGTATTTTAATATATAAACACGTTTACAAACATTTGTAAAGTATGTAAAACAATATATATTTTACATATGTTGTTATTTCTTTTACAATATATATTTTACATATGTTGTTATTTCTTTTTCTTGTCCAATTTCATTGACTAGACCTCCAGTAAAATGTTGAAGAAAAATGGCAACAGTGTACATCATTGTCTTATTCTTGACCAAGGAGGAAACCTTAAAAAAAAATTAGATATAATGTTGTAGAGTTTTTATTTTTATTCTATCAGGTTAAGAAGTGATACCTTTATTCCTAGCTTGCTTTCTGTTTAGCTTTGAACTGTCTTACTTGATAAATTACCATTTAGGAACAAGCCTATCGTATTTCTGATATAGTATCAAATGTAATCACTCAAAGAATGCAGAGCACGTTCTATGTGGTCGGTACTATTTTAGACACCAGGATCCAAAGGCAGACAAGACACAGTCCTTGTCCTGAACCACCTAGTAGTCTAGTAGTACAGACAGACATGCAAAAAATAATATATTACTGTGATAATAGAGTTATGTACAAAATGTTATGGGATTGTTGAGAAGAGAAAAACTCACTTTAGTAAGGAGGATTCAGAGAAAGTAATATTTGAGCTAACTGTGCAGGTAGACAGCTAAGAAAATGACATACTGGTTAGAAGTCACAGCTTATGGGATTATTGAGAAGAGAAAAACTCACTTTAATAGGGAGGATTCAGAGAAAGTAATATTTGAGCTAACTGTGCAGGTAGACAGCTAAGAAAATGACATACTGGTTAGAAGTCACAGCTTAGAAATGTGAAAGAACATGGAGTACAAGATGACAATATTACCCCGTATGAACAATGAGGAAGGATAGTGGGACATGAGGCCAGAAGGGCAGGTCAGGTAGACAATAGAGTTCTTATGATCATGTTAAAGGGTTTACACTGAGTCCTTTGGTAAAAGGAGCCCTGGTGGTGCTGTGGTTAAAGAGATCAACTGCTAACCAAAAGGTCGGCAGTTTGAAACCATCAGTGGCTCCACGGGAGAAAGATGTGGCAGTCTGCTTCTGCAGAGATTTACAGGCTTGGAAACCCTATGGGGTCATTATGAGTTGGAATCAACGTGACGGCAGTGTGTTTGGTTTTTTTTTCTTTTTTTGTAGACAGAAGGGAGCCATCAAAGTGTCTTAGAGAGAGAAGTGACATGATAAGCTCTGTATTTAGGAAAGATCATTTTGCTGACAGTGTAGATGATGAAATAGACAATGAAAGAGATTACAGTTGGAAACTAGTTAGGAAGCTAGTGGTGGGGACTGAAAATAGGGGATATATGTTCAAGAGGAAAGGATGGAATATAGTAAGTTTTAGGAAGTAGAAACAACTGAACTGATTTCCTAAAAGAATGTAGAGAGTAAGAGAAAGAAGTATTAAGGCTTCTGTCCTGGCTACCTGGGTTGTTGGTAACTTTAACAAAGTTATGGGGAATGAGAAAGGGTGACTATGCTGGGCTTAGTTTTACACAGGCTACATCTGAGAAAGCCCACCCAAGTGGATGTCAAAAAAGGCAGCCGAAAATGTTGGCCTCACACTCCTGATTACTATTTAAGAGCAATCCTGGTGATGTCTCTGACTCAAACAATGAATTATTAAAATAAGTCTAGGATTGGTGCTAACCATTTGCAGGATTTATAGCTAGCTGTAACTTTAGAAGGTTGCCAACCCTATGCTTTCCCCTATTTAGGAGTCTTTAACCATATGTGGTATGGCCATCTGAGGTTACTGAGACCCATTATATCACTCTTTTCCAGGCTTAGGCACTGAGTTATTTTGACCTCTGTACTTTGAATCCCA
The DNA here is from genome assembly GCF_030014295.1 of Loxodonta africana. Classification (NCBI taxonomy): domain Eukaryota; kingdom Metazoa; phylum Chordata; class Mammalia; order Proboscidea; family Elephantidae; genus Loxodonta; species Loxodonta africana. The sequence continues at coordinate 61,235,715 of NC_087349.1, read as the reverse complement.
TCTATCCTGATCTGTGTCTGACTTCAACCCAAACATGGAAAAGCCTCCATGAGATCTGCTTTTGCCATCAATACAACCAATACAAATACAAATAAAATTCTAGAAGACTTCGAGGAGTTATGTGGCTGTCTTCTGTAGGCATTCCTGAATGAGAGGCATGGACTTTAAACAGTGCACCACACAGCAAAGCATCTTAAAATTTCTTTTCAATCATTCATCGTGCCAAATTCTCTACATCAACTGCCTAAAAAAAATTCTCTTCCCTCTATACCTCCCTCATACTCACCCTCAAAACCCACATTCCCACCCCTGTAGTCTGCTCCCTACCACTCTGGGATCTATTTCTATAGGGATGAATTAAAAAAAAAAACACATATGCTATGAATCACTACTGATCCCCAAATTTCTCACCCAATGGAAGGAAATAAGACATGTGTACATGTAATTGAAGTGTAATAACTGAATGTAGACCAGAAAACTGGACTAAATTATGAATTAGCTAGGGCGAGCAGGAGTGTTGTGTAGAAATGAAAAAATTGGCAACATTTGGAATTACAGGAAAAGGAAGGCTGTTGAGAATGGGCAGTGAAGGTACACAAGAGGAGGACGGTCATGCCAAACAGCATAGCTGTGATGTTAGGCTTTGTTGGACAGAAAGGTTCACAAAGAACATCAAGGATGAACTTTAAAGATATAACCTGAGACTGATACAGTCCTATTTTTTGTCTCTCATAGTTGGTAGTGGGAAGAAATCAGGGAATTTTGTCTTGCTTCTCAAATAGTCTTGACCACAACTGACTCAGTCCTTCTGTGATGATCAATAATTTGTAGAGATGTGGGTGGTTGGTGGTCAGAGAACCCTCTAGAGGTGATTAGGAAATTGAGACTCTTCCTTTCCCAAGTGCTTCTTGCCTTTCTAGTCTTCCCCAGACCAAATACGAACAGTAGAATTCAAAGAACACAAACACATTCCTTTAAAAAGATTACAAAGGTCTCACCAAGCAATACCACATGGCTGTTGTTCTTGTTGTTAGGTGCCGTCGAGTTGGTTCTAACTCATACCGACCCCACATACTACAGAATGAAACACTGCCTGGTCCTGCACCATCCTCACGATAGTTGCTATGTTTGAACTCCTTGTTACGGCCACTGTGTCAATCCATCTCATTGAGGAGTTTCCTGTTTTTCACTGACCCTCTACTTTACCAAACATGATGTCCTTCTCCAGGGACTGGTTCTTCCTGACAACATGCCCAAAGTATCTAAGACACAGTCTTGCCATCGTCCCTTCTCGGGAGCATTCTGGTTGTACTTCTTCCAAGAAGGATTTGTTCATTCTTCTGGCAGTCCATGGTATATTCAGTATTCTTCGCCAACACCATAGTTCAAAGGTATAAATTCTTCTTAGGTCTTCCTTATTCATCGTCCAGCTTTTGCATGCCTATGAGGCGATTGAGAATACCATGACTTGATTGAAAATACCATGACTTATGTCAGGCACACCTTAGTCTTCAAGGTAACATCTTTGCTTTTTAACACTTTAAAGAGATCTGCAGCAAATTTGCCCAACTCAATATGTTGTTTGATTTATTGACTGCTGATTCCATGGTTGTTGATTGTGGATCCAAGTGAAATGAATTCCTTGACAGCTTCATTCTGTTCTCCATTTATCATGGTATTGGACCAGTTGTGAGGATTTTTGTTTTCTTTATGTTGAGGTGTAATCCTTACTGAAGACTGTGGTCTTTGATCTTCATCAGTAAGTGTTTCAAGTACTGTTTGCTTTTAGCAAGCAAGGTTGTGTCACCTGCATATTGCAGGTTGTTAATGAGTCTTCCTCCAATTCTGATACCCTGTTCTTCTTCATATAGTCCAGTTTCTTGGATTATTTGCTCAGCATACAGATTGAATTAAGTATAGTGAAAGGATACAACCTTGACGCACACATTTCCTGATTTTAAACCACACATTATCCCCTTGTTCTGTTAGAACAACTGGCCCTGGTCTATGTACAGGCTCCACATGAGCAAAACTTACTGTTCTGGAATTCCCATTCCTCATAATGTTATTCATAATTTGTTATGGTAACACCAGATTTTCTGGTTCTCTCCTAGCGCAAAAAGTTGTGAGGAACATTGACTTAAGCTTTCAGAAGTAAGGTGTACCCCCCATGGACTATTCCTCTTTTCAACCCTCTTTAACTCTCCTCAATTTCCTCTCCTGTCCTCTCTTATCTCTTTCTTTCTAGACCCTCAACTCAGTGCCCTATACCCATTTTTCAGGAACCTCCATCCCTCCCCATTGAAAGAAGAGTTTCCTCTACTATGTTCTTTCTGGTGTCATGAACTCAAGCTCCTAAGGATTTGCAGACTGAAAAGGGGGAAAAAAAACGGGTTCTGGATCCATGAGTTGAAGAGACAGAAAATGCCTTAATTCAATTTTTCCATTAGCAAGAGCTGTGGTTGATCTCCTCTGGCCCTAAGAAGCAGGCATCTCCATCACAAGAAGCAAGCATTCATTTCCCCTTGCAACCTCCACCCCACAGTCTAGTCTCATATGAAGAGAGCATATTTCTTGGGAGATCATAACCTTGACATCAATATTCCAAGGAGCATTTGACCCCTTCCATTATGAGAGTCACCACTTGAATGCGAATGGCTCCATCTGCAACAGATAGCTCTAATTCCAATTAGATTCTTATCTCATGTGGAAGTAGATCAGTATGTGTGTGCTGAGTCTCAGTTGATTTTTCAACAACAGGTGCCATGTATTTTTGTCATGCACTTTGCAAACTTAATCCTATGTAATAAATGACCCAGTAAGGTTCTTGTCTTAGGCTGGACCCTCTAGAGAAGCAAAATCAGTGAATATATATATAGACAAAGATAGAGGTTTATAGCAAGGAAATGGCTCAAGTGGTTGTAGAGGCTAGAAAGTTCCAAGTCTGTGGGTCTTGGGCATCAGGTCGTCAGGCTTCAGGCTGGAGGCTTCTCCTAACTTACATAGCTGCAGGGGCTGATAAACCCAAGATTGGCAGGTCAGATGGTAGGCAGCTGGCTCAAGTTCCGAGAACTGGAGGTCAGATGATGATGAGCCAAGTGCAGGATCCAGAGCAGACCAAAAGCCAACAAGCTTTGCCAGAAAGTCCTTATATATTAGATGAAGGCCATATCCCCAAGGAAACTCCCTTTCAACTGACTGGCTGCTCATAGCAGATCTCATCACATAGGTGATTAAACTTTATCACATCTCATCATGGGAGTGATTATATCATCATGTAGATGTCAAACTACATCATAACTGCCAAACCACTGAGAATCATGGCCCAGCCAAGTTGACACACAGCCTTAATTATCACAGTCCATGTAGGAAGAAACTGAGGATCAGTGAGTTAGAACATTTCCCAAAGCCACACTGATGATGAAGAATGCAGCTGATATTCGAGCCCAAATCTATCTGCCTCCGAAGTCCATAATATTCTCACAGTATTGTGCCATCTCTTAACATGAGGTAGGCAGAGATAAAAAACAAAAGAAATATCACAGGATTCTGAACTTTTACACTAGATGCCCATGGGCTTGTTAGCTCTTACAGGGAGAACTAAAGCAGAATACTTTCTCTCTCCCCCTTCTCCTTCCATCCCTCCTTCTCTCTTTTCTCTCCCTTCCTCCTTGCCTCCCCCCCTCTCTCTTTCTTTCATTATGAAACCCCAACAGTAATCATAGAAAAATCAGAAATTATAGAGCGTAAAACTGCCTCAAACTGATGTCCAGGTAAAAAGCCATGAAAATATTCTATTGTTTTATGACCCCATTTAGAGTGAACATTATATTTACAGCCTTTCCCTTGAATACACTTTAAGGTAATACTGATCTTTTGGTAAAAATTATACCCTACATCTGTGCTGACAGCTCGTTTCCTGCGCACATATCTTTATCTACTACTTTCAGCTTTCAATATTTTCTCCAAAGGAGTAAGTTAGGACATTAAAAAGTCCAGAAAGAAACGTAAAACAGATGGGACTAGATTTTTGTGGGAAGTGGCAGCCATATTGAATTTAATGCAAATGTAACCAGAGGGAGGCCTGAGAGGAAAACCCATGAAGCACACACAGGGAGGACCCTTGCTTGGGATGGAATCTCAGGAGTATACACCTAGCTTACTAACGTAGGTTGTCCTTGAAGTTGGATGTTCTTTAAGATGGAATAAGAGATCGGCTGTAGGCCCTTCCTATGACATGAGGCAAATATCTTTGGCCATTGAACAGTACTGATCTTTTGTGAGTTTAGCGTTGATTCATTTTACATCCCAACCTGGGCAATTGAAGAGCCTGGGGCTCTGACCCAGAATGAGGCCCCCCAGATCCATGATTAGGTATTGGCTGTTGCTATGGTCTTGGAGCAAATTGGAAGTGAGTTTGAAGGTCTGAACTGAACTGATTGCAGGAAGCAAGAGACCAATAAAGTCTGAAGGATTGTCGAGAGGCTTGGTCAAGACGGAGGTTGTTGGTTCAGGAGGCTGAGCCTGGAGGCAATGCTTGGCAGAAAGAGGAATCTTTTTCTGTAGTGTCTGCTGATAGCCAAGAAAAAGTAATGCAAGGAGTCTGAGTCTGCAATTAGTATAAATTTATACCAGCAGCAGTGTGCATTCTTGGACAATCTAGCCAGTGAGCCCTTTTCTTTCTAGTGTTTTTAATCCCATCCCTTCTACTGGATAATTCCCATCATTATTTAAATATCATCTAGTCTCTCCTCCTTAATTTAACATCACTTTCCTTTTGACTGTCAGTCTTCACAATAAAATTTGTCAAAACACTCTAAATTTACTTTCTCCATTTCTTCACATTCCACTAACTCCTCGAAGACCAATTTCATTTTGGCCTTTGTTCTTTAACAAAATGGCTTTTACCAGAGTTACCTGTGACCATCATATTGCTAAATCCAGCAGGCAATTTCCAGTTCTTATCTTATTTGAAACTGAACAGCATTAAATCCTCACCACAGATCACTGACTCCATCTTAAACACTCTTCCCTTGGCTTCCCTTACCTCCCCCTTTTCTTGTTTTCCTCTTACCTCTCAGGCTGCTCTTTGCCAGTTCTCCTCCAATCACTAAATGCCCATGACCTGGATGACACCAATGGTGATGACATCCCTCTCCTCTGAGCTCTAGACCTATATCTAACCACTTGTGTGACATCATCATAAGTGGATGAAAGAGTCTCAAACTCAATATAAGTAAGACTAAATCCATTACCTTTTCTTTCACATGTGGTTTTCTCCAGTGCCATCTTTCTCAGTGAATAGCATTACCATTCACCTAGTTGCTAAAAGCTGTATGGAAGTCATTCTTGATCCTTCTTCCTTTCTTGCACCACATACTTGATTCATTAACAAGTTGCCTAGATTTTTACCTCCTAAATATGTTCGAAATCCTTTCATTTCCATTCTCCTCCATGTTCACAGCCAACATCCTAATCCAAACTACCATGAATTCTCACCATGGACCACTGCAATAGCATCCCAACTTATCTTTTACTTATCTCCACATGCAGCCTGTTCTCCATAATGCAATCTATGTGTCTTTCAAAAACAAAAACCTGACCATATTCCTGCTCTCTGATCTCCCTGCATAGTTAAAGCCACGGAAAGGCCCTTCTCTACTTTCAGGTTAAAGAACAATATCCTTAACACACTCTATAAAGCCCTGCATAATCTGCACCCTGTCTATCTCACCCCTTTTCCAGCTCCACTCTCCCTTCTGTGCTTTATTCTTCAGCAATGGCATTCTTTCAATTTCTAGATCCTTCCATGCTTTCTTTTCCTCCAGGCCTTCGCTCCTGTTTTCCCTTTGTCCTAGAACATGCTGCAGTCACCCTTCACTTGTCCACAGGAGATCATTGCAGAAAACCAGTATGCGCTTGCAAGTTGTACTTTGAAGAACTGAAATACTGGTCCACGCTCTAAACTAAGCCTACTGTCCTGAGTGAACCTCAAGTAGACACACATGACTTTAATAATGCTCAGGCCATTCCTTCCTCAGATAAGTTACCAAATCAAACTTAAAAAAAGAAAGTAACATAAAACAATAAAACTTCCCAGAGTTTTATTAACTTCTCCATATTTAACAGACTATCACAGATTAATGAAGATTTAAATTGTATTACTCTAACTAGATAATTGGGAAGTTTCAAACCAGTTGCTCGGAGGTATGAAATGACTATTTTATAGCAACATTTTCAATAAATGTTATTGTTATTGCTTTTTCTTAGCACACTTTTTAAAATGATACTGACAGAAGCAGTACAACAAAACTCTGGCCCTCTTGATACCAGGCAAGTTGAAATAATAGGTCTTGGTCCTAACAAAAAAGGCTTGAAGTAGGCAAGGAGAGTGAGTTAATGAGATCTTGTAATCTGATCTCCAGCCGACTTGAACTGCTGTTCTCACAGCCCTAATGAACCCTACACCTTCACAGATCACTGCCTGGCAGAACCCGACCCTGGTGGGCTCAGGCAAGTCCCGACACCGTGGAAATGGCTTTGCTTCTCTAAATAACAGGGATCTGTTATCATGAGATTACCCGTCTGTAAAATGCCTATTTATCTTCATTACATTGCCTTTTGGGGATAGGAGGAGGGGCTGAGTGTTAGCGTGTGAGATGACGAAATTAGGAGAGGAGAAAGATGTCTCCGACCTATAGTGAAACCTGCTTTAACTCAATGGGTTTCTTCCACAGAAGAAACCCATTGAGTTAAAGCAGGTTTCACTATAGGTCAGAAGAAGTCCATAGTGCTGAATTACTGGTGTTGAGCTCCCTTTAGCACTACAAACTAGTTTCTTGCAAAATAATGTAAGGGCAAATTCAATGAAATTCATTGGAATTACAATGCCACACTTTGCGAATGAGAATAGGATGGTAGTATTCAATCTGGTTTCCTTCCTTCCTTCCTCCCTCCCTCCCTCCTTTCCTTCCTTCCTTTCTCCCTCCCTTCCACCCTTGCTCCCTTCCTTCCTTCCACCCTTGCTCCCTTCCTTCCTTCCTTCCCTCTCTCTCTCTTCCCCTTTCTCTCTCTTTCTTTCACCAAATATTTGAGTGACTACTACATACCAGGCACTGTACTAGGCAAAGGCTACAGAGTGGTGAATAAAGTAGACTCTGTGCTTGTCCTTATGGAGATTTAAGTCTAATTGGGACAAACAGACAACAAAATAATCAAATAAACATGTCATTATAAATTGTGATAAATTCTACAGAGTGGAAGAATCAGGTACCATGAAAGAGAGTAACAGGACGAACTTGCTTCAGAGAGAGAAATGGCTTTTAAACTGACATGTGAACAGTAAACGAAGTCAGCCGTGCAAAGAAGGAGGAGTCTCTGGGGGTTGCAAATGGTTAAGTACTGGCTACTAACCAAAATGTTGGAGGTTTAAATCTGCCCAGAGGCACCTCAGATGAAAGTCCTGGCAATCTGTTTCCCAAAGTGGTGGTGGTTGTTGTTAGGTGCCATCGAGTCACTTCTGACTCATAGCTACCCTATAGGACAGAGTAGAACTGCCGCATAGGGTTTCCAAGGAGCAGCTGATGGATTTGAACTGCCAGCCTTTTGGTTAGCAGCCGAGCTCTTAACCACTACACCACCAGGGCTCCTCCCAAAGGTTAAAAAGCTTACAGCCATGAAAACCCAATGGGGCCCGGTTCTGATCTGTAACACGTGGGGTTGTCATGAGTTGGAACTGACCCAAAGACAACTGGTTGTTCTTGTTATGCAAAGAAGGGGATGGGTGGGGGTAGCATACTATACCGATGAATCTCATTTCATATTTTAATCCTGATTTTAATATAACATTTAAATATGAAATGCAATATACTTATGAAATACTCAATTAACCAAAATCAAATAATGCCAAAGTATATAAAGTAAAAAATAATTGCTTCTTGTCTGTCTCCCTACAAAAATCCCATTCCCTGGAAGAAAGTGTGGTTAATGGGTTGGTGTGTTGAGGAAATCTTACCTGATTATTTCCCATCTGTGGAAGAATTCAAAGGGCAAGACTCTTCCTTCGGAAAGAATGAGCAAACTGGCTCTAAAATAACAAAAGCAGCCTATTATGAATGTCAGAGCATCTTTGCAATATCCTAGTGTGTTTTCAATTGAACGATAATTTGCATCTGTGAATAATCAGTGTACAGAAGGTTCTGTACAGTCTGCATTCTGATCGTCACATTCCCAGATCTTCTGGAAACTTACTCGAAATAAAGTTTATAACGGTTATCTGCCTGACAATCAGAGCTTGTAAAAATTGTTTTACTACTTGTTTAGGCAGCTCAAATCTTAGTTTTGAGTCATTCAACATGCCTTTGTTTTTGCTCACATTCGAATGATTTCTGCCACAATGGTGAATGCAGAAATAAAAAAGTCGCCAAAGTGGACACATGCGGCATATCATATTACCATATGATAACAAACAGATGACATTCAGAATATCTGATCAATAGCACCCTGTATTTCACTAAATAAAAATATATACTTCAAAATCTCCTGGATTCCTTTTTTAAAGTACAGTAAAGAAGTCAATTACAGACTCATGATATATTCCATGAGGAGAAATAAGTCCAAATTTCCAAAACAGAGAATGCTGAGCTAGCTCAGCTTCACATGAAATGAGAAGTATCTTAGGACCAGGAGTTACACTTATATCTTAACATTGGAGGTGTCCCATCAAGTGCTACACGCACAGAGCCTAAAGTATCAGGAGTTCGGGGCCTCAGGAGAGCTCGGACCACAAAGAAAGGGAAACCATGGTGTACCCTGAGCCCCCGAGAAAAAGTGTCCAATGTGTTCGATTTATTTTTTTTTAACTGTTTAAGAAAACAAAACCAAACCCAGTGCAGTCAAGTCAGTTCTGACTCATAGCAACCCTATAGGACAGAGTAGAAATGTCCCACGGGGTTTCCAAGGAGTGGCTGGTGGATTCAAACTGCGGACCTTTTGGTTAGCAATCATAGCTCTCAACCACTGCGCCACCAGGGCTATCTGTCTGTCTGTCTCTCCAGCTATCTACCCATCCATATCCGTCCATACATACATATATGTCCTGGTGGGGCAGCAGTTAATGGCTTGCTGGTAACCCAAAGGTATGCAGTTGGAACCCACCCAGTAGTTCTGTGGGAAACAAACCTGATGATCTTCTCTCATAAAGATTACAACCAAGAAAACCCTATGGGGCAGTTCTGCTCTGTCACATGGGGTTGCAATGAATTGAAAATCCACTCAACAGCACCCGACAACACTATATATATATATATATGTATATATATACACATACACAACACATACACATATGTAATTGATTTTTAGGTGATGATTTTCATATTCAGCAAACTTGCTAAGTTCTTTCATTAATTTCAAAATTTTATTTGTATATTCTTTAGGCTTTTTAGGTACAGAATCATTATCCTCAAATACTGATATCTTTATTTCTATTTAATCTTTGTACTATGTTTGTTTTTTTTTTTCCCCCATTCTTTACTGCCCTAGCTAGAACCTCCAATACATTTGATTAGAAATAGAACATTCCTTTCTATTCCCAGGGTACTGAATTTTAAAAATCATAAATAAGCGTTGAATTTTATTAGATTTTTTTTGTACCTCTGTTGAGCATCAGTTTCTCTGTTATTCTGTTAATGTGTTAAAACTACATAGATTTTCAAACACTAAATCAATGTCGCATTCTTAAAATAAACCCAAGATTTGCTTTGCTGATTTTGTTTTGCATCCATTCTTAAGAAATTGTCCTTTTCTTATGTATCCTTTTCAAGGCTGACCTCACAGGATGAATTGAAGAACTCCCCTCTTTTTCTATTCTCTAGATAGAAATAATAAGTTTGACAAAGTGTAAGATTGGACTTACCTTTCCTTGAGTGTTTGTAGAACTTGCTAGTGAAGCCATGTGGATCCAGGTTGTCTTCGTGGCAAGGTTTTTGATCACTGATTCACTTGATTTAAAGGTTATAAAACTACTTGGGCTACCTATTTCTTTTTGAGCCAGTTTCGTTAAATAAATATTGTTTTAGAAATCTGTTCACCTCATCTAAAGTTCAAATACACACATAATTTAAAAACTGTAACTTATTTTCTGTTAATATCTTGAGAATCTGTGGTGATGTCCCCTTTTTATTCCTTATAGTGGTTGTTTATATATATTTTCCATCCCTTTATTTTCTTGATTTGTCTTGACAGAGGCTTATCAATTTTATTAGTCTTTTTAAAGAACCAACAATTGGCTTTGTTTATTCTCCCTTCATTCCACTTCTTTGCATTTATTTTGGCTATCTTTTCTCTACCTTCTTGAGTTATATTCTTAGCTCACACATTTTCAGGCTTACTTTTAATTAGTAGTAGAAGAGTGTCACTTAGCTACATTTTAAGTGAAAAAATTATGAGCTCTCCTTTGGGTAAGGTGGTGGGGAGCTGGAGGGATAGAATGTCCAGCTACCTTGTGCTTTCTTTCTTCTTTCTGCAATTACAGGACCTGTTTGGATAGTATTTACTTTTGTGTGAATATTATTACATATAAGTGGTTAGTAGTAACATAGTAGTTACAAAAAAATATAGCTAATATTTATTAAGCTTTCCTTATAAGCCAGGTACTCTGCTAAGTACTTTATATACATTATTTCATTTAATCCTCATGATAACACTATGAGGTAGCCCCCATTACTACCTTTTTTTAACAGATGAGGAAACTAAGGCCTGGGTGGCTTAATATATTCTAGTTTATTATTAATAAATTCCCACAGGTGGTAAGAGGTGGAACCAGGTTTTAAGCCTAAGCAGTCTGGTGCCAGAGCTTTTACTCTTAATTGTTAAATTAAATATAATCTGATTTGGCTGTGAGAAGAATCATGCATACACTTCCGAATATTTTGGTGTTGTCTTAAAGAAAATTTAATGCTGTATTAGTATTAGAGTGTTTTAATTTTTGTTGGACAAGTCATTTTTAGAAGACCTTCAGGGCAACAGGTGGGCTCCTTGTAATTGTGGACTCAACTCTGAACAGGGCTAACGGAGCCCTGTTCCTTTTAAGTCAAATGATAGAACGTGACCCACATTACAGACACCTACCCCAGGTATTTGTCTAGACTGGTAGGTGGAAGCACTGAAGGAGCACCACTGAGCTGCTGTGGTATTTCCTTCCTCTCCTTTCACAGGACGTTGGGTAGTCATCTGTTTACCTTCTAAGTATCCAATATTTTTATCAGTGATGTATGTGGAGGGAAATGTAGTCAGTGACTCTCTGGGGAAAAACTCTGCTCTCAAAGTTAAAAAACTACTGGACGAATCATGTGTTCCTATTGCATACTCCCACTAGGCTGTTTCAGTGCACGTGGAACAAAAGCTGGTCTGAATCCAAACACTATTACGGGAATCCTTACAGATCCAGCATAATTTAGGAAGAAATTCTTCAAAATCTCTAGCAATCACAGGAAGGTGACATTGCCTATGGTTCTTCAAATGAATTGCAATAGCTTCTCTTTATCTTTCAGGCCAGGATTAAAACGTTGTCTTTTAAAAGTAACTATACCTTTGTTGGGGAAAGCTTTTCGTTAAAGGTACCACAGAGTTATTAAAGAGTCTGAGGGAACAATGATGAAATGAAGCTACCCATAAAAATCCTATAATTTTTTTTTTATCTAAAGGATTTCTCTCTTCAGTTCCCAAACTGTGCAATCTACATTGCCTTTATGAGCAAGTGCCATTAAGTTTTTCTCTACCTGCAGTACCATTAAAAATAAACCATTGTAGTGTTTCCACAGTGAAACCATTAGAATCCTATTCATTTCTAAGCCTACGCTATTTGTCACCTTCCCAAGCTACCATATAAAGATACTCAAAATCCATTTTTATGTGAGCATACTCTATTACTCTCCTCTTGTCATGGATTTTTATTCCTTGCTGTGATGCTTCAGTTTCTTCTTAGGGAAACTCAGTGCAGATAGCCCAAATACATGGGTCCTATTTTAGACTACACTACCAGTTGCATCTACCACCCATCTGTCAGTTTGTCATCCTGTGGTGACTTGTATATTGCTAAGATGCTGGATGCTGTGCCATCAGTATTTCAAATACCAGCAGCGTCACCAATGGTGGACAGGTTCAGCAAAGCTCACATACTAAGACAGACTAGGAAGAAAGGCTTGCAATCTACTTCTGAAAATTTGCCAATGAAAACCTTATGGATTGCAACAGAACATTGTTCGATTTACTTGCATTGGACATATCCTCAGAAGCAATCAATTGCTAGAGGAAGGCATCATGGTTGGTGAAGTAGAGGGGCAACAAGGGCGTGGGAGACTCTGGGTTAGATGGATTGGCCAATAGCTGCAACAATGGACTTGAACATGCTGGTGATTGTGAGGATGATGCAGGAGTGGACAATGTTTCATTATGTTGAACATGAGGTTGCCATGAGTTGGAGTAAACTCCATGACAGCTAACAACAACCAGTTGCATAACTTTGCCTTGCTTTTCTTTCCTGTGAGACAAAGGAAAACAAAGCCAGCCAATTGTGTACTAAGAGATTTAAATATCTATTCCATCTTCTTGCGATCTTGGATTTCCTCTTAACTAAGTTTCCAGGCAAGAGGCAGATAAGCCAGTCAAACACATGGAGGATATTAGAATCCACAAGTGGAATGATGATGAAGGGATGAGTCAGCCCTGTTGGGCTCATATAGGAATGTCTCACGAAGCAGGCAGATCCAAGAATCATCATTAAAAATAACCACAAGGGAGAGATAATGGAGTTGGACGTTGTTCTGAAACCATACATTCTGACCTAGGTTTACACATAACCTTTTCTATAAGCAGTCTGTCACCGTGATCTTTTCAGCAACATATTCTTGGTAGCTGGGTCATGGCAACAACTGGGTATTTTGACTGTTGACTGGCCAAATAGAATTACAACACACTGCAGTGATTTTATTCCAAGCCTTCTCATTTGGGAGAGGCACAGCCACATCCTCTTCAGTAACACAAACATGTTGAGCATAACAGCATCTTAGGGTCTAGCACAATGCTTGGTGCATAGTGGAAACACCACAAATGTTTACTGAATGAATGCATGACTGACTGAATATATGAAGCAATGAGATTTGTTTTTCCCAAAGATCCTCTGGTTCTGTTTGCTCTTACTGACTCCTGGTGTGAATTGTAATTTGATTGGAAGATTTCCACTCTACTTCCCTAGCTGCTCAGTCCAAGTCTAAAATCCCAAAGGGGGTCAGGACCAAAAAGATCATCACATAGGGCTGGCCTGATGGAGGGAGCCCTGCTCAGAGATGTAGTGTATTCCAAAATCAGTGGACTGGGCTGAGCTCAGAGTTGGAGTGGGAAGAGCCTATCTGTTACTTTCTAGTAATCCAGAAAGAGGAATCAGAATAAATGCATCAAACCAAGGATCAGGAGCAGGAGTGTATTAACCAGTTAGCAAGGTTTACTTGTGTTTACTTACTAATCTGTAGTGAACAATTTCACATGGGTTTCACCATGTCTTTGCCGTGGTGAAAACAGGTGAAATTTCTCATTACAGATTAGTAAATACGTGTGTACCTTGCTTACTGGGTAACTAGCCCTGGTCAGGAGTGGATGTGGAAAAGATCAGAAAAAGATAAGAATCAGGAAACCAGAGTCAAGAAAGGGGCAGAAGTTGAAGAGTGAGCAGAGGTCATGGATAATTACCTAGATAGGCTGTTGTCTGAAGCTCTGTGTGTGCCTGATGTAGTGTGGTGAGAGAAGGGTTCCCCAGCCTGGCAGCCTAAAAACAAGTGACAGGTAACAGGACTCGCTTTACTCAGCACCTGGTTTTTAGCAACTTGAACTGTGAACCTGGATTCTGTTTGTAGCTCAGTGGACACGGGCTTGGTGGGATTCCAGATCTAGAATCAGACATCTTTCCATCTAGAATGAGGAAAAGCAACCTGACCCTCATTCCTTCATGAGAATGAAGGGAAAATATGATGAGATGAATGTGAGTGGGGAGGAGAATGAAATGAGCTATTGGTGCCTAAGATGGATGACAGCGTAGGCTTATCACCCTAGATGTATTTCACCAAAATTCAAAAATCAACGTTTTTTTATTTCTTAAGAGGAAAAGACAATGAAAGCTACAAATTTAGCAGTTTTCCTAAACTAATTCACTACTTGGAAATTAATGAACTAAAAGTTGAATTCTTTATCTCTAGCTAATTATTTATTTGGTGAATTTTCTATGGCTCGGTTTCTTCCACGTAAAACTACCCACTACGCTACTATGAAGCCCAATCCAGTACACACAAATTATGTAGACTTGTGGTGGTGGGGGGGGGGCCCGAATTACTGTTTAGTAGAAGTGCTAATTACTCAGAAAATAACAACGATGCTCATAAGGAATCATTTTGTGGGAAAAAAGGGAAATCCTTCAAAGATTAGCAAGAAATAAGCTACCTTTCCACTTTGTTGCAGAAATAGTTCTGACTTGGGACATTTGAGGACTCACTTGAAGCCTCCCTTTCTCTTGTGTGCTTTGGCCCCTCTCCCCACCCAGCACTAACAGTATGTCCAGCATCTCCAGGTGGGACCTTCTCTGGGATTTTTTGGCCAGATAGTGCGACTTAACTTGGCATCTGTTTACCAGTTCCCTGTAGGGTAAAAGTAGCTTCCAATTCCCATCATCCTTAGCCTTGCTCCTCATGGCACCAAACTCAGCAAGGAAATGAAACTGCCTATCCATGTTTGATTCTTAAATTCTCTACATTTCTTCAAATGTGTGAACAGAATGAGGGACTCCATTTGTCTAATTGATTAACACCTCCAGCAACATCGTGCCTTATTAATTCCCTGTTGATAATGCTATACTTGGCAGATATGCCTTTTTTTTTTTTTTCTTTCCTAGACTTGTTCTTTTTCTTCTCTTCTTTGTATAAAGGGTATGTACTGGCTTTGTGAAATCCCTGTAGCAAGTTGTGAATGATGTATGAAGTGAAAAGTCTTTACTCGGGGCACAGTAGGAATACAGAAAGCGCTGTGCCTTTACTGCTGGGCTAGTTTTGACTGTGTGCTGTAGTCACAGACATCCGCATTCATCCTACTCTGCCTCAAAATCCCTGGAGCTCGAGACCAGGTGGCAAGGGGCACAGTCCTGCAGAAAGGCAGAGAGATGAATTTATTAACCTCCAAAAGTCTTTCTTGGCACTGTGATTCTGCATTCCCTACAGGTAGGGTTTTTTCCCCCCCTCCCCCGGTAATTTTACAAAAAGAACTAGAATAGGAATCCAGAGTCTGAGTCCAGAGTATAGAAAATAAACCTACTCTCTGGCCTGTGATATGGGAAGATGGGGGACTGGTGGTGGTTGTTGGCGCTTTGCAGGCAAACATCACTTGGAGAGGGTACATCTCTCCTCCCTGCATTGAGAGAGGAGCCAGAAGAGATTTGGTCTTGCATTTTATGCAATATCTTCCTCTCATCCAGGAACCCGGAATTCTTTGGGAATCATCACAGTTTTCCTGTGAAGTAATTGTCATATTGGTAGTTGTTCGTTGCAGTCGAGTCTGCTCTGTGAACTCATGGTGACCTTATGTATAACAAAACAGAATTCTGCCCAGTCCAGTGCCATCTCCATGGTCTTTGATGTGTTTGAGCCCGTTGTTGTGGCTCTTGTGTCAATCTATCTCATTGAAGTTTTCCCTCATTTTTGCATGATGTAAAATTGTCCCATGTTTTAAAACTAGATGCTTAATTATCCAACAAATATGCAATCCATCTAACATTGTTTAGTGTTGAATTAGCTGATTTATAGATTAACTGTGGTTCATGTACAGCAGGGATGTGGAGCACACCACTTCTATGGGAGGGGGAAGCTGAATAATTAGTCAATGGCTGATTATTGCTAATTTTAACTTCTTTGGAAGATGAATGAAGGGAATGAGCAGAGGTATTTGGGTGGATGCAGAGGGAACAGAACCCTCCCACTCACTTGTTTCTTTCTCCCAACAGGAAGTCCAGTCTCAAGCCTTGGCTCCTCTCTTTTGGGCGGAGGGTGGAGTAAGAACTAAGCACCCATTCCTTAAGTGTTAGGCAGTACTCAGGGTGAGTATGTCATACGTGCTGCTCCTTAACCACACTACACTAATGCTGAATAATTGAGTAATGACTCTAGTTTCATTTTTATCTTTGATTTTATATTTTCCATGATGACCCTCTCATTCCCACTCCAATCTCACTCACTCAATCCAGTAAGGGTTTACTACTTTACCTCTCTAGTCTCATAGGACAAGCAATTACTATCCAAGTGGATAGACCAACATTCTAATAGAATCACTGACTTTCCAAAATTTATCTTTTCTTTTTTCCAGTCTCTCTAAGCATTTATAATTAGATTTTAGATCTTCAATTCAAGTCAGACTGTATAGACTACTTGTTACACATACACACACACATACACATGACTGAGCAAAAATAAACTGGTGCTTGTCATAGTCTCAGCCTTCTACTTGAATTACCACATCCCATACTCTCATTCACAGTACGGAGTGTAGTGAACCTTGGGAAGACCCATGAAGGAGCAACAGGCCTTAAGTAAAGCTAGGTGAAGTAAATCGTGGGCCCTTGCATCTGAAAGAGAAGAAAGCAGAGACATAACAATGGTTTTCAAGCACCACAAGGAAAGAGATCCCAAAGACTATGGGGAGCATCTGTGTTGAGATCATTCTGGAAAGAGGGAACAAGTTCAATTTACATCTAGGGAGATTTGTGGAAGAGTCATTATGAAAAATCCACCTAATTCTTACAAGCTCTTGCTTTTGCTATGGAGAGGTTTTGTTTTATTATTATTATTTTTGGGTCAATTTTTCAAGCTAGTTAAAAATAACAGAAAAGGCTCAGTAGAAAAATACATCGCAGAATAGATGGGTCAGAATCTTATGAAGACATTCAGGAATGGTATTGCTTCTCATTGTCTAAGGGTTAGGACAGAGAGTAGATACGGCTTCTAGCTCCAAAAAGTTTGGTAAGTCTGCTTTGGGAAAACAAGTACTCTCCATGCGTGCACGGTTTTCTGAGTTGAAGTAAAATGGTATTATGATATTTCAGGTTCCCATCTCAACATTTTCTTGCCCCTAGGCCATTTACCCACACCTTTCCGAATTAAGCCTGGTGCCTGCAGGGTTCTCAAATATGCCTCTGGAATTCTATTTCCTATTTTCTCCTTGTATGTCTATTGGTGGCTATTGGTTACTCATTTATCCATCCATTGCTGGCAAACATTCCAGCCACAAAAGGCATAAACCAAAATGGTAAAAAGGAGGAGGGGGTGGTAGTAGGGAGGCCTGCCATTTAAGTTAAAACAACCCATTTTATCTCCAAAGGAAAGATCCAACCTTAGGCCTCCTTTATGCCTACGAATGTATTTTCCTACTGAGACTTTTAAGTAGCCTGAAAAGAACTGGTCCAAGGCATAAAATGAAAATTCTGTATATCAAAAGCAAGAGCCTTAAGCAAAGGTGGTAACAAACCCTGAGATGCTTAGGTTTGTATGAACTCCAAATTCAGCAGGGTTCCCTCACTCAGAATGTCACAGAAATCTGAATCAGGTTTTGAAAATAAAGACTGTGGGCTCTGGATCCATTAGGAGCATATTAAACTGCTGAGATACAAAACATTTTTCTCTCTAGTAGCAAAGATCAAATAGAGTCCCTAATGCAAATTTACCCTATCTCTTCACCATCAGATCATGTCCAACAACTAGGCAAAGCTTGAGGAAGCAGTTGAAAGCCAACAAGCTTTAGGAAGAGTGGTGTCCTAACTGTAGTTTGGGCTCCCTGTGACAGTGAATTCAACAAATTTCATGCTTATTTCTAGCATCATTCTCAAAACATTCACTGCGGAGACCACATTCTCCAAAGAATGTTACTTAGTAGAAGTACAACCTATTCACACCCTCAGTGGCAAGAGTTTGCTACCGTCCATGGCATGCAATGTGCAGAGCGCTCCCTCACACCAGCCCTCGGTGATTTCTCACAGGTATTTACTTTTGCACATGGCATATAGAACATTAAAGGGGTTTTGCAAAATCCCTCAGTGTTTCAACTTCTGAAGGATTATTAACTTCAAAGTCTGAAGAAATGTCGCCCTTCTATCTTTGGAAATGCCAGGAGCCTTTGCATATCCTTACCACAGTACCAAGCAACCCCCAGCAGAGAAGAACGATTACTGCCTTGGTGGCAAGAGGATGGCTTTTGATCTCTTAACATATTGGAAATTACTTAAAGGTAAGCCATCTGCTAGCTGAGGAACAAAAACAGATTACATCACACCCTGCTAGAAAGATTGTGTTAAATCCTGTATATCAAGGCTTTTAATAATTCTATATTAAGTCAGCTAATAGGATTAGGTACACATTTTCTTTAGGGTTATTTTCTCAAATATTTAAAAAAAAAAACGTTTTGTGTGTGTCTGACGATCTACAACATTCAAGGGTATTCCACTGTGAGTAAAAAGGGTTCTTTCAAGAAGGAAGCATTTCTTCAGATCGCCACTGCTCTCCAAAGAGATGCACAGCAGAAATGCTTCTCCATAGCAATTTGTTGGGGAGGGAAAACCAGTGCACTTCCGTTATTGCCAATGTGACTCATCGCCTGTGTGTTATAGACCTGCCTACAAGAGCTTCATACCTCCAGTGTCCTTTTCCAGAGGTTCAGGAGTGGGATCTAGGCAGGTAGAGGAGGTGAAGGTGCCATTCCCCCCCCCAATAATAGCAATTAATGGTAACCATGGTGACAGTCCACCAAAGTTGGTGTGGTGCAAGTATTAGCGATGATAAAGGAATGAGTCTTGATTCATGAAGGCTTAAAGCATCTGCAATGCTGGGAAATACTTGAGAAATCTTGTGTTCTAAAATTATGCTATATAATCTACACCATGCCTAAATCAAACACGTTGTCCTCCTTATCTGTGTCCCCCACGTCAAGGGAGTACTAGAATATATTCACTTGTTGACACATGAAGGATGAAAAGAAAAGGCCTTCTTTAACAATTCTTCACCATTTCTTTCACTAATTTGTTTAGTGTTCTTCTAAAATTCCAGAGCATTAAATACACACATGATATAAAAGACCCTCCACTTACTGCTTTTAAATCTTGTATAAGAGGTTCATTTACTCTGTGTTTTGTACATCACTTTGGGATAGTGGGAGTTGAAAAAAGTTATAGCAGTGATAGCAACAAGCACCTTTATCTTTCATTGGTCCTTAAAATAGGTCTTTAAAATAAACAAACAAAAAAGTCAGTTTTCCTATGATGAGGTCATTCTTAACTTGCTGACGTAGGGGCCAGAGTTCAGGCACTCTACCAGGCGTCGTCCTGCTCTTCATTGCATTTCCCATAAGATTTCCAAGGCTGTAAATCTTTATAGAAGCAGATTGCCACATTTTTCTCCCATGGAGCAGCTGATGGTTCGAACCACTGATCTTTTGGTTAGCAGCCCAGCACTTAACCACTGAACAACCAAACCAAACTAAACCCAACCTGTTGCCATTGAGTCAATTCCAACTCATAGTGACCCTATAGGACAGAGTAGAACCGCCCCATAGGGTTTCCAAGGAGCAGCTGGTGGATTCAAACCGCCAACCTTTTGTTTAGCAGTTGAGCTCTTAGCCACTGAGCCACCAAAGGACTCCTTAAATCTAGTATTTGTACCCATTGCTGTCAAGTCAATTCTGACTCATAGCAACCCTACAGGACAGAGTATAACTGCCCTATTGGGTCTCCAAGGAAACCCTGGTGGTGTAGTGATTAAGTGCTACAGCTGTTAACCAAAAGGTCAGCAGTTGGAATCTACCAGGCACCCCTTGGAAGCCTATGGGGCAGTTCTACTCTGTCCTATAGGGTTGCTATGAGTCAGAGTTGGTTTGGTTTTGGTGGGTCTCCAAGGCTGTAATCTTTATGGAAGCAGACTGTCACATACTTCTTCCACTGAGCAGCTGGTGGGTTTGAACCCATGTCTTCTCTGTTAGCAGCCAAGCCTTTAACCACTGTGGTACAAAGGCTCCTTCCTTAAATGTAACAATAGGTACTATCGATGGAGCCCTGGTGGTTCAGTGGTTAAGTGCTTGGCCGCTAGTGGAAAGGTCAATGGTTCAAACCCACTAGTGGTTCTGCAGGAGAAAAGACCTGGCAATCTGCTTCTGTAAAGACTGCAGCCTAGAAAACCCTATAGGGAAGTTCTACTCTGTCCTATAGGGTCGCTATGAATAGGAATCGACTCAGTGGCACACGACAGCAACACATATTAGGTATTTTGTTCATTAGCACTTTGAAAACACTACCTCTAATCCTTAACAGCATTTTGACAGCTGGATATTATCACCCCCTGTTTACTGATAAGGAAACCGAAATTCAGAGTGGTTTAAGAGAACTTGCAGTGAATGGAAGAGTGAGGATTCGAATTAGGGTCTGATCCCAAAGCCTATGTCCTTTCTGCCTAATTTGGCTGCTTCCAAATTGGTAGGGGCCAAAGTCAGGTGTAGTCCTGCTCTTCATTTGGTGATTCAGCTCAGCTTTCTTTGTGTCAAATCTTTGAAAGAATGGCCAGGTGATGCCATTTCCTGTGAGATGCTCAGAATTCCATCCAGGGATCTTACATTGTTCCCACTATGTTTCTCCAAGATAGATAGTGATGCCCCTTCTGCTAATTAGTTTGAGGTAGCCAAAGCAAAGTACTGGAAGTCTTCCCCGGGTCAGAGAATTTTTTTTTTTTTAGAGCCAACATTAAGTTTTCAAATTTAAGCTTTTCTCCCATATTTTTAAAAACTTTTATTATCTTACTTGTTTGCTGTAGAATCCTAGTAAAGGACAAAACAAACATCCAAACGAACAATAAGAGAAAAGCTCAGAAATGTAGTTCAAAATATCTTACACATTACCAATTGTTGAAATGAGGAGACCTCTATTTGTAGTAACACAATCATATTATCTGCTAGTAGAATTATTCCTAGGGAAGAAGGAATTAAATATATACTACGACTATGGGGTGGTTCTACTCTGTCCTATAGGGTCACTATGAGTTGGAATCGACTCTACGGCACTGGGTTTTTTTTTTTTTACTACTCAAATAAATATTTGTTGACTATATATGTCAGTACATGTATTAGTTAGGGTAGTATTAGCTGCTGCAGTGGACAAATCCCCAAGTTTTAGTGTCAACTTTATTTGTTGCTCATGTGGGATTCCAAGGAGGGTGACCTTCCAAGTAGCCATTCAGGTTCATGGGTTATTCCCATGTTATGGTAAAGTTGTATCAAACATGTGGCTTTAGAATCACCAGGGTCATCTAAATGTAGGTGGAGAAAGGGGAAGAAGCATGGAGGATACCTCAGTCGGAGATTTCTAAGGGCCGGGGAGGTAGTGGTATCTGTCACCTCCACTTAATTTCCATTGGCTAGAATTCAGTTGCACGACCACATCTAACTGCAAGGGAGGCTGGGTTGCAGCCTGTGTACTCAGGAGGAAGACATAGGCTTGGTGATCAGCTGGCAATCTCTGCCATGGTATTCCCTAATAATCTGTAAAGAGAAACTAGGCTTCCAGGTGCTCTGAAATGTGAATTTCCTTGAGAATGAAAATGTAGAGCTATAAGCATTATTAATGTTGAAATTCCTGCCCCAGATGGCCATTTGTATTGAATTGCAAAAAATTAAAGGAATTACCATAAGCGCAAGGCCATTTTGATTTGATGAATGCTTTTTTTGGGTGATGAAGGATTATGAGTTGGAATCAACTCGACAGCCACAGGTTTGGATTTTTTTTTTCCCCCTTTGGTGTTTTGACTAAGGAATAAGAACTCCTTCTAGCTATGCTGTTTATCCCTTTATTATTATTATTTCTTATTTTCTTCAACTCCATCACCTAGCACAATTCTAGTACCAAGGACACACTCAATGAACGTGTCCTCAGTGAAAGAATGAACTTTTAGAATTGATTATACATTGGATAATGATTATGGCCCAAATATCACAGTGAGTCAACTCTACTTTTGTTGTCGTTGTCGTCGCTGATTCAGCCATGCTCTATGGCAACGGTCTTAGTATAATACATTCACTGCTCCAAAAATGCACATCAACTCTATAACACCTTCCAGTAACATGTAGGATTTTATTAAAGTATGCCATTGATTATCTAGACTCTTGGGAGTGAATCAGCAGCCACGTTGTATGGTGGAGAGAGTAGAGAGGAACCTAGATTGATTACTACCTCAGCCTTGTCTTAGGCTTTACCCTTTTCTCTTTGAGACTCAATTTCCTCATATAAAAAGTGAGCATAGTAACACCCACCTTGCAAAGTTCTAAGTACCAACAATTTGTAGATAAAAAACCTAGAACGAAGTAGGCACTGAATAAATGGTAGTCACTGTCATCATTAACAACAATGATTAATTGTTCATAATGTTAGCATTCATAACAAAAATTATAAACATCACTCAGTTTCATTTCCTGTTAGATGTATTAAGTAAGAAAGCGCTAACATTCAGAAGAATAATTATGACAGAATCCTAATTGGCGCACAAGTCTTCCCAGCCCCCTCCTGTCAGCCCTATTGAGCAGATACATCCCTGAGGACAGATGGCCATCCATCAGAGGCCATATCAGTTCAAATCTGGAGCTGCCACTTTCGCCTCTATTTACGTTGGATTGAGTCAATCTGCTTTCACCTTCCACCAGAGTAAACAGCCAGCAAACCAACGAAGCTCCTATGACTCATAGCCCCACAGAGCCTCATTAAAGGATCCTACCTACTTCAATAAGGAGCCCAGGTTGTTCAATGGTTAAGCACTCGGCTGCTCACCGAAATGTCAGTGGTTTGAACCCACCAGTTGTTCTGAGGGAGAAAGATGTTGCAGCCTGCTTCCATAAAGATTACAGCCTAGGAAACTCTGTGGTCAGTGTTACTGTATCCTATAGAGTCACTATGAGTCAGAATCGACTTAATGGCACCCAATAACAACAATAACAACCTATTTCAATAACTGCCAACAGGTGTAAAATATTAGAATGTGTGCCCTGGGATTGACTGCTGTCTTGAATTAGCAACCTTGGCTCAGAAATGACATATGTTGTATTTAGAAAGAGCAGAAACCTTTTTGTTCTCTCTTCACTGATGCATAACATTCTAAAAGGCAGGAATGGCCTTCAGCTAATACAGATCAATTTCCATTCAACTTCAATCACCATTTAATTACTGTTGGTTTCTATAACCTTTTCTCGCTTCCTTTATGGATTATATTTCTTTCTGCTCTATTGCCATTTAGTTTATTTTTTGACATAATCAAACTTGAAATTATGTGATAAGGTTTCACATTCTTCCTTTTTCATGACTTTTTTGAACTAGATTTTTTTTTTTTTAATTCAAATTATTTCTAGAAGAAGGAAAAATTTTAATAAGCTGACTTTTTACTTTATATTCGCCTCGTCTATCCTAATGTTGTAAAAGAACACACTTCGATTTCCTCCATGAAAAACATTTCAAGATGATGAGAGCCTACATAGGTCCCTGGAAAAGAGTCTGCCATTCCCTTTAATATTCCTACAATATTTACTTACATACATAATGCACTGCATAATAAATTGCAGATTAAAAAGAAAAGCTAAATTTTAAGGTGAAAACTAACTGTTGATAGCTCAAAACGGGTTATCAGAATGATACGGGAAAAGGGGTTGTCTTCTTTCTGAGCACTTACTCTTATCATCATCGATCCAGGCCAAAAGATGTAGGGGAAAGAACTTGCACTTTAGAGTTAGACACTTCCTGGTTCAAAACCTGGCCATGCTACTCATGAGCTGTATGTTCTTTGTCAAGTTCCTTGACTTTTCTGAACTTGTCTAGAAAATACAAATAATTATTCTACCTTTCAAGGTCATTATCATGGATTGAATTTTGTTCCTCTAAAAAATATGTTGAAGTTTTAACACCTGTACCAATGAATGTGACCTTGTTTGGAAATAGGATTTTTCTTTTGTTATCAGTTAAGTTGATGAGGCCATACTGGAGTGGGGAGAGTCCTAGCCTTAATTCTTTCTGCGTGGTACTTATAAAAGAGAACAGACATGGAGAGAGGGTCACACACAGGGGAAAGAAGATCCATCTACAAGCCAAGGAATGCCAAGAAACACTTGGGGCAAACAGAAGCTGGAAGAGACAAGGAAGGATCTTCCCTAGGGTGAACAAAGAGAAACTTCCTGAATGTGGGCTTCTGGTGGTACAATATTTAAGCACTCAGTTGCTAATCTATAGGTTGGTGGGTCGAACCCACCAGTAGCTCTGCAGAAGAAAGACCCGGTGACCTGTTTCCGTAAGGATTATAGCAAAAAAAAAAAAAAAAAACCCATGGGACAGTTCTATTCCATCAAAAGGGGTCGCTACAGCACCCAACAACAACAGCTTCCAGAATATGAGAAAACAAATTTCTGTTCTTTAAAGGCACACATTTTGTGGTATTTTGTTATGGCAGCAGTAGGAAACTAAGACAGTCATTATGAAGATTAAATGATATGAGATATGTAAAGTGCCTGCCATATACATTCTCTCCATCTAAGTAAGTACATTTGAATTAACCAGTGGAACGGCAGCCTTAGCCTGAGTTCTCCCAAAAAGCGGAGATCTGGACAAGGGTTTCTGAACTAGTATTTTCTGGGGCAGAAAAATCCCAGGGAGCTGGAGAGAGGCTCAAAGAGAATGAAGCAGGGATGGAGAGCCAATATGAGTATATGTAATCCAGAGAGCTGCCACTCAGTTAGTATTTTGATACTGGATATATCCCTCCCTGTCTGCATTCTGAAGCAACAGCTCAAACTCCCTGTGGTAATCAGGGATGATTACCAATTCCAATACAGTAACTCCTTTCTTTGCCTGCTGGTCCACTGGTATGAGGAGTCCAAAATGTGGTAGTTGAAAGCTTCAAGTTTCAGTGAAACCCTTTCTGTGTACTTGTGGAAGTGCCCCTTCCTTTCCCCTACCTGCAGTGGAAACTAAGACCTTTAAATTGTGGTGACCAAAAGTACAAATTTCACAAGTGTCATGTGTTACCGATTGAATTGTGTCCTCCAAAAATATGTGTTGTAAATTCTAACCTCTGTGCCTGTGGTTATAATCTCATTTAGGTGGGTTGTCTTTGTTATATTAATGAAGCAGGATTAGTATAGGGTCAATCTCTAGTGTGCTGAGTTAATCTCTTTTGAGATATAAAAGAGATTAAACAAGCAAGTGAGAGAAGCAGAGATGGGGGAAGAGAGATGCCAAGCCACATGAAGACAGCCCAAGAACGGAAGCTCAAAGAGACAAGGACCTTCCTCCAGAGCCTGCAGAGAAAGAAAGCCTTCCCTTAGAGCCAGCACCCTGAATTTGGACTTCTAGCCTCCTAAACTGTGAGAAAATCAATTTCTGTTTGTTAAAGCCACCCACATGTGCTATTTCTTATAGCAGCAATAGATAATAAAGACAGTGTGCTATATCTACCATGTGAAGGTAAATTTCTTTTTATCCTCCCTTTTATGGGCATTGAGAAGAACACAATCACTGTATTGTCAGATACCAAGAACCAGGGGCTTTGTTAATCCACTCCCTGTAAAGATGCCATATTTGGCATAGCAGAAATAATTGGGGCTGACACCTAGTTGGTGGGTAGATAATGGCTAGTTCACCATCAACCACATGATTACTAAGGATTTTTCAGGGCCAGACAGGTGAATTGAACCAGGAATATGATGGAGACATCACTCTTGTATTCTTCATGTCTTTGATAGCAGTGTTAATCTCTGCAATTCCTCCCAGAAGGCAGTGTTGCTTCAGAATTATGGTCTTAGCCAGGGATAGAGGCCGTTTCCAGGGCTACTCTGTGACCCTTCCTACCACAATAGCCCTTAAACCACAGATCTGAAAACCAGTGTGAAAGTTGTATCAGCCGACAAGTATATTTATTATCCCAGTTGTGTTCTCTGGGTGCAGGAAATAACCTCGGGATGGGTCTGTGAACACTTTGGACCCACTGTGAGACAATCTTGGGCCAAAACTTCATTATCACTGTGCCCCCAAGAGCTTCCACCCTAACTGGACATCCTTGATGGCATTTCACATCTCACAGTACCATTTTTAGCCCCAACTCTTTACTGACAGACTTTAAAAGGTCTAGATATCCCCCTTTAAACAGCGCACAGCTACTGTAACAAATGGTCACAGATACTTTTGGGGGAGAATAAGAGGAATATTTACTGTATATACTTGTGGTGGCACTGAAGGATCCTTCTTCAAGAAACCCTGGCTTCCTCATCAATCACTGGATTCTGGGTCTATGAACTATGAACTTTGGGTCTATGATCTGGAAACTGTGTGATAAGCCACGATTTTCTACCATGGTGATAGATGGTAGTATTCCTTTCATCA
This sequence comes from Loxodonta africana, assembly GCF_030014295.1. NCBI lineage: Eukaryota > Metazoa > Chordata > Mammalia > Proboscidea > Elephantidae > Loxodonta > Loxodonta africana. Next base: position 61,209,245 of record NC_087349.1, on the reverse strand, counting down.
AGCTTCAAGACCAATATCAACAGACTATTAGGACTGCCAGAAGAATGAACAAATCTATATTGGAAGAAGTCCAGTTAGAATGCTCATTAGAAGTGAGGATGACAAGACTTCATCTCACATACTTTGGACATGTTATCAGAAGACCATTCCCTGGAGAAGGACATCGCGCTTGGTAGAGTAGAAGGTAATGAGATGGATTGGCACAGTGTCTGCAACAGTAGGCTCAAGCATAACAACGATTGTGAGGATGGCACAGGACCAGGCAATGTTTTCTTCGTTGTACATAGGGTCACTATAGTTGGAATCTACTGGACGGCACCCAACAACAGTACCATTAGGATTGGGTACAGGGGTTCTTTATAGAACATTGAATCCTGATCATGGATGTGTGCCCCATGTCAATAAGTTTTCCTCCTTCCAGACTCATTATCCGACTTCTTCAGCCCAGTCCAAGACCCTCAAATTCTATGCCCACATTTATAGCCTCTATTCTTGTGTGTCGTCAAGTCAGCTCTGACTCTTAGCAACCCTGTAGGACAGAGTATAACTGCCCCATAGGGTCTCCTAGGCTGTAATCTTTATGGAAGCAGATCACCAGTGCTTTTCTCCTCCAAAGCTGCTAGTGGGTTCGAACCACTAATGTCTGGGTTAGCAGCCTAGTTTACCAGATTATATTAGCTAGTTCCTGAAATTCTTTTGGCATGTAAGCTGTTTCTGATAGAACTAGTGTTTGGGCTTGCCTGAGACTTCATATTATTGGTTAACAGTCTAGAGGCAATGAGGAGTGCTGGGGGCAGGTCTTAAGGAAAAAAAATTACTAACTTATGAGGTACCTGCCTTAGGGGAAGTCATTGCAGCCACTTCTCTCCTCCGGTAGGGGTCAGGAGGATTTAGTGGCATCTGGGAATTCAAGATTTTCAGCCTGGTTTACCCAAATATTCCTATCAGTCTTTTTCTATCAACATCCTGACTTTGATAGAGGAGATCTATAGAGGCTATGTGTTCACTCTTCTTTGCAGTTCTGCCACCTGTACAAGTAGATTCTGGGGTTGATCTTTAGGGTGGCCTTCCCTGTGGTTCCTGGAGATGATGGTCTCCACTCAAGCTGCAATAGAACATTTCTGGATTAACAGCATGATTTGAGTTGGCAGTTGATTTCCCTGAGGTTTTTTTTTTTTCCCCCACAAGTCTTCCAGTGCAGTTAATAGCAGTCATGCCCATTCCACAATTTCTATCATTATATATATATTTTTTAATAATTTAACCTCCTCATTTCAATTTGTCATTCTCAGCATAGTAGACCAGATGATTATCTGATGCAAAATGGCCAATACCAGTCCATTTTACTCACTAATGCCTAAGATATCAATCTTTATGTTTTCATTTTAGTTTTGATGACTTCTAGTTTTTTAGATTCATACTTCCTACATTCTATGTTCCAATTATTAATGGATGTTTGAAGCTGTTTCTTCTCATTTTGAGTCATGCCACCTCAGCAAATGAAGGTCCCTAAAGCTTTACTCCACCCACATCATTAAGGTTGACTCCATTTGAGGAGGCAGCTCTTTTCTTCCCCAGTTGTATTTTGAGTGCCTTTCAACATGAGGGGCTCATCTTCCAGTGCTATACTAGACAATGTTCAACACTGTTCTTAGGGTTTTCATTGGCCAATTTTTTCAGAAGTAGACCAACAGGTCCTTCTTCCTAGTCTGTCTTAGTCTGGAAGTTCAGCAGACACTTGTCCACCTTGGGTGACCCTGCTGGTGTTTAAATACCAGTGGCATAGCTTCCAGCATCACAGCAACACACAAGTCAAAACAGTATGACAAACTGACAGATGCACTGGGAAATTAGGAAGTTAAATTATCAAAAAAAATTATAGTTATAGAAAGCCATGGTATTTTCCTTTTTTTATTGTACTTTAGATGAAGGTTTATAGAGCAAACTAGTTTCTCATTAAACAGTACACATATTGTTTTATGACATTGGTTAACAACCCCATGACATGTCAACACTCTCCCATTTCAACCTTGGGTTCCCTATTTACCAACTTTCTTGTCCCCTCCTGCTTTCTAGTCCTTGTGCCTGGGCTGGTGTGCCCATTTAGTCTCATTTTGTTTTATGGGCCTGTCCATTCTTTGGCTGAAGGGTGAACCTCAGGAGTGACTTCATTACTGAGCTGAAAGTGTGTCCGGTGGCCATACTCTCAGGGTTTCTGCAGTCTCTATCAGGCCAGCAAGTCTGGTCTTTCTTTTTGTGTTAGAATTTTGTTCTATATTTTTCTCCAGCTCTGTCTGGGACCCTCTATTGTAATCCCTGTCAAAGAAGTCAATGTTGGTAGCCAGGCACCATCTAGCCATCTAGTTGTTCTGGGCTTAGTCTGGTGGAAGCCATGGTAGATGTGGCCTGTTAGTCCTTTGGACCAATCTTTTCCTTGTATCTTTAGTTTTCTTCATTTCTCCTTGCTCCTGAGAGGGTGAAACCAGTGGAGTCCTAGATGGCCACTTACACGCTTTTATGACTCCTGATGCTACTCACCAAAGTAGAATGTAGAACATTTTCTTTATAAACTATGTTATGCCAATGGAGCTAGATGCTCCCCAAAATCATAAAGCCATGGTATTTTCAATTGCCTCATATGTATGCAAAAGTTGGTCAATGAATAAGGAAGACTGAAGAAAAAGTGATACCTTTGAATTATGGTGTTGGTGAAGAATATTGAATATACCATGGACTGCAAAAGAACAAACAAATCTGTCCTGGAAGAAGTTAAAGCCAGAATGATCCTTAGAAGCAAGGATGGCAAAACTTCATCTCATATACTTTGGACATGTTATCAGGAGGGACTAGTCCCTGGAGAAGGACATCATGCTTGGCAAAGTAAAGGGTCAGCAAAAAAGAAGAAGATCCTCAACAAGACGGATTGACACAGTAGCTTCAACAATGGGCTCAAGCATAGCAATAATTGTGGGGATGGTGCAGGACTGGGCAACATTTCATTCTGTTGTACATAGGGTCACTATGAGTGGGAACTGACTCAACAGCACCAAACAACAGCAGTAACCTTCTCGTTTACCAACAATTAACCTTCCACCTGTCCCTCGGCCCAATTAACCACATTTACTGGTGCGACAGATAAGCACTAGGCTGCACACCTAAAGGTTGGCAGTTTGAACTCATCCAGTGGCTCTGGGCGAGAAAGGCCTAGCAATTTGCTTTCATAAAGATTACAGTGAGAAAATTCCTATGAGGCAGTTCTACTCTGTCACATGGGGTCGCTGTGAGTCAGAATCAACTTGAATTCACCCAACAACAACAACTTGGGTAGAAATGAGCTATTGCCTAATTTACCCAGAAAAGCATTTTTTGGGTGCACCATGCAGCTGACTCATCTTTTGCTCTCTGTCTAGAAATCCTCATGAATTTTACCTTCATAAACATAATACCATAAGACATACATCAAAATGAGCCTGGAAGCTACTCTATAATAAGTTGAATGTTAAGACATTTTTTGTGGTGTTCTATCTTCAGTTTTACCCTCTTCGGTCTGCGTGTTTGTTTTGAGACTGGAAGGGACTTGAGTGTGGGAAGCAATTGAGGCTGGCCAGACATCAACCATGTCTGTAAGTCCTGTCCTGCCATTTGGATTCAGCTTATTCCTTCTGATCATTGCAGAGACATTACTCCAAAGTCTAATTCAAGGAAAGAGCTATGCCATTTGTCCCCATATTTTCTTCAGCCTCTAGGAGATATCCAGACACAGCAGCTCTTCCATACAACTTTGTTGAGGGAATATATAAAGAGGCCTCCCCAAAGACAGACAAGATGATCCTCCCCTTTGCAGAAGGTAATATATTTTATTAAATGCCCTTTGCCAAGTGAAGCAATTTTCAATGAGCAGAGTCACCTCAGACATTAGGAAGAAAATTAGGGAGGGCTTTGTATATGTTATAAAGTCCGCCCGTGGGTTTCATAACACCCTCTTAATCTTCTTTTCAAAATATCAAGTACTCACATGATGGTGCCAGGCAGCTAAGGAAATACACAGATTCAACTGCCTTTTCTGTAATAGCCATAATAATTTTGTGGCAGCACTAAAAGCTTCCTCTTAGGAGAACTTGTAATTTACCTCTGTATTGGGCACATGAGACTGGTATCATTAGCCAGTGCTTCCCTGTGTGACTTGTACCATTTATGTGATATCACCTTTGTGGTAACAAGGCCCAGGAGTGGGAACTACTAAACATACTTACCCAGCAGTTAATGCTTCCTACTTCGACTATAGTAGCCAGTGCCAAGCAGGCGAAACAGGGGTCATGAATTGTTCCTAAGGGTTGAGGCCAGTGCTGTCACTAGCATTGGTGTCACCCAGTGCAATAACTCATGGTATTACCCTCCCCATTGTATCTCCTCTTGTACCAAACCATACAGAATCCTTAGTAATGTTTTTTTGTATTAATGTTACTCGTAAATCATAATTCCCCAAAATCACTTCTTCTTTTTCTTTAATTACTACTTCATTCTCAAAAAATTTATTGATATAGGTCTATAAATATTAATTACCACAGTAATGTAGCTAAAACACCAGATAATTTGACAAAATCAGCTACTATAAAAACACCGGCAGCAACGAAAACAACAGTGTGTGCTTGCAGACAAAAACCATGTAATTCGAAGTGTTGTTGTAATTGGGTAATAATGACAGCTCTGATGGGAGTGCACTGGAGGTTTCAACAAGTAAATTAGCATAAAGTTTCAGCCTTGTATGTGTATTGATACATGCAAGCTGGTGTCATGGATTGAATTGTATCCCCCCAAAATCTCTGTCAACTTGGCTGGGCTATGATTCCCAGTATTGTGTGATTGTCCACCATTTTGTCATCTGATGGGACTTTCCTATGTGTTGCAAATCCTATCTCTATGGTGTTGATGAGATGGGATTAGTGGCAGTTATGTTAATGAGGCAGGACTCAATCTACAAGATTTAATTGTGTTTTAAGCCAATCTCTTTTGAGATGTAAAAGAGAGAAGCAAGCAGAGAGACAGGAGGACTTTATAACACCAGGAAATCAGCACTGGGAGCAGAGTGCATCCTTTGAACCCAGGCCATTGAGCCTTAGAAGCTCCTTGACCAATGAAAGATTGATGAAAAGGAGTTTCCTCCAGAGCTGACAGACAGAGAAAACCTTCCCCTGGAGCTGACACCCTGAATTTGGACTCATGGCCTACTAAACTGTGAGAGAATAAATTTCTCTCTGTAAAGCCATCTTCTTGTGGTATTTCTGTTATAACAGCACTGGAGGACTAAGAGAGCTAGGCTTATGAAATATGTTTTTGATGTTATAACTAACTACAGGGATATTTTTATAGAGAGTCATTTTGGTGTCGCCCCCTCTGACAGTGTCACCCCATGTGGTCCACACCCCTGGCATCCCTCTAGTGATGCCACTGGTTGAGTCATGATGAGACACTTGGTTTCACCAGAAATTTTTTTGTTATTTTCTTTTTCTTGATAGATATTTTCCAAGACTTCCCATCAGTCATTAAGAACACTTAAGTTGGGTGAGGACTGACCTATTTTCCCTAAGCTATTGTGAGGTATTGAAACCTTCAGCACCAGTCCTAAACCTATGCAAAGCATGCTGGTGTAGGTTGGTGACTAAAGTTATGTGATCGGGAGCCTGATTATCTGGGTCCAGATTCTGCTTCTGCCACTTACCAGCCGTGTGATAATGGGCTTACTACTTACTGTTATGGATTGAATTGTGTCCCCTAAAAATATATGTTGTAAATCCTAACCTCTATGCCTATGGTTATAATCACATTTGGGAATGGGTTGTCTTTGCTATGTTAATGAGGCAGGATTAGTGTAAGGTGTATCTTGAATTAGTCTCTTTTGAGATATAAAAGAGCTTAAACACAAGCTAGAAGCAGGGATGGGGTAAGATAGATGCCAAGCCACATGGAGATCTCTAAGGAACAAGGAGACAGAAGCTGAAGAGACACAGAGATTTTTCCAGAGCCAACAGAGAGAGAAAGCCTTCCCCTTGAGCTGGCACTGAATTTGAACTTCTAGCCCCCTAAACGGTAAGAGAATAATTTTCTGTTTGTTAAAGTCATCCATGTGTGGTATTTTCATTACAGCAGCACTAGATAGCTAAGACACTAAACAAAACCAGTAAAGCATATAAATATATATGGAGAGAGATTTATGTCAAGGAAATGGCTCACATGGTTGTAGAGACTGGAACGTCCCAAGTCTGTGGGTCAGGCTGGAGGCTTTTCCTGATTCACATCGCTGCGGTTGCTGGCGAACCTAAGATCGGTAGGTCAGAGAATAGGGCTCTTGCTCACAGGCTGCAAAGATCGACAAATCCCAAGATTGGCAGGCAAGACCACAGGTAAGCTGCTAGCACAAGTCCCAAGAACCAGAGGTCTGATGAAGAGGAGCCAGCTGCAGGATCCATAGCAAGAAAAAGTCACAAGGCTTGCAGAATGTCCACTTATATTTGATGCAGAACACATGCCCAAGGAAACTCACTTTCAACTGATTGGCTACTCACAGCAGATCCTATCGTGGGGGTGATCACAACATCATATGACTGCCAAACCACTGAGAATCATTGCCTAGCCAACTTGACACACAACCTTAACCATCATAGAAACTTTCCCTCTCTAAGCCTTAGTTGCCTCAACTATAAAATGCAGATAAAAGTAGCGTGTACCTAATAGGATCATTGTAAGAAATAAATAGATGAATCCAGGTGAAACACTTAGTCCAGTGCTTGACATGTAAGTACTCAGTTAACAGTTGTTGTTGCTAGGTGCCATTGAGTCAGTTCTGCCTAATAGTGACCCCATGCACAATAGAAGGAAACACTGCTTGGCTCTGCGCCAACCTCACAATCATTGCTATGTTTGAGTCCCCTTTTTTGCCGACCCTCTGCTTTACCAAGCATGATGTCCTTCTCCAGGGACTGGTCCCTCCTGATAACATGTCCGAAGTACGTGAGAGGAAGCCTCACCATTCTCACTTGCAAGGAGCAATCTGGCTGTGCAATTAATAGTATTATTATTGGCCATTGTAAGCTGGAATAACTACCCCAAACCTGCAGTGACTACCTTTGAGAAATGGTCCACAAAGAACTTTTCTCAGATAAGATGTGGTTGTAAGAGGAGCACATTCCTGGAATTTCTTTGAATGTTTCACGTCTCATGGAAACCCTGGTGGTGTAGTGGTTAAGTGCTACGGCTGCTAACCAAAAGGTCTGCAATTTGAATCTGCCAGGCGCTCCTTGGAAACTCTACGGGGCAATTCTACTCTGTCCTATAGGGTCACTATGAGTCAGAATCGGCTAGATGGCAGTGAGTTCGATTTCACATCTCATATCTTCCTCCTACAGGTATCATTCATCTCAAATCACAGAGGGAGTTTAAATGAACATTTCTTTATATTTCCTCAAAAGATCAGCCCTTATCTGGGGTAAGTGCTAGATTCCGGCTAAGAAAATTCTTTCAGATTGGCTCACTCTGTCTCTATGTTGAATTGATACTACATATAGTTCAGTCACTATAGGCTCCCACCAGACTGTGAATTATTTTCTCAAAGATGAGAGCAACAAGAGGACAAGGTCAGTGTTACTCAACAGAGTAGTTTTTAGTGATTATTCTTAGTAACACTGTTACTGAAGCAGCTTTGTTTAATAAAAGCTCACATCTTGAGCCAAACAAACCATGCCTTTATTTATGGCTGCATTTCTCATGTGGTCCACATGTATGACCTCTGAATCAGACCCACAACAGTCTGATGTGTCTAAAAGATATGCAAGAAAAAATTAATACTTAAACGCTCATAACAAATACTTATAGATCTGTATGTACATGAATAGTACATATGCATATATAATATACCTGCCTTTTTACATATAGAGAGAGAGTTGGTCTTATATTTTGCTTGCAGCAAATTCTTATCTATACTTTGGTTTAATAATTAAACAATTAAGCATCATTTATGATAATTACACATTACAGTAAAGTGGTAAATAGGCATTAACTCACACGAGAAATATGTTCTAATTTGAGCCAGTCCAGTATAGCAGCCAAAGTCAGGACAGCATTTGTGCTTGTCACATGGCTCAGTGTTAGCATTTATAAGGATGACAACTCTCCAGTTACTGAACTCAAAATGGGAAAGGCCTCATGATCAATCTGAACTGGCAGCGCATAATGGTCCCTCTCAAATGTTGTCTTTACTCTGTTCATTCCACTTAAAAGTGGTTCTGTTGATGGTGATGGAAAATTGGGCAAGCGATATTGGTGATGGTTGTACAACATGATTAAAATAATTAGTGTCACTAAATTGTGCTTGTGAAAAATCATGAATTGGCAAGTGTTGTGCCATATATGTCTTCAAAAAAAAAAAAAAGTTCAGGAGCTGTCAATTCTTATGCCCTTCTTGGGGATTTAGGTAGAGCACGCACATTTGCTCAGTTCCGCACATGTTAGAAAATGTTCTTCATTTATCTTAAATCCAGTCATGTGGGATTTTAAGACCATTAGACGTGAATTAGAGAAAGGAAAATCCTGCTTACCTGCTTATCCTACACTGAGCTTAAAAATACCCCCATGAGTCTCAGCTTTGCAACTTGAGAGATTCAGGCTGCACTGCCATATGGCTCCCAAGGGAAAAGGAAGTAAGGGATCTTTGAGTTGCTACACTCTAGCCCTCACCACCTGGCCAGTTCTTTCTAAGCTATGTGTTGCCCCATCCCTGCAGGGGGGGATTAACCAGTAAATATGGTATCCACCAGCTTATCCACCAGCTTACAGTAAGCAAGGCACTCAGGGACTTGTGTTTATTTACTAATCTGTAGTGCACAATTTCTCCTGGGTTTCACCACAAGTAGTCTGTTCCTGCATCCCTGCCAGCAACTTGTGACTGATCAGAGCTGAGTGCCTCCAAGGGCCATGAGCAGGCCCTGCCCTCAGTGCAGGAGAGGTGAGGCATTAGAAGGATTGAAAAAGTCTCAGCAAGATCATCATTCTAAGACAGTACACAATATTGGGAAAGCCAGCACGACCTGCCTAAGGCAAGGTCATGGAAGCTCCATAAATACATCCAAACTTCCTGAGGGACGAAATTGCTGGACTGAGGGCTGTGGGGACCATAGTCTCGGGGAACATCTAGCTCAATTGACATCACGTAATTTATAAAGAAAATGTTCTACATTCTACTTTGGTGAGCAGCATCTGGGATCTTAAAAGCCTACAAGTGGCCATCTAGGATACTCCACTGGTCTCATCCCCTCGGGAGCAAGGAACAGTGAAGAAAACTAAAGATACAAGGTAATGATTAGTCCAAAGGACTAATGCACCATGTCTACCACGGCTTCCACCAGACTGAATCCAGTACAACTAAATGGTGCCTGGCTCTCACCACTGACTGCTCTGACAGAGATCACAATAGAGGGTCCCAGGCAGAACTGGAGAAATATGTAGAACAAAATTCTAACTCACAAAAAAAGACTAGACTTGCTGGTCTGACAGAGACTGGAGAAACCCTGAGAGTATGGCCCCAGGATACCCTTTTAGCTCAGTAATGAGGTCACTCTGGAGGTTCATCTTTCTTCCAAAGATTAGAAAAAAAAAAAAAGATTAGAGAGGCTCATAAAACAAAAATGAGACTAAAGGGGCACACCAGCCCAGGGGCAAGGACTAGAAGGCAGGAGGGAACAGGAAAGCTAGTTATAGGGAGCCCAACGTGAAGAAGGGAGAGTGTTGACATGTTGTGGAGTTGTTAACCAATGTCACAAAACAGTATGTGTACTGTTTAATGAGAAGCTAGTTTGTTCTGTAAACCTTCATCTAAAGTACGATTAAGAAAAAAAAAATCACACCCTCATTGGCCTGTTAAGAGACATAGAAATTTTCACATTCCTCACATCAGTTAGGAGCCCTGGTGGCACAGTGGTTAAGTGCCCAGCTTTTAACTGGAAGGTCAGCAGTTTGAACCCACCAGCTGCTCTACAGGAGAAAAATGTGGCTGTCTGCTTCTGTAAAGATTACAGCCTTGGAAACCCTATGGGGCAGTTCTATTCTGTGCTGTGGGGGTCATTATGAATCAGAATCAACTCAACAGCAATGGGTAGAGATGCAGAATTCACAAATATGGGTTTTGTTGTCTAAACATCATCATTTATTCTACTCAAAACCAGAGATGTTATGGGTGTCAAGCTCCCATAATGGTGGTTTGTCCAAGACCGTCATCACCACCAGCTGAAAGAAATTACCAGACAGCAAAATGACCACAGGCTGACTGCTGATCGAAGACTATGAAACTCGTGGTCTTTGCCCTTTCCCGTAGAAACAAGTAGAACCTAAAGCAGGAAGATGTCTGTCTTTCACTTAATGTGAAACTAGAGCTCAGGTGGGTGGATCGTTCTTGTTTGCATCCTTTAGAAAGATCTCAGAAATAGGGCTGAGACGAGGAGAAGTGTTGGGGTCTGCAGAGCACATGGCAATTCCTACTTGGCCTTTGTCTGCAGACAGGGGTAATTTGGTTTGAGATAACCAGGATTCTTTAAATGCCTTCCTGGAGCCAAAATATACCCCATATCAAATATGAAATCATCAAAATTGGACCGCACGCTCTCTCATTTTAAAGCTTGTATTATGTAAATGGTATAGCTGGAATTTTTGGTCTTTAATAAACAATTCCAACCAACATTCAGAAAGAATTTAAAGCAGACCAACTAGACAAGGGAAAATGGATGTCAGTACAGATAATACGAAAGAAGACAAGTCCTGCTATAAGCCCTCTTCAAGCCTTGGATTAATAGACCTGCTGGTCCTAAAAGAAAGTCCCACTCTAAAAGGATCAATGAACTACTCAGTTGCTCCATTCTCAGTTTAAATTCAAAGCAATTGAATGTGAAAACCTTTTTTTTTTTTAAACCTCTGATTTTTGAATGTCCAACCGACATTTTTATTGTGATATAACATTCCATGCTTCAAAATAGCTTTGAGAAATTAATGTTTTGCCTCATTGGTAGATTGCTGATTTGGGGCAGGGTTGAAAGGATAGTAGCCACTGTTGTTGTTAAGTGCCATCGAGTAGGTCCCAACTCATAGTGACCCTGTGCACAACAGAACGAACCACTGCCCAGTCCTGCCCCATCGTCACAATCATTGCTTTTTGAGCTCATTGTTGCAGCCACTGTGTCAATCCATCCCACGGAGAGCCTTCCTCTTTTTCGCTGACTCTCTACCAAGCATGATGTCCTTCTCCAGGGACTGGTCCTTCTTGATAACATGTCCAAAGTACGTGAGATGAAGTCTCACCATCCTCCCTTGTAAGGAGTATTCTGGCTGTACTTCTTCAGAGACAGATTTGTTCTTTCTTCTGGCAGACCACGGTATATTCAATATTCTTCACCAACACCATGATTCAAATGCATTAGTTTTTCTTCAATCTTCCTTATTCATTGTCCACCTTTTTCATGCATATTAGGTGACTGAAAACACCATGGCTTGGATCAGACACACCTTAGTGCTCAAAGTTGTATCTTTGCTTTTCAACACTTTTTTAAAGAGGTCTTTTGCAGCAGATTTGCCCAATGTAATACATCATCTGAATTCTTGATTTCTGCTTCCATGAGTGATGATTGTGGGTACAAATAAAATGAAATCCTTGAAAACTTCAATCTTTTCTCCAGTTTATCATGATGTTGCTTATTGGTCCAGTTGTGAAGTTTTTTTGTTTTTTTTTATGTTGAGGTGTAATTCATATTGCAGGCTGTAGTTTCTGATTTTCATCAGTAAGTGCTTCAAGTCCTCTTTGCTTTCAGCAAGCAAGGTTGTGTCATCTGCATATCACAAGTTGTTAATGAGTCTTCCTCCAATCCTAATGCCACATTCTTCTTCATACAGTCTAGTTTTGCGAATTATTCGCTCAGCATACAGATTGAATAAGTATGGTAGAAGGATACAACCGTGATGAACACTTTTCCTGATTTTGTTCTGTTCAAATGACTACTTCTTGGTCTATATACAGGTTTCACATAAGCACAATTATGTGTTCCGGAATTCACATTCTTCACAACGTTATCCATAATTTGTTATGATCCACACAGTTGAAAGGCTTTGCTAAGTCAATAAAATATAGGTAAACATCTTTCTGATATTTTCTGCTTTGAGCCAAGATCCATCTGACATCAGCTGTGACATCCTTCATTCCATGTTCTCTTCTGAGTCCTGCTTGAATTCTGGCAGTTTCCTGTCAATGTACTGCTGCAATTGTTTTTGAATTATCTTCAGGAAAGTTTTACTTGCACATGATATTAATGATATCATTTGATAATATCTGCATTCTATTGGATCACCTTTCTTTGGAATGAGCACAAACATGCATCTCTTCCAGTTGGCTGGCCAGGTAGCTGTCTTCCATATTTCTTGGCTTAGATGAGTGAGCGCTTCCAGCATTGAATCTATTTGTTGAAACATATCAACTGGCATTTCGTCAAATCCTGGAACCTTTTTTTTTTTTTGCCAATGCCTTCAGTGTAGCTTGGACTTCTTCCTTCAGTACCATTGGTTCTTAATCATGTGCTACCTCCTGAAATGGTTGAATGTCAATCACTTCATTTTGATACAGTGACCCTGTGTGTCCCATCCATCTTCCTTGGATGCTTCCTGCATGAGTCAATATTTTGCATGTAGAATCCTTCACTGTTGCATCTTGAGACTTGAGTTTTTTCTGCAGTTCTTTCAGCTTGAGAAACGCTGAATGTGTTCTTCCCTTTTGATTTTCTAACTCCAGGTCTTTGCACATTTCATTATATTATTTTACTTTGTCTTCTTGAGCCACCATTGAAATCTTCTTTTCAGTTCTTTTACTTCAACATTTCTTGTTTTTGCTTTATATTTTACTTACAAGAGTAAGTGTCAGTGTGTCTTCTGACACCCATTTTGTTTTTTTTTTTAATTTCCTGTCTTTTTAATGACCTTTTGCTTTCTTCATGTGTGATGGCCTTGATGTCATTCCACAACTCATCTGGCCTTCAGTCACTAGTGTTCAATGCATCAAATCTATTCTTGAGATTTTGAATCAAACAATCATATGGTCTACTGCATTGGAAATGATAAATTGAAGAAGAATGGCATTGAATTCTTTGCCGAAAAGAACATTTCAAGATCTATCCTGAAGTATAATACCATCAGTGATAGGATAATACCCATATGCCTATAAGGAAGACCAGTTAATAAGACTATTCAAATTTATGTGCCAACCACTAAAGACAAAGATGAAGAAATTGAGGATTTTTACCAACTTCTGCAGTCTGAAGTTGATCAAACGTGCAAACAAGATGCATTGAAAAATACTGGTAATTGGAATGTGAGAGGTGGAAACAGAATAAAGACCTGTAGTTGGGAAATATGGTCTTGGTGATAGAAACAACACTGTAGATTGCATGATAGAATTTTGCAATACCAACGACTTCATTGCAAATACCTTTTTTGAACAACATAAGTGTGGCAACTACACATGTCGACCTCATGATGGAATACACAGAAATCAAATCGACTACATCTGTGGAAAGAGACGATTGAAAAGTTCAATATCATCAGTCAGAACAAGGCCGGGGGCTGACAGTGGAACAGACCATCAGTTGCTCAGATGCAACTTCAAGTTGAAGCTGAAGAAAATTAAAACAAGTCCATGAGAGCCAAAATATGACCTTTAGTATATCCTGCCTGAATTTAGAGACCATCTCAAGAATAGATTAGATTTTGGTGGCCACAATGCTCACCTTTAATCCAATCTAATAATTAGGATATCATGTGAAGACAGTTATTTAACATGATTCAAGTCCCAATGACGTTGCAAGATTTCCCTCAGCAGAATCAAGTAGGAAAGGCCATTGGGTAGTTTGCCAAGAGTCCTGGGTTGATTGCTTCACATTCCAGATGGGCCTCAATTTCCTCGTTCATAAAATGAGACGAGGATAGTTTCCCTTATGTCCCTTTCCAAGTCTGTAGCATTCATCACAGCCAGCAGTTTTTAAAACAGAAAGTGTTTAAAAATTATTGTAGTATATTCACCTGAATCTTTACAGCACCTCTTTTTGAGGAGTCCAAAACATAATTTTCATTCATTTCTGCCACTTAAAAGATAGGTTAGGTTAACAACATAACCCCATTTCATAGAGTGAAATTGAGAGCCAGCAAGTTTTCCAAGTGACAGAAATAAAAGTAGGAGGCAAGACCAAAATACTAAGTAACTCAGTTTTTGTCCTGGGGAAAACTGAATCAGGGAAAATCCATCTCTGGCCTCTATTTGGAAACCCTGGTGGTGTAGTGGTTAAGAGTTTAGCAGCTAATCCCACTTTGGAGAGTGGCTTCTCAGGTCTTAAACACTAGCAAGCAGCCATCTAAGATGTCTCAACTGGTCTCAACACACCTGGAGCAAAGGAGAATGAAGAACACCAAGGACACAAGGTGATTAGGAGCCCAAGAGACAGAAAGGGCCACATAAACCAGAGACTACATCAGCCAGAGACCAGAAGAACTAGATGGTGCCCAGCTACAACCAATGATTGCCCTGACAGGAACACAACAGAGAACCCCTGAGGGAGCAGGAGAGCAGTGGGATGCAGACCCCAAAGTCTCATAAAAAGACCAGACTTAATGGTCTGACGGAGACTAGAAGTACCCTTGTGGTCATGGCCCCCAGACCTTCTGTTACCCCAAGACAAGAACCATTCCCAAAGCCAACTCTTCAGACAAGGATTGGACTGGACAATGGGATACAAATAGATACTGGTGAAGAATGAGCTTCTTGAATCAAGTAGACACTTTAGACTATGTTGGCATCTCCTATCTGGAGGGGAGATGAGAGGGCAGAGGGGGTCAGAAGCTGGCAGAATGGACATGAAGAGACAGTGAAGGGAAGGAGCGGGCTGTCTCATTAGCGGGAGAAAAATTAGGAGTATATAACAAGGTGTATATAAATTTTTGTATGAGAGACTGACTTGATTTGTAATACTCTCACTTGAAGAAATATAAAAATTAAAAAAAAGAATTTAGCAGCTAAACAAAAGGCCATCAATTCAAATCCAACAGGCCCTCCTTAGAAACCCTAAGGGGCAGCTCTACTCTGTCTTACAGGGTTGCTACGAGTCAGAATCGAGGGATGGCAATGGGTTTGTTTTCTTTTTTGGCCACATTTGAATCCCACTTCTTGTTTGTTTTTTCCTTTCTACAGAAAGGTTAATGTTCTCTGTTACAGTAGTGGTTTTTAAAAACCCCTCCAAGGAACTTTGTATGCTAATAGAGGAGTCTAGAAAGTGAAAAAAAAAAAAAAAACCTTCACAATCCAATTGTGGGACCTCAGGTAAGAAAGGTATTTTGGTTAAGACTCGGGTCTACTAGCAACTGTATAGGCTACTACACTCTGCCTTCATGTCTCAACTTGTCTTCATGAATAAATTTAAAAACAACAATTGGAAATGTATAAAATACAAGACTCCAAAACCCTTCCCTTTCCTCCCTGTAACAACTTCTGAGGTTGGTGTCGTGGATTGAATTGCTTCCCCCCAAAAGCATATGTCAACTTTGTTAGGCCATGATTCCCAGTATTGTGTGGTTGTCCTTCATTTTGTGATTGTAATTTTATATTAAGAGGATTAGGGTGGGATTGTAACACCACCTTTATGCAGGTCACCTCCCTGATCCTGTGTAAAGGGAGTTTCCCTTGGGTGTGACCTGCACCATGTTTTATCTCTCAAGAGATAAAAGAAAAGGGAAACAAGCAGAGAGTTGGGGACTTCATTCCACCAAGAAAGCAGCACCAGGAGCAGAGTGCATCCTTTGGAAACGGGGTCCCTGCACCCGAGAAACTCCTCAGCCAGGGGAAGATTGAGGGTAAGGACCGCCTGCCTCCAGAACTGACAGAGACAGAAAGCCTTCCCCTGGAGCTGACACCCTGAATTTGGACTTGTGCCCTACTGTGAGAAAATAAACTTTTCTTTGATAAAGCCATGCACTTGTATTTCTGTTACGGCAGCAGTAGATGACTAAGACAGTTGGCAACTCACTTCTCTCTGAAACTACCATGATAAAGAATGGATGCCAGTATCTGGGACTTTCTGTCTCATATGTTTTCTGCCTCCATCTTCCAACATTCTTTCAAGGTTTCTAACTATGACTTGTTGCTTCTCTAAGGAGAAACCAATCTTTGTGCAATTGATTCCAACTCATGGCAACCCACATGTATGTCAGAGTAGAATTGTGCTCCACAGGGTATTCAACGGTTGATTTTTCAGAACTAGATTGCCAGGACTTTCTTCTCAGGCACCTCTGGGAGGATTCAAACCTCCAGCCTTTTGGTCAGCAGCCAAGCATTTAACCATTTGCACCACCCAGGGTTCCCTCCAAAAAGAAGCTATCCCAAATGGTAACTTAAACTATACTTGACCAGTGCAAATGTTATTAATTTCATTAATCTACTTCTAATAGACTTTTGGATTTATGAAGGGAGCATCGAAGCTCTGGAAAATACACTACAAATAGCCTCACAATAGTAGCAGGATGGTATTTCAAAAGAAGGCATCAAAGAAAGCTCACCAACAGTGATACTTTTTCCTAATGGTTCTGGAAGGATAATTAAGTTGTTTATCACCTTTGATGCTTAACACAGGTGTTCCCTGGAAACCAATTAAAAATACTTGCAACTGATGAAGAGTGCCTTTCAGCTCAACAAATTTACTAATAATTCCAATCCCACTTGGAAAAGAATCTTGTCAGGTCTTTTGACACCAAAAGACAACTTTCACACTCATTTACACTTCAGTGCCTATAGTGATAAGCACACACAGGGTATTTACTCAGCCTCCCTTGATCTCAATAGAATAGTCCTCCAGAAAGCTTCCCTTGGCTACTGAATAACAACTGTAGTTTGAAAGTATGAATTACGTTCAGTAGTGTGGGGTTTCCTGTGAAAGGAAATGGACTAGGATCTCTCAGATGGTATCTTTGCCAAATTGTCGGGAAATGGTGGGGTCTTGAATCTATTTTTCTCATTTTGTAATCTTCAGTGGATATCAACTTGATTACCTTTAGTTTCTTTGAGGACTCATGGAAGAGCGAGAGGGTTCCTTGTAAAAATCACAGTGGCAAGAGGTGGCTCATGTGGCAGAATCATAGAAGGTGGAGCCTCAGTTGGTAGTTTATAGTCAGGACCCATTGGTTTCCTCATATACTGAGGAGAGTTGTCACACCAGGCCTCCAGCCCTGGCCTGTCCATGTTCATTGACTATTATGATAGTGTCTGTCTATAGAAGGCCTTTTCAACCTGGTTGAAAAGTTCATTGACAAGATTTTCAATTCTTGTAACTGAAGGTTCACTAGTTGTCTTGTGGATGTGTTTACCACTGGGTTTATGGGTTGGTTTCAGCTCATCTTCCCCAACCTCATTCTGATCAACTCCTCTGTAGCCTTAGAACTATGATGACCCACAGTTCACTTTCTTTTTCATTAATTGTCCTCTCTTCAGCTGGGGCAAGAACCCTGACTTTGGATTCCAGCACTCCTAACTCTGCTGCTAAATAGCTGTATAACTTTAGGCAGTTCCTTTTCCTCTCTGGATTCTTATTTCTTCATTTTCTTATTTGGGGGAAGGAATTAGATAGGATATTATATAAAGGACCTGTTCAGCCCTAAGTTTATATAATATTTTTATATTATATAGATTTTCTTGTTCCTTGCAATTGAAACATTATTTCTCATCACTTATGCTCTTTAAAACTAGTTATTTTGCAGTAAATTCTAATCAAGCCTTTTAGACCTGAAAGTATAGTTATATTTGAGAACTGATCCCTGGCCAGTATGGCTGCAGTTGAGAGAATGAGAGAGAGAGGTGTGAGATAACACAGGAAACAGACGATGGGGTCACAAAGGAAACTAATGAAGAATTGTAAGCAAGTGGAGAAATCACTTTAGCTGTAAATGTGAAGACAGATGGGAAGGAGGCCTGAGTCACTGAATGTAGGTCTTTTGGTTAAGAAGCTATTGCCATGGTCTAGCAAGAGGTAATGCTCCTTCATACTAAGAAACTATGGAAATGAAGAGAAACTAATATATTCAAAAGGCACTTGGGAGGTAAGGGAGTTGAGGATGGCAGTTTTCTGTCTTGTGCTATTAGATGCATGGAGGTGTGGAACAATGGAAGAGGACCAGGTTTAGGGTAAGCAGAAAAAAAAAAATTTTTTTTTTTTTCTTCTAAAGATGTCTTAATTTCAGTCTTAGACAGTTTGAGATAACTTTGAGACATCCAATGGACAGGCCAAGTAGGCAATTGGATATATATGTTTGGAACTAAGAGGGGAGTTTGAGGCTGGATATTAAAATTTATCAGCAAATGAATAGTCATTAAACTATGGGCATAGATAAGATCATCTGTGGGAAGAACAGGGTAAAAGGAGAACAGGGGCTAGGACTAACTCCCAAATGTAATGGTCTGGTAGAGGGGGACAAACAGGAGCGATTATAGAGGTAGAAAGAAAACCAGAAGAATTCCCATTGCCAGGGAGACAAAAGGCACAGTTTCACAAAAAAGTGAGGGAGGCAAAAAATGCCCACACAATTTAATAACACGGAGGTAATTGATGACTTTAGCTAGAGCTGTTTTGGTGGAGTGAGGAGAGCAGAAGCCAGACTGGAATGGGTAGCAGAGGAAGTGGGAGACGAAGTAATGGGGACAGTGAGTGTTAAGCTCTTAAGAAACCTGGTTCTAAAGTGGAGGAGAGAGTTGGAGCAGTAGGTCCAGGGAGACTGTGGGGTTGACTGACAATTATTTTCAAATGAAAGAGACTCAAACATTTATTTATTCATCAGATATTTATTGAACACTTACCTCATGCTAGGCACTGTTTTAAGCAATGAGGATGCAGCAAAGAATTTTAAAAGTTCCTATTTCCATGGAACCTAGTGGAGCGGGGGGGGGACAGTAGAGGAAGACAAACAAGAAATAAACATATAAATATATAATATACCAGGAGGTGATAATGTATGAAGAAAAATCAAGTAGAACAAGAGGGATAGAAAATGTTTGGAGGGGAATATGTTGTTATACGGTGGATGGGTTGCCAGATTTAGTGGAAAAAATGCCTAGTTAAATTTGAATTTTATAAACAACAAATGATTTTTCAGTGTAAGTATATCTTATGCAACATTTGGGACATACTTATACAAAAATTATTTGTTGTTTTTCTGAAATTAAAAGTTAACTAGATGTCCTGTATTTTATCCAGCAAGCCTATTCTGGTGAAATAACATTTTTGATGTTTAACGACATTGAGAACACTCCACTTAAAAGGGGTCTGTTGGATATAAAGGAGAGAAGGGAGGTTATACTTGAGAGTGGAATAAAGTTCCTAAGAACTCATTAAGGGTGGGATCCAAAGCCCAGATGGAGGGGTGGTTTCTAGATAGGAGAAGTAAGAGAGGTACATGCTGATGGGTGTAATTTGTTTCCTAGGTTACCATAACAAATTATCACAAACTTGGTGACTTAACAGAAATTTATTCTCTCACAGTCCTAGACGGCAGAAATCTGAAATTAAGGTGTTGTTAGATTGGTTCCTTTTGGAGGCTGTGAGGGAGAAGACATTCCATTCTTCTAGCTTGTGGCAGTTGCAGGCAATCCTTGTTCCTCGGTTTGTGGCTGCATTGTTCCAATCTCTGCCTTTGTCTTCACGTTGTTTTTTCTTCTGCGTGTCTTTTCTCCTCTTTTCTTGCAAGGACACTTGTCACTGATTTTAGGGCCCACCTTAATCCAGGATGGCCTCATCCTGGGGTTCTTACTTTAATTATGTCTATAAAGTCCCTTTTCCCAAATAAGGTCACCTTACAGGTTCTAGGTGGAGATATATTTTGTGGGGGCCATAATTCAGCACACAATGAGGAAAGATTTGTAAGGATCATAGGGTGACGGAGAAGGGCTCCTGCATGATGTCTTTGATGTTTCTCTGTGAATATGAAGCAAAGATAGCTGCTGGTGTGGGCAGGGAATGGGCTGGAGGTGGAAGAGAATGGAGATATGAAGGTACCTGCAAAGAGGAAGAACATGAGTTGGCCTGACAGATTGAGAGCTCTAAGGCTGCTATGAGTCAGAATTGACTCAACAGCAATGGGTATGGTTTTTGGTTTTAAGGTTGGGGACATGAAAGAAGCCGATTGTTCAAAATCCCTGTTATCACTACTGAGTGGCCTAAAGGTGTGAGAAGGGAAAAACGCACTCTGCTCCCCCACTCTTACCTGTGGCTCCCATAGTGACAGAGGCTGTCGAATACTTACTCGCAGCTACTTACTGCAAGGGGTTAATGAACAGCAGCATCTGCAGAGAACTGGGCCCATTAAGCATTTAAGCTGTCTTACTTTAGTTGGAAAGATTGTTGCTACTGTAGAAGCAACTTTAATAGCCTACTTTGGAAAGATGAATTTGAAGATAACTTCAAAAGAGCCATTTATGAGGCATCTAGTTTTGACAGAAGCTCCGTCTACACAGAGATTTGGCAATTAGCCTGCTGATTTGAACAATATTGACAGCTAGTCTGGACAGACGATACATTGAACTTGACTTTTTGATTTTTGGCTCATGTGTCTGTCATGTTCAGGTTTCTGCCTTTCACACACTCCTTCAGTGTGGCATCGTTCCTGGTTTTGCTTGCATACATTGCATTTTAAGAAAGAGGCAAATAATTTTGGACAAGTTAAAACTCATTTTATTCATTATAAACACTTTACATTTCATAATCACATTGTTGCATTCTTAAGCATAATAATTACTTTGCATTATTTCATCTATATGCAGAACATTTTTATGACATGTACCTTCATGTTTTATAAACACAAGACTAAATACAGAACTCAGGATTCCAAGGTGAGGGTAACCTTTCGTGTTAAGATTAGCTCAGTGGACCATTACCACTGTGTTACTTGTGTAAAATCTAAGTGGCGTTTAGTGACACTTGCTTCTACAATCATTTAGGGGCACATGAGATCAGTTTTCAATAGGACTGGTGTAAAACTTCACCAGTTGGCAGGGAAGCATTACATGTAAACAGCCTTCCCTTCTCCCACGGTGAGGGCAGCACTGGAAAACTTCAGAAATACATTTTGGGTGAGTTTAAATACAGAGAAGGAGGCTATTTGTTAAAGACATTTATTCAGCAATCTAAAGCCCAAAAAGAGTGATGAGTATGAGAGAATTTGATATTCAAATATTTGACATTTGGCCTCATTGGCTTCCTTGGGTCCTGTCCTCTACTGGCCTTTCCTTGGATGAGTTTTTATGTGAAAAAGAGCTGGATTTCTATCTATGGTCCATAACCATCTCATACAAATGCAGTTTTATGCATAAACAAGTGAGGAGGCAAAGGGAAATTTTCTCTAGGCCACATGTTAGGTGTGGGAGAGAAAGCCCACTTCTGAGCCAGGCTTCTGGATGTTTCCATACAAAATCATTCTGGTTGATCAAAGCACCCTGAAGAATTGGCACCTGATCGTGGCTGCGATATTTATCGCTTTCATAGAGTCAGAGAATTCAGATGTGAAAAAGACCTGAATAGTTACCTTGTCCAGAGGTCCTGAGCCTTTACACTGGGATATGTCAGCAACAGTGTTTGCACATTAGAAGGATTGAAAATTATCCCTATGTTAAGGCCACTTTCCCTCACTTGCATTCTGATGTGTTTCCTTGACTGGGAAAGGAAGTGAACCAGCAGTTTGTTGTTGAGTGGATTCCAACTCAACAGAATGTGTCAGGGTAGAACTGTGCTACATAGGGTTTTCAGTGGCTGAGTTTTTAGAAGCAGATCAGGAGGTCTTTCTTCCCAGGCTCCTCTAGGTGAACTTGAACATCCAGCCTTTTGGTTAGCAGCCAAGCAAGTTAAATGTGCCAGGAATTTTGCCTTACAGTACTTCCAGTAGCCTGTGGATGCCTGAGACCCCCAGCTGTGCCTGTGAACATCCACCAGGTATGATATGGAGGAATAAAGGTTGAGAATCGCAGCCACATGTCACCATCAGCTGTGACTGTGTCGCATCCAAGCAGGTGGGGCTTCAGCCTCTGCTGCAGCATTGGTGATGCTCCTTCTACTTGGGCCCTTGTTCTCAGAGGTCTACGGTTTTTTACTCTGCCAGAGTGGGGGGCAGTGGCAGAGGCCACCTACCTTTGAGCCTGTCTTTCAGCCCTCAGATACCAGGGCTGCAATGGGTTGTTTGGGGACTGCAAACCATATAGCCCACTCTTGTCTTTAGCAGAGGGTCCCAATAGTTGTCACCACTTTCCTGAGGTCACTGGAGTAAGGCAAATTCTGTTGTGTACCTCCTCATATGCTTTACACAGATAAAATGGAGTGAAGAACAGTCCAATCAACCAACGCTAATTAATGCATATGAGGAACTTGGGAAATTAAGGCCAAGAGCTACATATTCCCCTCCAAAGCAGACTTGTTGGACTTACAGTGTACCCAGGTGAGAACTTTATTGCTCCATTTCACTTTAAATTTGTAGAATGTGTATCAAGAATAGAAAAATCAGCTTTAATTTTCTTAGTAAAAATTTCAATTTTTGTTTCCTGACAAAACACCTGAGAATGCTCCAGTTCTAGTTAGGGGCAATTTAAAAGAAAATAAAACAAACCTAACACAGGCACACGTAAGACAAACAGACAAACAGCCCCTCTCTAGTCTGTGTATCTGATGATATCAGTACATCTTTCTCACACATGTTGCTTTATAGTTCCTAACCTTCCATTCTTATTTACTTACAAGACTAAGGTGTAGGATTAAAAAAAAATTATTTTTATTTTAGAATATAAGATGAATAAATAAAGTCTACTCATTGGTGAATCAAATATCAGATGAATAAATAGAGGCTACTCACTGGATAGAAATGGATTTTCCCCTCTGAAAGAAGTCAGTAGATGTAGCATTGTACATTCAATCATCAACAGTTCTTCCTAGATCCATGAAATAAATCGAATTTTCACATAATATTGGTGATTCCCATTCTACAAAGTGTTAAATATTTTGAGTTTAGACGCTAAAAGCAACACAGGTTTTTCATATGTATTTGGTCAATAATCAGAATAATGCACTATATTTAAACCATGACTTATGGTTTAAAGAAAAGTTTATGTATTATCTTCTTTGGACCTTACAAAAGACCATTAAAAAATGAATTGTTGAACAAATTACGTAACTCCCATGGAATGGACTATTTTGCAAAGATTACAACAGGGTTAGTACGAAGAGGGATGATGCCATATTTTTAAGTAAAAGAAGTTTCAGAACAATAGGTACAGCATGATTCAAGTTTTTAAAAAAAATTAAAAAATATGAGTTTTGCATAGACATAAATAATAATACGTACTTGTATGAACTGGAAGGATATGCATCAAGCTTTGGGGTGGCACTAGAGGAACAGAGAAGAGACGCTTCTACTTATTATCATTTAAACTTCAGAAAGTACAGTGGAATTATGGGTTATTTAATATTTTATAGTTTTCTGCATTTTTCCACATGAAAATGTGTCATATCACCTTCATTTTGAGGATAAAAATCAAGGCTCAGAGAGTTTAAATGACTTTTGAAAGACATGTAGCTTAATCCTGGAATCCAGGCCTCCGGGTTCTTAGGCTGCTCTTGCCACCATATCCCCAGGACAAAGCATGTGAACTGTACACCACATTGGCAAGAAATCACAAGCTTCAAACCCCACCCTTTGGTGTACAATCACATCAAGACTTCCTGGACTACAGCAGTGGTGTCATAGCCTAGTTAGCATATAAAAATATGAGATGAAAGTTGCTAAATGCTTGTATTTTCTCTTTCTGGGAAGAAGAAGGCCTAGTTACCTGACTCTCCTGATGGAAATCTGGAGCTTTGTGTTCCTACCCTCATCGTCTGTGGTGGGCGAACCACCGAACACTGTGTGTCTCAGTTTCCTCACCTGTGAAAATATTGTGCTGACCTACTTTCTCGGGAGAGCTGGGTGGGCTACTTCATGATTTAAACTACTTTGAAAATACAAAGATCCATTGAAATTGTTTATCAAGAGTTCCTTCTGGCTGACAACTTTCTTCCTCCTCATGCCCCTCTCTGGCATAGAAGCCCTGTAGTCTTGGTATTTTTCTATGTCTGATATAAAAGTCTACAAAATTAGGCAGTACTTTTCCAACTGGAAACGTGTCCTCTGATATTTGGTGCAAGTAAGAATGGAATTGGCAAAGGGTTATTTCTCCCAAACCTGAATGGAAAATGTGGGCGGGGGGGCAGTGGGTGGGCACGTGTTTAACACGCTCAGGTAGAAGCCCGTTGGGCCTGGAGACAGTCTTGGATGCTGGCATCACGTGGGGATGGCCCTCTGGCTTCATTTGGCATTGTGAGGCTTACATCAGCTGGACAGGCAGCATTAGTGGCACAACCTAAGGGGGGAGAGGAGGCAGAAACCATTATCTCTTTTTTCTACCTTCTCCCCTTCACTTTCCCTGCCTGTCAGTCTCAGGGAAAGCCAATAAGGCCGCATGGAAATAAAGAAGAAGGAAAAGAGATCAGCGAAGCAAAGCCAAGCATTTACATGAGCTATTGCTACCAAATAAAGCATTGTTGAGTGAAAGTAAAAGCCTACACAAAGAGTTCCTCCTCATTGTACCCCACCTCAAACCCTAACCAGAACCGAGGGGTGAAGTAGAAGAGGATGTGGGTTGTCATATTATAGGCCCACACCAGTAGAACACTTAAACACACATATGAAAAGGATCCAGGGAAGCCAAGCCTTTTAAGTTATGTCAGGAATCCTTTTCAATTGCTCCCTTTTCTTTGATATTTGAATATTTCCAAAAACTTCCTCACTGTTTACCTTAAAAATTTCTGGTTAGTAGAAATGTCTTTCTCCATATATATTACACTTTCCTTGGGTCATAAATATCTTGTAACTCTCCCAATACCTACAACAGTGCTGTGTACATAGCAGGCAATTCAGGATGACTAATAAAAAAATAGTTCTAAAGGAAAAATTGTTCTAGATGCTGCCCAGTGTGTGGTGACTGTTGTGTGAATCTGGGGTTGTATCTCCAGACTCCAGACAGTTTACTGTGGCAATATGTATGTTTGGGGGGCTTTTTTTGGGGGGGGAGGTTAGTGATCAAAATCATGCTGGTGCCCCTTAGCACATTCACAAAGAACCCACAAAATTCACCTTCTAAGAGAAGAACTTAACTTCCTTCCTCTCTGACATACTCCTAGATTCTTTTAGGTTGTGTATGTGTGTGTTTAACTTTTGAGGAAGAAAGTAATATCCATGATCTTCTAGCCCACTCACCTGCTGGCTTTCCAAAGTGCCTCTAAAATTCTCTGTGAGGTGCTCTCCCAGCCTCTGGCTGAAGCCCACCAGAGACAGAGCCCACAGTTCCACCTGGGGCAGCCCTTTCACTCTTTGAGCATCTATGTCTGATAGAAAAATCTCTACCACACTGGGTGGAAATATGTCCACTCTGGGGCTTTGCCCCATGTGATTATGAAGAATAAGTCTAATCTCTCTTGAAGATAACTCTCATGTGTCTCCCCCATCTTACAAACCATCCCCACATCTTCGCTCCTTCTAGCAAACCAGTCTTGCTTTCTTCCAGCAAACAGCTGCATGGCTGCTGCAGGTGTCATGCCTGATGGGAGAGACATGAAATCCCATGATCCCCAGAACCCTGGAGCAGACCTATTTTATGAAAGAAATGTGTGCATTCCATACCTCCTCTACTTTTTGCTTGATGGGTCCATGGCCAGTATAGCAGTTGAGGGTGGGCACTCAGGAATGTGCCAGGGAGGATGGCCTCCCCCCGCCCCCGCTGCCACCCACCCACCCAAATGTCCCCGGGAAGCAGGCCAGTGCATACTTCACACCTGATCCCTCCGCAAGGCCTGGACAAGACCGAAGGTTGGTGTGATGACTGCAGATAGTAACACTAATGCTCCAAATTCTCATTATTCCACAGCTTAAAAAACAAACAAAGAAACCAAACCCGTCGCCATCAAGTCAATTCTGACTCACAGTGACTGTACAAGGCAGAATAGAACTGCTCCATAGAGTTTCCAAGGAGCAGCTGGTGGATTCAAACTGCCAACCTTTTAGTTAGTAGCCGTAGCTGTTAACCACTGCACCATCAGGGCTCCACAGCCTAGAAGCTCATAATTCAGAGTGTGAGGAGAGTATGTTCTTTCTCTAATGTAAGCATAATTACAAGCCATTTGAATGTTTTGGGTATGGTGTACATCTTGGTGAGGGAGCCTTATGTTCTTCATGACTGAAGATATTCATAAAGACAGCCAGGGGGAGCAAACCAGGACTGAATAAAGCCAGGCTAGTGGGGGTTTTGTTTCTGGTTTGGTTTTAAAGTTAGTCATAGAATTATGGCCTGTGGAGATTAAAGCAACTAATCACGTCACCAAGTCCATTCCTTAACTAATGAAGGAGAAATAATTAGGTAGTACATTCTATTCTCTTCAGGCTCATGTGGTAAACATTTTGATTTAGGATGGTTTGTGTAAGACCGTGGTAGGCATATTCAAGTATTTTATATGAAGTATCCTGTAATCTTTAATCCTGTGGGAAACATGTTGAGAATTATCTAGAGCTGGAGCTACCTAGAGCAGGAAATTAAAGCTCTGGTCTGTAATATTCAGCCAATCCAATTCTCCTGATGTCTTCTCACCAGCAATGCCCCTTGGCAGCAAATCCAGGTAAATCGCAAATAACTAAAATGTTTCCCATCTGCCCTATTTGAACTATAAGAACAAATGCCAAAAAATTATCCCCAACACACATACCCACAACAACAAAATCCAAAAGTGTAGTATGGAATCAACTTTGGTAGATCCTTTGGTGCATTTCCTTCCTTCCTTCCTCCCTTCCTCCCTTCCTTCCTTCCTACCTTCCTCCCTCCCTCCCTCTCTACTTTCCTTCTCTCCTTCACTTATCAAATATTTCTTTAACACCTGCTTTTGCCAGGCATTGTGCTGGAGCACTTGGAATTCCAGATGAGCAAGACCTGACCTCTGCCTGCAGGGACCTCATAGTTAACCCAAACCCATTACCATGGAGTCAATTCCAAGTCATAGAGACCCTACAGGACAGAGTAGAACTGCCCCATGACGTTTCCAAGGCTGTAATCTTTATGGAAGCAGTCCGCCACATCATTCTTCTACGAAGTGGCTGGTGAGTTTGAACCATCAACCTTTCAGTTAGCAGCCACGCACTTAACCACTGTGCTGCCAGGGCTCCTCTCATATAGTTGAGGTGGAGTGAAAAATGAAAGACAGACAGGAATGAGCTATTGAAATCCAGTGTGCTGACTGCTAGAACAGAAGGTGCTGAGAGTACACCAGGAAGGAAAAAGAAAGGGGCTGGGTAGTGAGGGTAGGATGGAAGGCTTTGGGGTAGACTTTGCCCATGAACTGAATCTTGAAGGATAAATAGGAGTCAGCCTGATGGATGAAGTAAAGAAGGTCATTAAGGGAGGAAAGAATAGCATATGCAAAGGTACTTTCAGGGAGGTAGGAGGAAAATCAGAAGCATGGGGCGAGAGATAGGAAAACTAGGAAAGAGAGATGATTAACAGTGTCAAATGTCACTGGGGTCAAGATTAGGACTGAAAAGTATTCCCTGGCTACTAGGACATCATGAGGCTCCTGTCACCGTATACCGTATACTAGCCTGTCACAGTTAGAGCATTTGTTGCATGAAATTGCATAGAGTTGGGAGATATCTTGAAGCTCCTGAGGTCCAGCCTCCCTTCCAGTGTGTGACTGGGGCCTTCAGTCTAAGTTTGATCACTTCCAGAGTCAGGGAGCCCCACCTAACCTCATGGCCAGGCCAGCTTCAGTGGTTAGCAAGTTCTTTACACAGACAGTAGACGGGCACTTATATTTGAGAATAGCTACCCTGATACTGTGTACCTACTTGAACTTCAGAATATGGCTTTTCCCATTTCATCTTAGGTCCACAGTACCTGATAATCACAACCGTTACCATTTATTGAGCACCTATTATATGCCAGACACGAGAACTGTGTTAGGGGCTTTATATATACTTTCTCATTTAATCCTTTCAGAAACCCTGTTAAGGTAGGGGTGTAGTTACAGTTCCTTGTTTTTGTAAACCCCACATAAACTGATTCAGTTAACTGAAGCAAAAACCCAATCTGTTAGAAGAACATGAGGTTGCTCATGGACTTGAAAAAGAAACTGAGCAGTCAGGCTCCAAGAAGCACAGGAATCTGGGTGGCTCAGGAAAGTCAGGCCATAGCAAATGATGGACAGTCCCTTCAGGGTGCTATCTTCAGAAAGAATAAGCTCCAGTAATTTTCCATCCTTAGGTCATTCTACTCAATATTAAAATTCCAGGGAGGCAACATTTGATTGTCCAGGGGTAGGTAGGACACCATGACTGACACCAGGACTCTACTTGACCTGGCAGAAATCAAGTTACTTTTACTAGGGCAGAGAGAGAGAATGTTGAATGGACAAAAACAACAGCTGTTCTTTAGCACAGGACAAATTATCTCCATTATACAGATGAGCAAACTGCAGCTCAGAGAAGCCAAGCAAATCTCCCAAGTTTACACAGATAGTAAATGACAGAATCAAGGTTTCAACCCAGACCTTCCTGACTCCAAAGCCCATGTGCCTTCCATTCCTCCATGCAGCCTGATTGCCTAACTGCACATGGATATTGCCTTTGGACTCAAGCCATGCCTGATAGGTTGTAACTTTGCTCTCAGTGCCAGAGCTGAGTCAGCTTCTCATTTCCCACCCCAGTTCCTAGAGGATAGCTCCAGAGACAGCTTCCTGTCCCCCGACATGAGCCTATCTTGCTGTAAGGAAACAGCCCAACTCTGCTGCCTGAGTGGGAAACAAGAGACTATTAAACCCCAGTTTGTCTTTCCAGTGTCTACCCCTTCACCCTATTTTGCCCTTGGGAACAACACACAATACTCCCTTCTTCATATGCTGACCCTCCAAGTATTTGAAAAGAGCTATCTGTTCCACCCAGGTCTTCTCTTCACAAGGCTAAATATCTCTGTTTCTCTAATGATTCCTCATACTGCTATCCCATATGACCACATGGGGATAATTTCCATATGTCGGCTAATTCTCCAAGACTTACATCAGATGCGATTCTGGCCCTGTATGAAAAGAAACCATTTCCCGTTGCTTTCTCTTTCTGATTCATTAGATTTCACATAAACCTTCCTGATGACTACCTGCTGTTTTCAAATTCAGCTGCAACCCAATATGACTCACTAGGCAAAATTCTCATTCTTCCAACTTCATCGTTTCCCACCAACCCAAGGCTCCAAAAAGCACCTTCGGAGGCCATAGCCAATGGACAATATGCCTCCATGAAAAATATCAAGTTTTGATGCCTTGTCATTTTTTAGTTTATATATAGTCATATGACTTTTTAAATCAAGTTTTTGTTCAATGTAAATAATTTTAAGTTTGAACAGCTGTAATCATATCCTCCAAAGAAAATACTCTGAAAGCTGATTAAGCGTGTTGTATGCCAGACCCTGCCCCTAAAACTCTCTTTAATTTTTCTTTTTCTTTTTTTAAGAAAGTAGGGATTTGAAAATTATCTTGAGGTTTTGAGTATTTGCAGGGCATTTTCTCACAAAGGCGTCATTTGTGCTATTTCTGAAACAAAATGTCTGATTTTATAAACAGTCACGGAGCCTCAAAGTTTGAGTAGGAAGAAAAGGAAAAATAAAGGACAATTGCAAATGTAGGGAAAGGAGTTTAGGATTTTTCCGTTTGGAATCTTATAGCTAGGTAACTCTGAAGACATGGAGATGGCACACTGAATTAGATAAATACTGGAGGAGTCGGACTGAATGAATCCGTGTCATAGGCTAGGCACATGACTCAGACACAGTCAAATATTCCCATGCTACTGCTATTCAGGCCATAATTCAAAACTCACCATTCACAGATCTGCATGCCTTACAAAGAGAATTGTACTCAAACTTTGGAGCTTATTGTCTGGGCTTTGCCATCAATGAACTATGTTCTTTTGAAAAAAATCACTATGTTATTAATTTTTTTTTAATAACTTTTATTAAGCTTCAAGTGAACGTTTACAAATCCAATCAGTCTGTCACATATAAGTTTACATACATCTCACTCCCTACTCCCACTTGCTCTCCCCCTCTTGAGTCAGCCCGTTCAGTCTCTCCTTTCTTGACAATTTTGCCTGCTTCCCTCTCTCTCTATCCTCCCATCCCCCCTCCAGACAAGAGTTGCCAACACTATCTCAAGTGTCCACCTGATATAATTAGCTCACTCTTCGTCAGCGTCTCTCTCCCACCCGCTGACCAGTCCCTTTCATTTCTGATGAGTTGTCTTCGGGGATGGTTCCTGTCCTGTGTCAACTGAAGGTCTGGGGAGCATGGCTGCCGGGATTCCTCTAGTCTCAGTCAGACCATTAAGTTTGGTCTTTTTATGAGAATTTGGGGTCTGTATTCCACTGATCTCCTGCTCCCTCAGGGGTCCTCTGCTGTGCTCCCTGTCAGGGCAGTCATCGATTGTGGCCGGGCACCAACTAGTTCTTCTGGTCTCAGGATGATGTAGGTCTCTGGTTCATGTGGCCCTTTCTGTCTCTTGGGCTCTTAGTTGTCGTGTGGCCTTGGTGTTCTTCATTTTCCTTTCCTCCAGGTGGGTTGAGACCAATTGATGCATCTTAGATGGCCGCTTGTTAGCATTTAAGACCCCAGACGCCACATTTCAAAGTGGGATGCAGAATGATTTCATAATAGAATTATTTTGCCAATTGACTTAGAAGTCCCCGCAAACCATGTTCCCCAGACCCCCGCACTTGCTCCCCTGACCTTTGAAGCATTCATTTTATCCCGGAAACTTCTTTGCTTTTGGTCCAGTCCAATTGAGCTCACCTTCCATGTATTGAGTGTTGTCTTTCCCTTCACCTAAAGCAGTTCTTATCTACTGATTAATCAATAAAAAACCCTCTCCCACCCTCCCTCCCTCCCCCCCTCGTAACCACAAAAGTATGTGTTCTTCTCAGGTTTACTATTTCTCAAGATCTTATAATAGTGGTCTTATACAATATTTGTCCTTTTGCCTCTGACTAATTTCGCTCAGCATAATGCCTTCCAGGTTCCTCCATGTTATGAAATGTTTCAGAGATTCTTCACTGTTCTTTATCGATGCGTAGTATTCCATTGTGTGAATATACCACAATTTATTTACCCATTCATCCGTTGATGGACACCTTGGTTGCTTCCAGCTTTTTGCTATTGTAAACAGAGCTGCAATAAACATGGGTGTGCATATATCTGTTTGTATGAAGGCTCTTGTATCTCTAGGGTATATTCCTAGGAGTGGGATTTCTGGGTTGTATGGTAGTTCTATTTCTAACTGTTTAAGATAACGCCAGATAGATTTCCAAAGTGGTTGTACCATTTTACATTCCCACCAGCAGTGTATGAGAGTTCCAATCTCTCTGCAGCCTCTCCAACATTTATTATTTTGTGTTTTTTGGATTAATGCCAGCCTTGCTGGTGTGAGATGGAATCTCATCGTAGTTTTAATTCGCATTTCTCTAATGGCTAATGATCGAGAGCATTTTCTCATGTATCTGTTGGCTGCCTGAATATCTTCTTTAGAGAAATGTGTGTTCATATCCTTTGCCCACTTCTTGATTGGGTTGTTTGTCTTTTTGTGGTTGAGTTTTGACAGAATCATGTAGATTTTAGAGATCAGGTGCTGGTCGGAGATGTCATAGCTGAAAATTCTTTCCCAATCTGTAGGTGGTCTTTTTACTCTTTTGGAGAAGTCTCTAGATGAGCATAGGTGTTTGATTTTTAGGACCTCCCAGTTATCGGGTTTCTCTTCATCATTTTTGGTAATGTTTTGTATTCTGTTTATACCTTGTATTAGGGCTCCTAGGGTTGTCCCAATTTTTTCTTCCATGATCTTTATTGTTTTAGTCTTTATGTTTAGGTCTTTGATCCACTTGGAGTTAGTTTTTGTGCATGGTGTGAGGTATGGGTCCTGTTTCATTTTTTTGCAAAGGGATATCCAGTTATGCCAGCACCATTTGTTAAAAAGGCTATCTTTTCCCCAGTTAATTGACACTGGTCCTTTGTCAAATATCAGCTGCTCATACGTGGATGGATCTATGTCTGGGTTCTCAATTCTGTTCCATTGGTCTATGTGTCTGTTGTTGTACCAATACCAGGCTGTTTTGACTACTGTGGCTGTATAATAGGTTCTGAAGTCAGGTAAGGTGAGGCCTCCCACTTTCTTCTTCTTTTTCAGTAGTGCTTTGCTTATCCGGGGCTTCTTTCCCTTCCATATGAAACTGGTGATTTGTTTCTCTATCCCCTTAAAATATGACATTGGAATTTGGATCAGAAGTGCGTTAAATGTATAGATGGCTTTTGGTAGAATAGACATTTTTACTATGTTAAGTCTTCCTATCCATGAGCACACTATGTTATTTTGAAAGTCCCTTCCACAAAATTCTCGGTCAAGCGATCATCTCTCCAGAGAATCTCTCCAGAGAGATAACCATATCTCCAGAGACATGATTTTAAGAATGAGCCTGTGGTAAGAGGAAGGGTTTCAAGTTAGCTCAGTTATGCGGAAAGTTTCTGTTGCTATACTGTGTTGTTCCACCTGGAACAAAGGAAAAGAAAGTAGGAGAGACAGACTCTCCCAGTTTTATGCTTGACTTACCTTAGTGTGTTCATGCTGAGGAATGAGTTTCGAAAAGAATCTGGTAGCTTCTATAGTCACTGGCCATCAGTTTAGTGAAATCATAGAATCTCAGAATTGGAAGGCTCATTAGAAATCATCTGCTACAAACTTTTGCCTGATACAAAAATGACTCCACGAGAGCCTTATCATTGGTGTCTAAGATGGTGACTGTTTGAACACATAGGGGTAGTGCTTTTGTCACCTTCCAAAGCAGCTCACTCTGTTCTGAAATGGACAACAGCTACTATATTTTTGTGTTTTAATTTGAATAAAGAGAACTGCCTGTCTCTCTTCCAGGAGGAACCAGGTTAGACTTACTTAAAGGCTAGTAAGTTATGCTTTAACATGTTAAACTACGTGGAAGCATCATTGCCAGGGAATAATTTAGGAACTGGCAACTTTGGCTTAACATGTATTGTACTGATGTTTTCAAGTGCCTTTGTAATTCATTAACTTTCTTAGATCTTTTGATTAGTAAAGGAAATATTCATAAATTAGCAAAAAAAGTAACTGGTGCCTTGACTCAATACATTAAGCAATCATCTGAAATCTGTGTAAAATTATCTCTGATATGGCACCTGGCTATACAGCCGAACTGGATAATTTACTAATTATTTTGGTGTTACTGTTCTAAGTGATTTTCTAGTGAATGGGTGGGTGGGGGACTCCAGTGGAATGAAACAAAGCTGTTGAGTTACTTATGATCCCTTGAAAAACCCTGTAATTTTACCTCAACATTTGCAGCCTCCATGACCAGACGTTGGCTTGGGACTTGACTAATGGGGGATCCAGGTTATGTCTCCACAAGGGCCCATTTGCAAGGTATGACTTGACTCTCTGAAAAGTGCTGTTGACTGGCAGGCATGTCCCTCTAAGGACAAGAAAATCTGCTAGTGGATTTATCATCTCTCTTACCACTTCCGGTTTTAGTGAAACTAAGTTAACGCGAAGATATTTTTCATGTCATCTGGCACTGTCTTGCACAGAACTGTATCTGTTTCTGTGTATGTTTGTGTGTGTGTGTGCACGCACACGTGTAGACATGTCACATTCTTCCATCATATACTTTCATAAATAGCCAGGTGACTGCAGAGGGTATGGCCAGTCAGCCTTCCAGTTCCTGGCAAGGAATTACAAACTCAAGGAGATCAGCTTTAAAAGCTTTTTTGGCCCTTGGCATCATTACTAAGCTAAAGCTAACCAGGATATTAGGGGGAGAAAGGAAGCAGCATACTTTCCAAAGAAACTAGCCTGAAACTATTTAGAGACATGGTATCTATAATTTCTATTAAAAGAAAAAGATTCTTCAATACTTTCTTCTCTTTCTAAGGCTGGAAATCATCCTGAAAGCCAAGATATTTACAGCATTTATTTCCAGTCATCTTCTACTTTTTAGCCTTCTCCAATCTCAACCTCACATATCCCCCACCACCAGAAACCACCTTATTTAAACTAAAAACAACTACCGTAAAACAAAAAGGAGAGCAAAGACTCATATATGAGTCTAATTCTTAGCAAAAATGAAGAGTTTGTTTCAGAAGGATAGAAATTAAATTACTAACAACAAAATCTGTTCTTTACTTGGTGGTCCTGGACTGACTTTTTCCCAGTGTTGTCACTGAGAAGGGGATACCTATTGAGGGACAAGATTTTGTCCGTAAAAAAATTATGATTCACAGAGCAGATTAAATACTCACCAACATGCTTTTCATCTTTCCTAAACTTTTCAGACCAAAAACCTCACTAGACGTTTTTCCAGGAACTCCTACACGAGGATTTCACCAGGAGCCTGGGCTGTCGTCTTTTTCGTTCCTATTATACCTATTGCTGTCGATTGGAATTCTCCACTGCTGCGACTTGACAGTTTTGCTCACTCTAAGGACTCAGAAAATAGGAGTCACCACATTATGAAGTTCAAGGCTTCTGTAAGAGAAGGAAGGTCAGACTGCATGACCACAACTAGTTAAATAAAGGTCCAGAGAAAAAAGGCAAAATAATTCTGGAGAAAACTCCCAGGTTTTACAGAGGGCTTGTTGATTTTAGTTTTCCTTTTTGTTTTTATTCAAATAAAAGGTTTAGAGTAACGTGTTTACATGTGGCTTCTTGACCTTCCAAGTGATTATTGAAAAGTATGCAGCGGGAAGACTTTAATCCCAAACTACCTATCTCTACGGCAGCAGATCGTTAAAAATTTCTGGTGCAGAGATGACAAGCAGAGTAGAACACTCCGTTGTAATGAAATTTACAGTCATGCTTTGCTTAACGTCCGTGATATGGTCTGTGAAATAGGACGTTACGTGATTTGGATGTTGTGTGAACATGCCTAACTCAAGAGCAATAGCAGTCACTGGTTTTCCACCTTCGTGCTGTTTGATAACATTTTGTTTCACTTCCTTTGCCTTTTGCTGCTTCTGCCACTAGACTGGTTTTGCTGTGTTTGGGAGCCATGATGTACTTCATGTACTATTTCCTAAAGAAAATTAAACAGAGAGATAATGCTACAACACTCATGAGACTCATGATATACAAGATTAGATGCTGCTGCCTACAAGTCAAATCATACACTGTTACACGGTAAACTTTTTATTTGTAGGTAGTGAAAGTTCACATTTAAAATAACAATAGAAAGTACAGTTCAGCACATAAATAAGCCAGTAACATAGGTGTTTATTATGACTATCAAGACATATGTATTATAGGTTATATATATATATATATATATATATATATACACTGTACCACTGTATGCCTGGCAGCACAATAGCTTGTGTACAAGCAACATGAGATACACGTGTTGAGCGTAGGAAGCTGTTGCAGTTTCTACATCAGGTTATGTCCGCTCTGTCCTGTTCTCTAATGGGGATTTCCGAATTCTGTTATAACTATATGGGACCACAGACATATATGAGATCAGACCTTGCCCAAATGGACATTATGCAGTGCATGACTGTACTTGTTATTAGGCCTGTCTCTCCCTTTCAGCTAGAAACTTTATCAAAGACAAGAACTTGCTCTTTGCATTTTTTTATCCCAAAATCCTCATTTGGTGCCTGGTGGCACATGGCTAATAAATATTTTTGAATAAATCCATAAAGGTACATTGAAAGTATTGCCTTAGTGTTAATTGTTGCTATTGGCAAGACCTTCCGTAGGTGAGTAAACAGTCCCGCTAATGGCCCTGGTAACCACAGTGTGTTTCGAGGCCCAATGTTAAACCCCTTTTCATTCTCCTTGCCAAGCATGGGGCCCATGAAGGCCTAGGTTGGATTTCCATATTTGGATCATGCTGAGTGCAGACCCCAGCTCTATAATCCATTTCTTTCTAAAGCTGTTGGCATCTCTGAAGTCAGGAAGTAACATCTGTTCCAGTGAGCTGATTGCCAATGAGAAAAAAAAGAGGTAAAGGCCAACGTTAGGTGGGGTCTGGCTTAGCTTCAAAGCAAGCATATGGCTTGTATCTTAATGAGGGAGTTTGCATATTCAGAAAAGATCCATCTGAAGGGCAAATTAAGTGGTTCAAGAACTGAGTACCTACATACAATGTTGCTGATCAGATTGCCCTGAGTCAACGGACATTGTGTCATAAAAGCCTCACATTGATGCTCCCTCTAAGCTCCCGCTGCATCAACCTGGTTGGAGCCTTGCTTGCCTCAAACCTGGATTACTGTAGTGGCTCCTCACATGGTCTGCCTTTGCAGGATGTCTCTTTATACTAAATCCTGCTCCACAAACTAGAATGTTAATATCCTAAAACACTATTTTCATTTGCTCAAAAACCTTCAAGTTTTCTCCTCTATTCCTGGCATTGAAGTTTCTCCCTGAGGGCCTGATCTTAATCCACTTTTCCATTTTACCTCATAACAGGGTTCCATTCCAACGCTTCATTTTACCAGCCGGGTTCACTTACTCATACACAGTTCCTTGTTTATTTCTGCTATGTTTGTTTGTGATTCCCTGTGTGTACAAAAATCCTGTCCACATGGTTTCACTATCCCAGTTCTACTCACAGTGCCAGGTTCAGTTTAAGTCTCATCTATTCCATAAAGCCAACATCCTGGTCCTCAACAACACTTCTTCCACTCAACAACTGTAGAACTATCAGACATTGGGAAGGTACTAATGTGTATCTATATTTTAAGCACCCTTTGATTCAAACATCATTCAGCACAGGTTTTTTAGAAATCGCAATGTCAGCTCACAGAGTGTTCAACATGGGAGCCTCCTGTGGTGCAGTGAACAGAAACTAAAAATAATGAGATGAGGGAAGTATGGCAAGATGAGGTGCTGTCCCTATGTCCTTCCCTTTGTTGCTCCACATCATGTTCCTTTTAACCATAACAATACATTAGCGTCTTGAGGAATGAGCAATATTATCCAGAGAAATGTTTTTGTCTTAAGAGAGCACCACTTTGAAGAAAGGGAGGATCCAGGTGAAAAGAACTTGTGGATTTGGATCTGAGCAGCAACAGTTTGAAGTGGGACTTGCTGGCTTTATATGGAGTAGTGGCAGAATGAAGCTGAGGTCCTCAGAGGGAAATTGGTAGAAAAGGATGGAGGAGGGGAACCCAAGGGAAAGGGGTTTCCCAGGCATTAATGCAAGGCAAAGATAGCACAGGAGAAGGTAGCTTGAAGAAAACAACAACTATAACAAACATCTGCTCTAGAGTTCTGGAGGACTGTGAATAAGATTGGGTTGTTTCTGGCGGTAGACTGATCGTGGATCCCATTTACAGGAGATGCAGAGAATGAGAGCAGTGATATTGCCACATGTAAGGGACTAGATCTTGGGGCCCTTGACAGAGAGATTCCCTATTAAAATAGGAAGAGACTGGTGGTGGCGGTGGTGTTGGAGATGAATATGACATCAGAGGAATGTCCAGCTGATTGGTTCATGCAGCCATAACAAAATGGAAAACCAGTACCTAGTGGCAGCTACATAAATTTTAGTGGAAACGCTTAGAAGAAAATAACCTCTAAAGTGCTAGACTTCTAGCTTAAAGCCTAACTTTTGCCACTTATCCCATGGGCACTCTTGACATTTATAATGTATAAGACCTTGTTTTTTTTAGAGCATGTTTTTCAAACATTGTTGTTGACCACCCACAGGGAAAAATATCTTACACAGGCTAATGCTGCATGAAATAATACTTATTAAGGATAAGTAAGACACATTTTGGTGTTTTCTAATCTTGTCTGGTCTTTTAATTCAAAACAGTGTTGGTCAAGACCTACTAAATTAATTTCACAACCCACTAATGAAAAAAAACCAAGTTAGAGCAATTAGGCATGGCTGACTTCAAATATCACAGGACAAGAGCTGGGAGAGTCCCAGCCAGTCTAGCTCCATGTATGTTCTGAGGAATTTCCAGGGATACTGCTGCTAGAAGATTTTAAACATTTCTTATAACTTTTTAAACTTTATCCTTTATTGTTTTGACCCTGTAGCTGCATGTAAACATCTTAAGAAGTCACACAAAGATCAAGGGCTTACTTAGGGATAAGGTAGTAACCTAGAATCTGATAAGCTGTGTCTCATCCCACAGTTATCCTTGGAGGAAGAATAGATGGTCACAGAAGACCCATCCCAGAAGCCCACGAGGAGAAAGAAAAGAGGAAATGGGGGTGGGGTGACATGATACCAAAGAGTTCTGACACGACACCCAGTTTCCCTCACCCTTCCATCTTCCCCCAACCCCCTCCTATTCTTCCCACCCTCCTACCTGGCACAAAATCTCGAGGCAAGGCTGCATGAAGGAAGTGCTCAATAAAATGTTCAATAGGACAATTTGAAATTAATAAATTCTGGAAAAGTGGAGTTTAACTTTTTAAGCATATTCTCCCCTTTCATAATCATGTGCACACAGTTCTGATCATATACCCCAAGTTTCTGATACTATACCCTCTTCCCCTCTACTCCTCCACTGATGAATGCCTGCTTTAGAAGATGAATAGAAGAGAAAATGAACATTGTTGCATTAAGCTTCAAACACATAGCATAACTTATCTCATTTAAATTGTTTTATGAGGCAGGTATTATTATCCCCATTTTAGATGGAGAAACTGGAGCTCCATGAGGTTAAGAGATTTGACTAAGGCCACAGAGCTGGGGTGTACCAAAGCTAATTTATCACACCCTCTTGAAGTAACAAAATACAGTTACAGCTATTAAACAATCTTATACTTGAAATTCATGTAGGGAAAAGTATTTAGTTATGGTCTGAAGCAAAACAGCCATAGCCTCCTTTTTCCCATTGAAACCATTGTTTTTGTAATACAGGTTTTCTTAGGGAGTCACTGATTATATTCTAGAAAAACAGGTTATATTTTGTTCAACAAATATCTGCTAAGTATTCTGCATGTGTGAGACACCAGACTTGAACAAGACATGGTCTTTGCTCTAAAGAGCTAATAAGAGAGACAATGAAAGCCAATAATGAAATAGCACAATCTAGATATATAGAGCTATAAGTTAATTTGAAATGGAGTAAAAGCTCAGAGCGAGCTTTATATAAACTTAAAAACCAAAAACCTACTGCCATCTAGTCGATTTCAACTAGCAGAAAATCTATAGGACAGAGTAAAACTGCCCCCTAGGGTTTCCAAGGAGCGACTGGTAGATTTGACCTGCCGACCTTTTGGTTAGCGGCTGAGCTCTTAATCACTGCACC
Organism: Loxodonta africana; assembly: GCF_030014295.1. Taxonomy (NCBI): domain Eukaryota; kingdom Metazoa; phylum Chordata; class Mammalia; order Proboscidea; family Elephantidae; genus Loxodonta; species Loxodonta africana. Next base: position 61,169,746 of record NC_087349.1, on the reverse strand, counting down.
ACCAGGGCTCCATATATAAGCTTAATATTTATATCTTAAGTAATAGGTGGTGATTACTTCTAGTTCGGGGAGTGAGGGTATGGAAGACTTTGGGAAATGCAGAAAGACTCAGGAAGGTGGCACGTGAGCTGAGCCTTTGAAAGATGGATATTATTCAGACTTATAAAGAAGATAGTAATAATACATGATAGGCAAAGAAGGCAGTGAGAGAAAGGCACTGAGTGGGGTGTGAGTTAGAGTGAGTAGCTCTCCCCAGTGAGGATTAGCCGTTTACAATTACATTGTTTAAAAAAAAACAAAAAACCTTTCCAGCCACAAACAGAAAATCCATTATAAACTGACTCTAAAATGTGAGTCATTCATGAATATTAGCTATTTGAGTAAAAAGATACTACATACAAACAATTAAGCAAGATTGAGAATACCCAATAAGAATCTCCACTTCTCTGAATGTACGACTTACCAAGGGGAATAATGAGAAATAATGAGAAACAGAAAGCTCAGCAGAGGCCACGTAGTGACGGACTATCAATGTTAGGCAAAGGATTTTGGCCTCAACTCTCCAGGCAGTGGAGTTCTGAAACAAAGCTGTGGCAAATTGCAGGATCTCTTGCCTGTTTGATATGGATGGATCTAGACTTTGTCCCCAGAAGGACTTGAGGTGGATGGAGGCTCTTTGGAAGGCTATTGTCCAGGCAGGAGTTACATTTGCCTGAGCTGTGATGGTGGCTGGGGGAACTATAAGGAGAGAACGAATAGGAAATGTATTGCTCAGAGCAATGGTTGGGATTTGATATGCTTCATGTCAATCATTTGTAGCCATAGCCCATCTGTTTTAACAGCAATTCCCCTCAGGAAAGTAATTTGTAAATCATTTTTTATCGTAAATAAACATAAAATTATTTAGTAAATACAAGCTGGCTTCAATCCCTTGATTTCCAAGTACTGGCTATTGCACTGCCCCATTTTCAGAGCTGGACAACACCTTAGAGAGCAACATGCTCTATAGTTTCAAAGCTATCTCAGCTTCCACTCAAGCTGTCCCATTTTTATTTCGTTTACCTATTGGGCTGCTATGTACAATTTCCTTTGTGCAAAGAGTTCCAAAGCTATAGACTAGTTTGAAAATCATTAACTAACCCCAGCTTTATAGATGAAGGAACTGGAAGGATACACTGATTTCTGGACTTCAGGTCAGATCATGAAAGAAAGAGATAATAAACCTTTTTTTCAATATGATGAATTCCCAAATTCTCTTTCAATGCTCTAACCCCCGCTGTGTCATTATTGCTGTGTTATTCATCCTGGCACAATATTAACATCAGAGCTGGTTATAGATTTATCAGTATTCAGATGTAGAGAAATCAATCATTTACAAAAAGAATGCCAATGTCTAATGGAAAGCTGCGGAGCCACAACTGTGGAAGAGGAGAGATTCTTGCCTGAGTGTTTTTTATCTTGTTTAATTAGTTGTGTATAGGACCTTTTAACTCAAATAGTTAATATTCAATTAATAACTTGCATTATAGAGTTGGGTTATGACGGGTTTTCTGTTTACCAGTAGAAAGTTTGTTTTTTTAAACAAAATATTTACAACCTGCTAATCCTCATTGGAGAATGTTGGCATAATCAAAAGATAATTCAGAAATCAAAAAAGGGGTCTGAAGAATCAAAGTGAAAAGACAAATAGAAATTATTATCCTTTTAATAAACTCACACTCTCTCCAGAAATCTGAAACCAAGCTAATATTATTATAAAAAATACAAATTACTAAATTTCTAAGGAGGATTAATGGAATGCAGCTTTGGCAAAATTCAGTTGAGCTCTTCTGGTGCGCCACATTTTGTGACAACTCGATCATGTGTTTTCCCCCCTTCTCCTCACACTGCACCAGGGCTTCTCAAACTCAACTGTGCACACAGATCATCTGGGTATCTTGTTAAAAGGCAGATTCTATTTCAATAGGAGCTGAGGTTGAGTCTGAGATTCAGGTGATACTGCAGGTCCAGAGACTACACTTTGAGTAGCAAGGCTGTGCATACTTTCTTGTTCTGTCCCTGTGGAGTCTGGCCAGCCTCACAGGGTCTCCTATGTCCATGCTGTAGACAATTTTTTCTTAAATGGTGTTCCCTGAAAATCTAGGCATTGCTAAGGGGAAGAAGTTGGAGTCCAGAAAGAGACTCACAAAAAAGAGCTCAGGCTCTATACCACTTCTGCCAGAGCAACTACTTTCGTGGGTTTTACATATAGCCTCTTGTTTGAAGAAAGAGCTCCAGTGCTTAAAAAGGGAGGAAAAATCTGGAAGTAACACCTCTAGGCTTTTCCATCGTCTCTTCTCTTCATCGGTGGAAGCTAACACACAAAAATCAATTATGCTTTTATATACAATGAAGACCTGGGAACCAATGTTTTTTAAAGACATACAATTTATAACAGCTCTAAAAACAAAATATCAATACATGTAACAAAGCATGTACAACTACATGCTGTAGTTGCTATAAGTTCAACTACAAAATGCTTATGAAAGAAATCAAAGAAGATCTAAATAAACAGAAAGACATACTGCGTTCCTGAATCATAAGACTCAACACAGTAAAAATGTCGATTGTCCCAAAGTGAGCTATAGATTTAATGTAACACCAATCAAAAGCCCAGAAAAACTTTTGTAAGTATAGATAAACTGATTCTAAAATCTATATGGAAGAGAAAAGGAGCTAAAACAATTCTGAAAAAGAATAAAATTGGAACTCTTTTGGTGTAAGTTTTTAAATATTTACTATCCAAGTTATAGTGTGAAAACAGTCTGGAATTGGTAAAGAGGTAGGCATATCAGTCAGTGGAACAGAATAGAGTCCAGAAATACTTACACAAACATTTACAGTAGTATAAAAGATATAAAAGACTTAGGGATAACGCTCACAAAACTATAAAAAAATACAGAGAAAACTTTAAGGAGGCTTGAATAAATAGGTAAACATACAGTATTTACAGACTGGAAGAATCAATACTGTTAAGATACCAGTTTTCACTAAATTGATGTATAGGTTCAACACAATCCAAACTGAAATCTCAGCAGGCTTTTTTTGGACAACTTGAGAAGCTGGTCGTAAAAATTTATATGGAAATGCAAAGGACTCAGAATAGCCAAAACAACTGAAAAGAAAGGATAGGTTGGAAGACTTAACACTACCTGAATTCAAGGCTTATTATATTGCTAAAGTAATTGAATAGTGTGGCATTGGCATCAACATAGAAGTAGATCAGTGAAATAAAACAGAAGGTCCAGAAAGAATCACTATTCAGCTATTATTTCATGAAATATTTCTTCTTTTTCTCTCTTCTCTTTCTGGGATTCATTTTTACATCTATTTTGGCTCACTTGTCATTGAGACTCTGTTAATTTCTTTCTAATTTTTTCCTCCTGTGCTTCAGTTTGGATGACTTCTATTGATCTGTCTTCAAGTTCATTGATCTTTTTCTTTTTTTTTCCTGTTTTCTCAATTTGTCATCAATCCTATTTATGATTTTTTTTTTTTAATTTCAGATAATTAATTTTTTCAGTTCTAGGATTTCTGTTTGGTTTCTTTTCACAGTCTTCGTATCTATCCTGAAATTACCCATCTCTTCACCTATTTATTATCTGTCTAAATCTACCTGTCTATCTCTTTCTTTCCTGTGACCCCCTTAATATAAATATTATAGTTATTTTCAAGTCTTTGCTCATTCCAATGCCTGGATCACTTGTCAGTCTGTTTCTACTGACAGATTTTTCTCTTAATTGTGCATAGCATTTTATTTATTTATTTGCATATCTAGTAATTTTTTATTCCATACTGGACATTGAGAATGATACATTGTATAAACTGTATTCTGTTCATTTATTCTCGAGAGTGGCAAGTTTTGTTTAAGTAAGTAGCTGAGTACTAACAGATCACCATTAACTTGTGGAGTCTTGGTTTTGTTTTGTTAGATCTATTTTCCTTTTCCCTTAGTCCCAGGGTAAATCCATTGGTTCTGTTACATGGGCCTTTACTCTTAAAGTCCTTCTTGTTTTCGATGGAAAGTCCAAAGTGTTCCTTCTTGTTTTCGATGGAAACCCCAAACTCTGTTACCCTGGTGGTGGCAGCAACTGAAATCTTTCTTCAGCTCTTTTCACCTCCTAGATATCATTTTCCCCTTGGGGTTTTGGAAGTCCACTCATGTGTGCACTACTCAGAAGTCAATTAAGGATTTGAGGAGAGTTTATATGCAGAATTTAGGGCTCCTCCCATGGCTTCCTCCTTTCAAAGATTCCCCCACCCTCAATTTCCAGCCACTCTGTCTGTCCCACACTCTGTTCTCTGTCCCTTTAGGACAAGAAGGCTGTGAATTTTTTGCTTGAGTTATAGAACCCCGGGCAGCACGCACACTGGGGATCTCTCAGAGGAAAAGCTTCGTACTTTCAAAGGTCAGATGCTCTTCAAATGCTCTTATGCATCTGCCTACTTCTGGTCACTCTCCGGTGCCTTCAAGCTGTTGTTTTTTTAATGTTTTTTCCAGAATATTTAATTGTTATCTACAAGAGCATTAGCCCAATAAAAGCTACTCTGCCCATGCTGGAAACGGAACTCTAATATGCAGTTTTGATATCAATTGTCCTGATTCCTTTACAGTATCTTCTTCTAGGGATCTTTTTCTACCCCTGGTTCAAGGGTTGCTACCTAATGGTTTGTGAAACTGCTCCAAACTCCTTGCAACCTTCAAACCAGTTATTTTGTGTTATAAACAATTACTTCAATGACATTTTATCATTTTTTATTTTTATTTTAAAGGAACATATTATACAACATAACTCAGAGAGTATGTCTGAAACAAGGCTCCAGCAACTCAGAGAAACTATCTTTAGGCACAGCAGCTCATTTTCAGTATATAATATTTTGAATTATGAATGAAGATTTTATTTCATTCCACACTAAGGGCAGTGTGGAATGAAGAGTTAGCCCAATTCTCAGACTTCTATCTGACAGGTAGTAAATGATCTGTCTTTCTGAGTGTGGAAAGGGAAGGAAGATAACGTTTTGGCATTCTCTCTCCACCAGTTTAGCCTGGTCGGGATAAAATAAAGATTCCTCTACAAATCAGAGTCTTTCTTGCTACAGAAACACCGCTTCTTTCAACCTCGTTGAAGATTGCAGAGTAAATTATAGGAGGAATAAGAGTTGGGAGGTGTTTGTAACTGTTATTCTTGGCTATTCTGCAATTGGAAGAGTAATAATATGAGATGGAAACCCAGGGTGTCATCTGAAAGGCAACACAGGGTTGTGGGAGAGGAGTTGACTTGAACTTGGGAGAACCAGCTATGATCTAAGATCCATCATCAGTGTGGTTGTTGGTAAGTCACCCTCTACAAATTTTCTTTTTCTCTTATCTCCAAAAGGGGGACAAATAATACACTTTAGAAGGTTGTTTTGAAGATTAAATTAAAAGACAGATGTGAAACCATTTTGGAAATTATCAGGCATTAAACAAAGGTAATGTATTATTTTATTGAAAGTATCTTTCCCATTCTAAAACATACCTTATTGGGCTAGCAGAGGAAAAAATAAACCTGATTTTATTAGGAAAATAATCTGAAGGTAAGGTGGGCCTCCATCTTAGGTATTTTATCACAAGGTCACCAATACCTTGACCAGAGTCACCTGGTCAATTAGGTAATGCATCTCAGTTAGGTCACATGATAGCTTTTGTAATGATTGGGTCACATTTTTGCAAGAGTAATTCACAGTCCATTGCATCCAGCCACTTTTTCAATCTTCACAGTCTGGTTTGCTGTCGACTCAAGGGAAAATACAACCATTTTTCTGCTTCTGAAGTTTCTTAGGCATTTCCTTCACGTTCCCTCTCTTGTGAAATTGGTACAGCAAATCCATGACAACAAAGCCACATAACCTCTCTAAATTGTAAGATTGAATGGGTCAAATATGGAACAAGAGGGCTCTGGGAGAACTATCAGCGGACAGTTGCCTGAATTCTAATCAGTTCTGTGGTGATTCCTTCAAAAACACTGTTGAAAACAAAGCTATGCTGATCCCTACCTTCCCCCTCCTTCTCCCCCATCCAGACTGCTTCTTGTCCTGTATTTTTGTTTTCAGTAATGGGTTATATCTATTGGGTAGAAAACTGGACTGGGAAAATATTAGCTACCAAATATTTTTGCTATTGTAATGACAAATTCAGATTTCAGTATGGGTAAACCAGATGATTTGGGCCTTTCCTTTAAATGTAAAATAATTCAATAGCTATTTGTCAGGCCTCCTCTATGTCTCAGTTTTTTCACTACGTTTTCTTTTATATAGGAAATTGAGGAATTTCAAGCACTTCTCCTCTAATCCACAAATGGTTTTTCCCCATACTATTAACCTGGAATAGATGGTCATAAGAGAATGCAGCCATTTCCTCCCAGAATCAAGTGATCTTTGCTAGCATCTCATTCATCCCCTAGTGCAGGGATGAGATGCAGGACGGCTGTAATGTTCCATATTAGAGTAACTTTGCAGAGACAGCAGCTAGCCCATTTAAAGGACTCATGAACAAGCAAAGTGGACAAAAGAAATTCATATGTTGTTTAACTGTTGGTTGGTGTGGAATGCTGTAAATCAAGAGGCCTGGGTCCTAGTTCAGGCTCTCCCGTTTACTAGACGTGTGACCTTGGGCAGGTCCTTCAAGGACCTAAGGCTTGGTTTTCTTGTTTATAAAATGAGAGAGCTGGTCTCAGTTATTTTCACAGTCAGTTCTAAAGGAGCTCTGTTATATGTGAAAATGTGAACCCATAAGAACTGTCTGACACTCCTCAGCTGAATTGAAATACAAGGGAAATATTATTATTTAGGTAATTGATGAAATAGAAGTTCTTGTTTTTGATCACGTTGCTGGGACAAACTGAAGTTTGCTTTTTGAGAAGGAGTCTTGTACATTTTGATGGATATTTTAAAAAATTGAAAAGATGTTAATAAAAGATTAATGTAAGTTTCAAGTTAAGAAACCCACAATAACCCTAATAAGAGTTGTACACATTTAGTGGCACTATAAATAAATAAACAAAAGAAAACCTGAAGTGTTATCAATTATGGCAGAATTAATTATAATCAATAATGTCCTTTCCATGTGGCCTGGGGGAAATCAGGATATGTCTAGAATAACTATGTACTTTCTCCTTTAAAAATAGGACTTTCCAATTACTGTAGATCCTTCAAAACACTGGTATAACCTGTAATAATTTACCACTAAATTATTTTCAAGAATGTTCTCCTCTAGGCTTCTTTTCCATCTCTTCTTTCCTAACTGTCTTTTAATTCAGGGATGAGACATTCCTCCTTCAGACACTTCCCTGATCCCCTTCTCCTCCACAATAACCTTGCCTAGCTTTTTTATTGCAGTTATCACATTGTTTCAATAAATGCAAATTTAAGGCCATGCTGGCATCCCCTGAGTTTTTATAAGCAGTGTTTTGTGGTCACTCAGTTCTAAATATTTCATAAGTTCCATTGCTATTTCTTCTGAGACTCATGAATATGTATAAGATTATTTTTGTTTCCAAACATATGGGGGATTTTCAGGGCTCTTTTTGTTGTTGTTGCTGGTGTCTAATATTATTGCATTGTAGAAAGAGAATGTGGTCTGTGTTATCAATTCTTTGGTATTTCTTGGAACTTCTTTTGCGGCCTGGTATGTGGTCAGTGTTTTCAATGTGTTCTTGAAAAGAATGTAAATTTTCTATTTGAGGAATACAGGCTTCTATATGCATCTCCTTTAATCTGGCTTGTGAATTATGTTGTTCAAAATGTCTATATCTTTACCAATTTTCACTTCTTAATCCATTTATGACAGAGGAATGCAAAAATGTTTCCCATTAAGGCAAATTGGTCAATTTTATTTTATAAGTTTGAAGCCTGTTTTGCTAAGACCAGAGATTCAGCATTACTATCACTTTCCTGTGAATTGTTCTTTAATCATTAAATCATGACCTTTATTCCAAACGATTCTCTCTCATTCTCCGCCTCTTTTGCATTAATAGTGCTTCTACAACAACATTGGGCTTTATCTGGTTTATCTTTTCCAGTCCCGTCAATCTTTTAGGTCATCATGCTTTAGATATAACCCTTATAAACAGCACCTAGATGGATTTTGTTTTTCAAAAATAATCTGAGGATCTCTGCCTTTGAACAGACTAATTTAATATGTTCATATTTACTGAGATTACTGATATAACTAGACTTTTTCTACTATATTGCTTTGTTTTATTCTATTATGCCTTTTGTTAGCTTTTTTAAATTTTCCTTCCTGCTTCTTGGAAACCCTGGTGGTATAGTGGTTAAGATATTTGGTTGCTAATCAAAAGGTTGGCAGTTTGAATCCACCAGGTGCTCCTTGGAAACTCTATGGGACAGTTCTACCCTGCCCTACAGGGTTGCTATGAGTCGGGATCGACTCAATGGCAATGGGTTTAGTTTTTTTTCGTTTTTTTGGTTTCCTGCTTCTTATTAAGTCAATCTAGTGTTCTTTAATCCTTTCTTTTCCATGTACTTCTCTGGAAATTATACATCTTTCTCCTATTCCTTTTGAGGTTATCCTTAAAATTTTAAGGGCATACTTGCTTAAACTGTGAAGTAAAACTGTCTCTATCTTCCTCCTGAATAATACAGTGAACTTGAGCTCCAGAGAGCCCATTCCCCTTGTCCATGTTATTGTCATCTAGCATTTTAGTTTCTTGTTATTCGACCAACACCTAATTGATCTTCTTTTTTGTTAAACAGTGCTTCCTCAGATTTGCAAACATGTTTACAAATTTCTTTGCTTACCATTCCATCTTGCACCCCTCTTTTTACTTTGGGGTTAAAAATGTCTATTTTCCAAAGGAAATCCATTAATAGTTCTTTTGATAAGGAGCTAAAGCTGATAAACTCAATCTTTGTTTCACTGAAAATGTATTTCTTTATTGCACTGCACATTTGAATGATAATCGAGCCTGGTGTATTTTTCTAGGTTAATATTTTCTCTCAGCATTTTGAAGATCTTATTTTGTTATCCTGTGGCATCTGTTAATGCTAACGGGGAGTCTGATGCCTATTTAATTAGCAATTTTTGCATAGATAATCACATATTATTTTATAAAGTTTTCATAATTCTTTATTCCATACAGAAACCCTGGTGGCATAGTGGTTAAGTGCTACAGCTGCTAACCAAAAGGTTGGCAGTTTGAATCCACCAGGCACTCCTTGGAAACTCTGTGGGGCGATTTACTCTGTCCTATAGGGTCGCTATGAGTCGGAATCGACTGGACGGCACGGGGTTTTGTTTTTCTGGTTTATTCCATACATCTCTAAAACAGTGTTTCTTAACTGTTTTTGGAAAAGGAGATTAACAGAGTCCTAGGAGAGTCTGATGGTAGAAGTTATCCCTGTGTTCTATTCCATACAAGATCTGGAAGCTCAGGGACCCCTGAAGTCTATCTTTGAATCCTGATAAAAAATCTCTGCTTAGAACTGCTCTGAAACAAATAAAGTGCTCAAAAAATATAGGTTTGTTAAAATAGTTAATGACTAGAAGGGCATGAATAGATGTCGGCATGAGTGAAGCAATGAATGCTGGGTAAATGCCATTTGGAGCACTGGTGGCGCAGTGATTAAGAGCTTGGCTGCTAACCAAAAGGTCAGCAGTTCAAATCCACCAGCAGCTCCTTGGAAACTTTATGGGGTAGTTCTACTCTGTCCTATAGGGCTGTTATGAGTCGTAATAGACTCAGTGGCAATGGGTTTGGTTTGGATTTTTGGTAAATGACAATTAATGCTAGGCAAAAGTGGAAAGACCTGGAGTTAGAAAACCAAAAGGGAACACACTCAACATTTCTCAAGCTGAAAAACTGAAGAAAAAATTAAAGCAAGTTGCAATATTAAAAGATTCTGTGGATAGAACATTGAACGATGCAGGAAGCATAAAAAGAAGATGGAAGGAACATGAACTCACGGTACCAAAAAGAATTGGTGGATGTTCAACCATTTCAGGAGGCAGCATATGATAAAGAACCAATGGTATTGAAGGAAGAAGTCCAAGCTGCACTGAAGGTGTTGGCGAAAAACAAGTCTCCGGGCACTGCCAGAATACCAACTGAGATGTTTCGATAAATTAAAGCAGTGCTGGGAGCACTCACTCGCTTATGCTGGGAAATTTGGAAGACAGCTACCTGACCAACTGACTGAAAGAGATCCATATTTGTGCCCATTCCAAAGAAAGGTGATCCAACAGAATGTGGAAATCATCAAACAATATCATTAATATCACACACAAGTAAAATTTTGCTGAAGGTCGTTCAAAAATGGTGGCAGCAGTGTATCAATATGGAACTGCCAGAAATTCAAGCCAGATTCAGAAGAGCACATGGAACCAGGGATATCATTGCTGATGTCAGATGGAAACTGGCTGAAAGCAGAGAATACCAGAAAGACGTTTACCTGTGTTTTATTGACTATGCAAAGGCATTTGACTGTGTGAATCATGACAAATTATGGATATCATTGCCAAGAATAGGAATTCCAGAACACTTAATTGTGCTCATGAGGAGCCTGTTCACAGACCAAGAGGAAGTTGTTTGAGCAGAACAAGGGGATACTGCACAGTTTAAAATCAGGAAAGGTGTGTGTCAGGGTTGTATGGTTTCACCATACTTATTCAATCTGTATGCTGAACAAATTATCCAAGAAGCTGGACTATATGAAGAAGAAAGCTGCATCAAGACTGAAGGAAGACTCGTTAACAGCCTGTGATATGAAGATGACGCAAACTTGCTTGCTGAAAGCGAAGAGGATTTAAAGCATTTACTGATGAAGATCAAAGATTACACCTCCACATAAAGAAAACGAATATTCTCACAACTGGACCAATAATCAACATCATGATAAGCTGACAAAATATTGACATTTTCAAGAATATCATTTTACTTGGATCCACAATCAACACCCTTGGAAGCAACAGTCAAGAAATCAAACTACATATTGCATTGGGCAAATCTGCTGCAAAAGACCTCTCTAAAGTGTTAAAAAGCAAAGATGTTACTTTAAGGACTAAAGTGCACCTGACCCAAGTTATATTTTTAATTGCTTCATATGCGTGAGAAAGCTGGACAATGAATAAGGAAGATCAAAGAAGATTGATGCTTTTGAATTATGGTGTTGGCGAAGAATATTGAATATACTATGGACTGCCAGAAGAAAGAACAAATCTGACTTGGAAGAAGTTCAGCTAGAATGCTCCTTAGAAGTGAGGGTGGCAAGACTTCATCTCACATACTTTGGACATATTATTAGGAGGGATCAGTCCCTGGAGAAGGACGTCATGCTTGGTAAAGTAGAGGGTCAGCAAAAGAGAGGAAGACCCTCAACAAGATGGATTGACACAGTGGCTACAGTAATAGGCTCAAACATTGCAACAATTGCTAGAGTGGTGCAGGGTCAGGTGCTGTTTTCATTCTGTTGTGCATAGAGTTGCTATGAGTTGGAACTGATCTGATGGCACCTAACAACAACAAGAACAAATGCCATTATTTCAGGCATTCTTGCCTGTCTATTCTGTTATTAGAAAGCTGAAGATATGCATAACCTACAACCCAGGAATTCTACTCCTAGGTATAGACACAAGAGAAAGGTGTGCATACATTTATCATGAAATATGTATTACAATATTCATAGTAGCTTTATTCATAATAAACCCAAAATGAAATTATCCAAACGCCTATCAACAGTAAAATGGTAAATAAACTGTAGTGCTTTCACACAATGGCATGCTATAGAGCAATGAGACTGAACAAATGGCAACAACATGGATGAATTTTACAAAGGTAAATCTTACAAACAAGCTGTTGAATGAAAACAGCTAGATACGAAAGAGTTCACACTACATTATTTCATTTAAAATGACAACAAAGCAGGTAAAATTAATCTCTGCTTTAATAGAAGTCAGGTTAGTAGCTACCCTAGGAGGGAGTAGAAACCAGAATGGGGACGAGGGGACTATTGAGGTCCTGGTAATACTGTGTTTCTTGCTCAGGGTGCTGGTTACGTGAGGGTGTTCAGCTTGTGAACTTTACAATTGTGATATATGTACTTTTCTATATGTAGATTTACATCCAATAAAATTAAAAATACTTGTCTGTGCCCAAACTTAACAACTTAAATATGCATGTCCACGCAAATATGCATATTAGTTATGTACTTGTCCATTATGAAGGGATTTGAAGGCCTTAAATAAATAAATAAATAAAGTGAGTTACTCTTCTTATCTACCAGCTGTAACTGGAAGCTGTGCCTTTAACTTGTTCTTTTCATGAGATATTATGTTAGTGCTTTCCCAGCAAACCATGCTAAGATCAGTAAAGGAATTATGTAAATACAATAGCCAGCCCTGATGAAACAGCGATTGTATATCTTAGCAGCTGTGTGCTTCTGCTCATGACAGATAATTAGCCAGAAAATTGTTTGCATAATTATTTTATGGAGCATTTGGTGACTTAACCATTTAAATCTGAAGGTTGATCCAAAAGTCATTAAACAGTTTAAAATGGTAGAGATCACAGTTGGTGTTGTTTCAGCAAACTTAACAAAACCCAAATGGCTTCAGAATTCCATGGATCTCTTCTGTGTAACCAACCATTGCAGCTGGCAGGTCCGAGCTAGCTTTTGCTTTTTTTAATTTAATTTTTTCCTCTTTAAAGGACATGTGCATCAACTCTTTTAAAATGATATACAACCAAAATGAGTTCTTGGGCCTGCCATTGCTCTTTCTGATTAGATGAAAGTATACATGAATCACTGCCTTAGTTATTGAATCCATGTGCTTCACTCCTTGTTTGTGAATAGGAAACACTGAGAAAGAGAAAGTCGAGAGAGGATGTAAAATGTGGGGAGGGGAGCAAAAGTGAAGTAGGGAAAATTGACCTTGGAGATTGGTTTGGGAAATTCTCCTGGCCCACAAAAAGTATTGTCAGCCTTATAACATTTTAATAACCTTTATACACATTACTAATGGCATAATAACAATATATTTGATGACATGATGCTTCAATAGGTAAAATTTTTAATTTTGTTTGTTTAGCTCAAGAAATTGATTCTGTGTATCTGGCAAGATGCTAAGGTAAGTCATTGATGGACTGACAGAGGCATGTTACCTGGTTATAGCATAGAGTTTGGGGCCCAAACACTTGCATTAAACTCTAATTAGGACCCTCCCATAATTTGTGACCTCTCAAAGCCTCAGTCCTTGCCTCTAAAATTAGAACACTGGAAGCAATTAGAGCGGTGCTTAAAGTTCACATTGGAATCAAACTGCATATGTTCATATCTTAGCTCTGCCTGTACTAGTTCTGTGACCTTGGACTAGTTGTCACTTAACCTCTCTGCATTTCTATTGCCTTGTTTGTAAGATGGGGCTAATTGTACCAGTACCTGTCTCATCTAGCAGTGGTTAAGCTCTTGGCTGCTAACTGAAAGGTCAGCAGTCTGAACCTACCAGTTGCTTAGTGGGAGAAGGAGCCACCCGCTGGCTCCTTCCATAAGGCTGGCTCCTTCCATAAGGATTTATGGTCTTGGGGAGGTGGGATGGAGCCAACATCATGCTGTGGACAGAGATACCACACCATCCCTCTGCAGCAAAGACATGAAAAACTAAATTAAACAGTTAAAAACATCAATCTAGGACCCCTAAGCATCGAATGAAGGGATAAAGAACTAGAGCAAATATCAAATGGAAGAAGAAACTGACAGAAAACAGAGAACAAGGAGAGATACAGAGTGGAGGTTCCCTGCCAAGTAACATAGCACAGGGTCATGATCTTGGAGCACAGTCAGCAACAACCCCAGACAGGGAGTATAGGAAGGCAACTTCATGGAGCTTCCAACAGTAGACAGGCACATGGTAACCAGAGATGCACATTTTCCTACCACTCACCCTTCTACTGCATTAGCCACCATCACTTCTTCCCAACGGGCCATGCCATATGCACTGCTTAGCTAGAGAAACACCATCCCGCCGCCAGCCCAGGTCCACCCCAGCCCCACCCGCAGATCCTGACATGCCATTTTTTCCCCCTCTTTCTTTCTTTTCTTTCTGTCTCTCACCTAGTCCTCTATGCCACTTCCACCCCCCCGCCAGGCCACGCTATGCCACCGTGGCTAGATAGCCACCAGTCTGCTGCCACCCCAGGTCCACCCTCCCACCCATTGGCTCCCACTGTGCTGCTATATATATATATATTGCTTTCCTCTCTTTTCTTCCCCCCTACCCAGCCCCATAAGCCATTTCCCCTCATTTTCCACAGGACTCTGGGTCCACCCCACCCCACTCACTGGATCCCTCTGTGCTGACATTATTATTTTTTCTTTTTTCCTTTCATACTTTTCTTTCTCACTCCAACCTAGCCTCATAAGCCACCTCACCACCCCTGCTCTGGATGGCCCCTGCCACGCTACTGCAGATAGAGTGCCACCAGTGCACCAGCCCACTGCTGCCCCAAATCCACTTTGCCCCACATGATGGCACATCACACCACCATTTATTTTATTCTTTTTTTTTTTTTTACCTACCACCTAGCCCCATAAACCACTTCCCATCCCTTCCCACCAGCCCTCAGTTCTGCTTCACCACCACTTACCTTCCCCCACTGTGCAGCCGTCTATTTATTTATTTATTTATTTTCATTTTTAATTTGTTTTTCTTTTTTTCTCTTTCTACCTCTTCTTTCACCCTCCCACATAGCTCTGTATGCCACTTCCCCATCTGCTGGACCCCACTGCACCACCACGGTTAGAGAGCCACTGGCTCATCAGCACACTCATGTCCCAGGTCCACGCCACCCTACCTGCAAACCCACCATGCTGCCATTTTTTCCTCTTTTTTTTCTGTATATCTTTCTCTTTCTTTTCTCTCTTTTCTATCCACCTCCCACCTAGCCCAGTACATCACTTCCCCTGTCTTCCCACTGGCTCCTGGGTCTGCCTCGCCGGCACTGGGCAGCTCCCACCACACCATCAATTATTTTATTCTTTATTCTTTTTTTTCTGCTTCCTGCATAGCCGCATACACCACCTACACCCAGTTTTCACAAGCCATCAGGTCCACCTAGACCCACTCAGAGCTACCTTTCTTTCTTTCTTTCTTTCTCTCTCTTTTCTGTTCGTCCTGCCTACCACCTAGACCCATACACAACCCCTCTTCCCATCTGCCACAGTGGCCAGAGAGTTCCCAGTGCACAGACCTACCACTGCACCAGGTCTGTGCCACCCCACCCTCCCCCCACTCAAGTAGCTGCTGAACAGTAGGAAGCGAGTCCATACCACTCCCTATCTGACACCCTCACCTATCTGGCAAAAGACTATGGATCTTCCCAAATTGTTGGACAGCATTGGGAAGCAGACAGCACCCACCCAGTCCTCCCTCAGCCACCTCGCCAAACTAGTGTACAGCAAAGTGCACTTACCATGCCTGCTGCTGCCCTGCCCACTTGAAGAAGGTGGTGACAGCTATCATGCCCATAGACTAGCAAGCAGAAAAGCACACCTGGCCCACCCATCCTGACATATCAAAACAAAACAAGCAGGATTAGACAAATATACGATCAATAATAAAGAAATTATTACCTTAATGAATGTCTCAGAGACAGAAGACAATATCAAAACATATAGAAAAAATAAGGCAAGGCGGCTCCAGCAAGTGACCAAAATAAAGAATCAGATGACATTCCAGTAGAAGAAAAGGGAGTGGAACTACCCATTAAGGAATTCAAAAGACTAATATTTAGGGATCTCCAAGAGATTAGGAAAAAGATCAAGGTAAACACAAACAAAATCATGGAAAACATGGACAAAAACAATGAAAACATAGCCAAAATCAAGGAAAACAGAGACAAAGCAATTGAAGAATTGAGGAAAATAATACAAGAACAAAGAGTCAAAATGAATAATTAGAAATCAAATGAAAACAACAACTAGAAATCCAAAAGACAAACAACAAAATTTCAGAAATGGACAACTCATTAGAAGGTTTTAGGAGCAAATTTGAAACAATGGAAGACAGAATCAGAGACATTGAAGACAAATCCATGGATGCCACTTTGAGGAAAAATCTGAGACAGCAATGAAGAAAAACTAAGAATTACATGGGACACAATCAAAAGCAAAAATTGGCATGTGATTGGAGTTCCAGAACAGGTAGAGAAAATGCAAAACACAGAGAAGATTGTTGAATAATTTGCTGGCAGAAAACTTCCCAAATATCATGAAAGATGAAAAGCTGACCATCCAAGAAACTCGAAGAACCCAGTATAGGATAGGCTACGAAAGAAAGTCACCAAGATATATCATAATCACATTTGCCAAACCAGAGACAAAGAAAGAATCCCGAGAGCAGCTCAAGAAAAATGAAAAGTCACTTACAAAGGGGAATAATAAAATTAAGCTCTGGTTAAATCAGCAGAAACTATGCAGGCAAGAAGGAAGTGGGATGACATATACAAAATCTAGAAAGAAAAAACTGCTAACCAAGAATAATATATCCTGCAAAACTCTTTCAAATACAGTAGCAAATGAGGACATTTCTGGATAAACAGCAAACAAGGGAATTTGTAAAAACCAAACCAAACTTATAAGAAATATTAAAGAAAGTCCTTCAGTTAGAGAACCAACATCAGACAACAACCAGAGTCTAGAACACAGGACAGCATCAGCCAGATATCAACCTAGGTAAAGAACTCTCAATAATAAAACAAATCTAAAAGACATAAAGCAAGGAAACAGAGGTGTCAGTCTGTAGATGATGACATCAAAACAATAAAAGGAGGAATAAACAGTGTAGGTAAAGGACTTTCAAATGGAGAGGAAGACAAGACAATATCAAGTAATAAAAGACTGGTTCAAACTTAGGGAGGTAAGGGTAAATTAGGTAACACAAAGAAAGTTAATAAGCCTACTCATCAGAATAAAAAAGAAGAAAAACATAAAAACTCAGTAAATACAAAATCTATAGTAACAAAAGAAAATCCACAAACAAAAGCAACTCAGCACAGGAAAGTAAGAGGAACAAAGAAAATGTTAGCACCAAAAAAAAAAAAAAAAAGCACAGCAATAAACTCATACCTATTGACAATCACACTGACTGTAAGTGGCTTAAATATGCCTATAAAGAGACAGAGAGTGGAAGAATGGATTTAAAAAAGTACAAGAGACATCTTAGACACAAAGACATAAATATATTAAAAATCAAAGAACAAAAACAAATATGTCAAGAAAATAGTAACCAAAAAAGGGCAGGAGTGGCAATATTAATGCCAGATAAAATAGATCTTAAGACAAAATCAACCATAAAAGACAAGGAAGGACATTATATAATGATCAATGGGACAATCCACCAAGAAGACATAACCTTAATAAATATTGATGCACCCAATGACAGGACTCCAAAATACATGAAACAAATTCTAACAGCACTGAAAAGAGAAATAAACAGTTCCATAATAATGTTAGGAGGCTTCAACACACCACTCTTGGTAAAGGAAAGAACATCTAGAAAGAAACTCAACAAAGATACAGAAGATCTAAAGGCCAAATTCAAACAACTTGGCCTCAGAGGCATATATAGAACATTCTACCCAACAGCAGCAAAGTATACATTCTTTTCCAATGTACTTGGAACATTCTCCAGGATAGACCACATTTTAGGCCACAAGGCAACCCTCAATAAAACCCCAGACATTGAAATAATACAAAGCATCTTTCCTGATGACAACAACATAAAAGTAGAAATCAATAACAGGAAGATGAAGAAAAAAAATCACTTACATGGAAACAGAATAACACCTTGCTTAAAAACATCTAGGCAATAGAAGAAATCAAAGAGAAACAAATTTCCTAGAATCAAATGATAATGAAAACACATCATACCAAAACCTTTGGGACACAGCAAATGCAGTGCTCAGAGGTCAATGTATAACAATAAATGCACATATCAAAAAAGAAGAGCAGGACAAAATCAAAACACTAGCACTACAACTCAAAGAGAAAAAGAACAGCAAAAAAAAAAAAAAAAAAAAAAACCCAAAATGCACAGCTATAAAAAGAAATGAAATAATAAAGATTAAAGCAGAAATAAATGAAGTAGAGAACAGGGAAACAATAGAAAGAATCAATACAACTAAAAGTTGGTTCATTGAAAAGACTAACAAAATTGAGAAACCATTGGCAAACTGACAATAGAAAAACAGAAGAGGAAGCAAATAACCCACATAAGAAATGAAACTGGGGGCATTACAACAGATCCAACTGAAGTAAAAAGGATCATAACAGAATACTTTGAAAAACTGTACTCCAACAAATGTAAGAAGCTAGAGGAACTTGACAAATTTCTGGAAAAACACTACTTAAACTAACACAAACTGAGAGAAACCCATAATAAGAGAAGAGACTGAAGAAGTAATAAAAATAAATAAATAAAAACTCCCCTGCAAAAAAATCCTGGCCTGGATGGCTTCGCTGGAGAATTCTACCTAACATTCATATATCTCACACCAGTACTACTCAGACTATTTCAGAGCATAGAAAAGGAAGGGGTACTCCTGGATTCATTCTATGAAGCCAGCATAATCCTGATACCAAAGCCAGGAAAAACACCATAAAAAAAGAAAATTAGAGACCAAAATATCTAGTGAATATAGATGCAAAAATTGTCAACAAAATTCTAGCCAATAAAATTCAGTATCATATAAAAAAAAATACACCACGACCAAGTGAGATTCATACCAGGAATGCTCAACATTAGAAAATCAATCAACATTAGCCACCATATAAATAGAACAATAGAAAAGAATTACCTGATCATCTCAATCAATACAGAAAAGGCATTGTTATAGTCCAACACCCATTCTTGATTAAAAAAACACTCAAAAAAATAGGAATAGAACGGAAATTCCTCAACATAATAAAGGGCATCTATACAAAACCAATAGCCAACATCATTCTCAATGGGGAGAGGCTGAAAGTATTCCACAGGAAAATGGGAAAAAGACAAGGATGCCCTTTATCATCACTCCTATTTAACATTGTGTTGGAAGAGCTAGCTAGAGCAATAAGGCAAGAAAAAGAAATAAAGATCATCCAAATTGGAAAGGAAGAAGTAAAACTATCCCTATTCACAGATGATATGATCCTATATGTAGAGAACCCAAAGGTTTCACAGGAAAACTACTGAACTAATAGAAAGATTCAGCAGAGTAGCAGGATACAAGATTCAACATACAAAAATCAGTTGGATTCCTATACACCAACAAGGAGAACTTTGGAAAATAAATCAGGAAAACAATACCATTTATAATAGTCCTTAAAAAGATAAAATACTTAGAAATAAATCTAATCAGAGACATAAAAGACCTATGGGAAGAAAACTACAAAACATTATCACAAGAGACTTAAGTAAATGGAAAAACATACCATGCTCATGGATAGGAAGGCTCAACATTGTGAACATGTCAATTCTATCCAAAGTGATCTACAGATACAATGCAATCTTGATCCAAATATCAACAGCATTCTTTAATGAGATGGAAAAAGTAATCACCAACTTTATATGGAAAGGAAAGAGTACTGGATAAGCAAAACATTATTGAAGAAAAAAAAAAAAGTAGGAGGTCTCACACTACCTGATCTCAGAACCTACCATTCAGCCACGGTAGTTAAAACAGCCTGTTACTGGTACAACAATGGACACATTGACCAAAAGAACAAAATCGAGTACCCAGACATAAATCTATCTGCTTACTGTCACCTGATCTTTGACAAAGTCAATCAAATAAAGACTGTCTTTTTAACAAGTTAAAAAAAAAAAACCCAAACCCAGTGCTGTTGAGTCAATTCCGACTCATATCGGCCCTAACAAATGGTGCTGGCAAAACACATGTCCATATGTAAAATAATGAAAGAAGACCCACGCCTCACACCATACACAAAAACTAACTCAGAATGCATCAAAGACCTAAATATAAAACCTAAAATGATAAAGATCATGGAAGAAAAAAAAATAGGGACAATGCGAGGGGCCCTAATACATAGCATAAATTCAATACAAACCGTAACTAACAATGTACAAACACCAGAAGACAAACTAGATAACTGGGAGCTCCTAAAAACAGTTGAGCTCATCAAAAGACTTCACGAAAAGAGTGAAAAGAGAGCCTACAGACTGGGAAAAAATTTTGGCTATGACATATCCGACAAGGATCTGACCTCTAAAATTTATAGAATACATCTCAATAACAAAACGACAAATAATACAATTAAAAAATAGGCAAAGAATATGAACAGACACTTCACCAAAGAAGACACTCAGGCAGCTAACAGACACTTGAGGAAATGTTTGAGATCATTAGCCATGAGAGCAATGGAAACCAAAACTACAAAGGGATACCATTTCGCCCGGGCATTACTGATATGAATTCAAAAAAACAGAAAATAACAAATGATGGAGAGGTTATGGGGAGACTGGAACTCTTATTCACTGCCAGTGGGAAAGTAAAATGGTACAACCACTGTGGAAAATGATGTGGTGCCTCCTTAAAAAGTTGTAAATAGAAATACTATATGATCCAGCAATCCCATGCCTAGGAATATATCCTAGAGAAATAAGAGCTGTCACGGGAATAGACATGTGCACATCCATAACCACTGCAGCATTATTCACAATAGCAAAAAGATGGAAACAACCTAAGTGCCCATCAACAGATGAATGGAGAAACCAATTATGGCACCTACACACAATGGAATATTAAGCAATGAAAAAAGGCAATGATGAATCCACAAAACATCTCACAATATGGATGAATCTGGAGGGCATTATGCTGAGTGAAATAAGTCAATCACAAGAGGACGAATTTTATATGAGATCACTATAAAAATCCAAGAAAAGGTTTACACACAAAAACAATCTTTGATGGTTACAAAGGAGGGAAGAGGTGAGGTGGGGAAATCACTAACCAGATGATAGACAAGTGTTAACTTTGATGAAAGGAAAGACAACAGGCAATATTGGGGAAGTAAGCACAACTTGACCAAGGCAAAGTCACAGAAGCTTCCCAGATACATCCAAACAGCTTGAGAGATGGAGTTACTGGGGCTAAGGGCTGGGGACCAGGGTCTCAGGGTCTCTAGGTCAATTGGCATAACATAGTTCATAAAGAAAATGCTCTGCATCCTACTTTGGTGAGTAGTGTCTCGAGTCTTCAAAGCTTGTGAGCAGCTGTCTAAGTTATGTCTACTGGTTCCATTACCTTCAGAGCCGAGGAGAATGAAGAAAATGAAAGACACGAGAAAAACATCAGCCCACAGGAACCACAGCCTCTATCAGCCTGGGCCCAGAACTAGACAGTGCCTGGCTACCCCCACCAACTGTTTTGACAGGGAATACAATAGAGGATTTCATGCAGAACAGGGGGGAGCGGGGAATGTAGAACAAAATTCAAATTCACAAAAAAAAAAAAAAAGACTAGACTTACAGGTCTGACAGAGATTGGAGGAACCCCCAAGACTATTGCCCCGACACCCTCCTAACTCAGAACTGAAGCCACTCCCAAAGTCCACCTTTCAGCCAAAGATTAGACAGGCCTATAAAACGATGACACACACGAGGAATGTGCTTCTTAGTTCAATCAAGTATAAGAGACCAAATGGGCAACTCGTGCCCCAATCAAAGACAAAAAGGCAGGAAGGGACAGGAAACTTGAATGAACACAGGAACCCAGGGTGTAAAGGGAAAGGGGGAGTGTGCTGACACATGTGAAGATCGCAACTAATGTCAGAAACAATTTTTGTGTAAGTTTTTGAATGAGAAACTAATTTGTACTATAAACTTTCTCCTAAAAGACAATAAAATTAAGACAAAAGAAAGATCTAGCCTCGGAAACCCTATGGTACAGTTCCACCCTGTCCTATAGGTCCCTGTGAGTCGGAATCAACTCAACGGCAGTGGGTTTTTGGTGTTGTCTCATCTGCTGGTTGAGGATGAGTTAAGCATGTACGCGATGTGCTTAGAACTGCCCGCCACAGAAGAAGCACTTTACAAGTGATGGCTACTGTTGTTATTTCTGCGGTTGTTTGAGACATAAAAATAGCATTTTGTATGTGAAAGTGCTACTTGAGATGTAAATCCTAGAAAAGCTGATTCCCACAATCCTGTTATTTCCTAATGATGACCCGTTCACAATTCTGTAGGGAACAGGTCAGAAGTAATTCAAAATCAAATTTACTAAGCTCAAGTTCTAGTTAGTGCCCCTATGGGAGAACACTCAGCTGCATAAAACCAAACCAAACCCGTTGCTGTCAAGTCAGTTCTGACTCAGTGGCTCTAGGCACCATCAATTAATTAAGCCTTCACAGAGAGCCCACTGCAGACAGAGCTCAGCTGGAAGATAGTGGCTGAACAGTGAAGTCCAGGGAAAGAACAAAAGATATGCAACCATTTCTCAAGAAACAGAGAGTCTGCCGTTTTAAAACTACCCCTCGAGAGTGACTGTTAATTGGTACCGGGTTTCTTTTGGGGTGATAAAAACGTTCTAAAATTGTGTGTGGGATTGTTGCACAACTCTGTGAATATACTAACAACCATGGATTTGTACACTTTAAATGGGTGAATAATCTGATATGTGAGTTGCATCTCAATAGAGTTATTTCAAAACAAAACAAAACTATCCCTTGAACTTCAATTCATACCACAGTTTTCTCAAAAAAAAAAAAAATTTAAAAGCGAATGCATTTGCCTGCTTCTGGAGTGGAGTGTGGCGGCTGGCTCAATGCTAGGCTCAGCAGCTTCAGCACTGGCCACCTAAATGACTCTGGCAGGTATCTGCAGGCCCTGGCAGCTTAATAGCCGCACAGGACCCTGGGCAGACAGAAAAGAATGTCAATTTCTTTCTTCCCTGCCACTCCCCACCAACTCCTATTTCTTTCTGAGTAAGAAAGCACAATTTGGAAGAAAAAGGCCAACTGCATTTTTTTTAAGGATGTATTCCCACTGCCCCTGTCAGACATAGGGGTGGGCTATCCCTCCACATTCACAGGGTAGGAATTGGAGAGGAAAGGAGCTGGGGTGAGCACCCACAGGACCATGGTGGGAAGACCCCCAAATGGGCAGGGACTTCTCCTGAGAGGTGTCTGTAGTCCTTATGGTACAACTTTTCCCAAGCTGTTTGCATTTTTGTAGGTCTCTTCAAGAGTAAAAAGCCTGAATTCTCACATGGTGACAGGAGACCTTCTTTTCCTTTCGAATGGCCCCCTACTGACCCTCACTCTAGTCCACGAGTTCAGACTCAGGGCTCAAAGCTTAAGTTCCTGCCAGAGAGGAAAGTTAGCGATTTCCAATGTAAACAATAAGAAGCCGTGGTAAAGAGATCTACAAACATGAAAAAACTAAAGCTCTGCAAACCCCTTCCCCACCAAACCAACCACCAGCCTGCATTCTCAGGGATGGGAATAAGACGGGGAAAGGAGATTTTCTGGAGGCTGGCACTGAGCCAGTTTGTCCCAACTGCCAGCCTGGAGGGCTGTTTAAAAGATTTCTCTCCCAGTGGGAAAGGAAGGAATCTTTAAAGACAGAGAGAGCTCCAGAGACACCCAGAGAGAACAAGGCTATGTCATGGGCTTCCTCCTATGCCTCAAAGTGTACCCTTCTCATATATGGCTTTCTAGGGAGACGAGCTTTAATTAACAGTATATCTGTGTTCTTTTTAGCCAAAAGTTACCAAAAGGGGCGAGTTTGATAATATTTTTAAATCTTGAATATAAATCTAGTGGGTCAAAGTTTGAGGGGAAGCCTGATACTTACATAGTCTCAAAATATCTCCTTACAAGATTTTTATTATGAAAAGAAAAATAGCATCACAGGAATAAGACAAATTGACATCCAGGGCCTCCTGATACGATACACTAAGAAAGACTTAACATGTCTTCTGTGCCATTCCTGCTGAAAGGCATAACCTGAAAATGGTTATGAGGAAACATCAGACGACCCCAATTAGTAGACATTCTGCAAAATAACTGGCCTATAGCCTTCAAAAATATCAAGGTGCTGAGATGCAAAGAAAGACTGAGGAACAGTTAAAGATTGAAGGAAACTTAGTTGCTGTAGAGTTGATTCTGAGTCAGAGACCAAATACAATGCCTGATCCTGGATTGGATCCTTTTGTGACAAAGTCTATCATTTGGACGAGTGGTGAAATTTGAATAAGGTCTGAGGAATAGATAATAGTGTTGTAGTGGTGTTAATTTCCTGATTATGGTAATTGTACTGTGTTTATGTAAAAAATACATACTGAAGTATTTAGGAGTAAAGAAGCGTCAGCTCTGCAACTAGCTCTCAAATGGTTTAGAAAATAGTAATGATTATAATTATATATAATTAGAGAGAGAGAATGGGGAAGCAAATGTGCTAAAATGTTGAGATTTAAGGAATCTGGGAGAGGGTATATAAGAATCATTTGTACTCTTATTGCAACTTTCCTGTAAGTTTGAAATTATTTTAAATAATACCATTTAAAAAACATTAAATTTCCAAAAGAAAAAAAAATGAAATAAATCCTACGTGGGACACTGCTCTGACTTTTGTATGTAGAAAAAGGGAGGATGCTGATTTGGATAAAGAGCTACTTAATGGAGGCTCCACATTCTGGACTCTATTCCGGCTGGAATTTTGGAATTCCAGAGAAGGCTCTTTAACAAGACTGCTCTGCGGGTTGCAAACCGTCCCTTCCCAAAGGAAGCCAAACTGTTTCATGGTCAGGAGAATGTGAAACACTCCCTTGACACTGAACATTTGGAAATAATATCTAATGTGTGATAGAGAGGCCAGGGACCCTGTCCAAGGATATTATTTCCCATCCTCCTTCTGTGTGAGGTATTGAAGAGCTGTTGTTTTGGGTTATTAAGATAATGAGATGCAGATGAGAACTTAAATTACAATGCTATAGACTTGAAACTTATTCTTACTCTCTGCTACCCCCTCCCTCTTCCTGTCCAATTTTCTTTTTATCTGTTTTATGTTTACTAGAAGAAGGTCATTAACTGCTAGTCCCAAGACACTATAGGAAGAACCTTACGACTTTGTAATTCATAGTTTCCATCATCTATCATTTGCCAACTGCTTTTAGGAACTTCAATATAACAGCATCGCCCATCCCCAAGTTTTGTTTCTAATTGGTGAATGGAAAGAAATAGAAAAGGAAAGGAAGGGAAGGAAAGAGAAAGGAAGAGAAGTAACAAGTGATTACACCAATATCATTTAACTCTCACACAGTCTTAGAACGTAGGTACTAACATCCAGTGACAGAAGGAGACAGAATTTCAGAGAGGTGAAGAAACTCCCCAATGCCATACAACTCATAAGGGGCAGAATAGAGGTTCTACATCCAGGTTTGTCTAACTCTGGGACTATTTCCACTCTACCATTTAATACTAATGAAATCTGATTTGTTCGTTTCTCTTTAAAAATAGCATTGTGTTCTACTTAAAGGGAGATTACATAGCAAAAGCATAGAAACCTTACAGAAAAAACACAGTAAAAAATCCATTAATCCTATCACCCACAGTGTGATGGTTAACGTTCTGTGTCAGCTTGGCTGGGTCATGATTCTCAGTGTTTTGGCAGTTGTCCAATGATGTAGTTTGACAGTTATGTAATGATGTACTTATCCTCCATTTTGTGATATTATGTAATCCATGATGCAGTCTGATAGGATCAGCCAATCAGTTGTAAAGAAAGTTTCCTCAAGGGTGTGGCCTGCATCCAATATATATGGGTGTTCTGGCAAAGTTCACTGACTTTTGCTCCCTCTGGATCCTGCATCTGGCTGGTCATCATCTGACTTCCAGTTCTTGGGACTTGAACCAGTGGCCTGCTGTACTGCCTGCTGATTTGGGGACTTGTTGCCCTCTGAGCCTGTGAGCTATCAGTCTGCTGTCTGACCTGCTGATCTTGGATTTGTCAGCCTCTGTGGCAATGTGAGTCAGGAGAAGCCTCCAACCTGATGCCTGACCCACAGACTTGGGACTTGTCAGCCTCTACCACTGTGTGAGCCATTTCCTTGAGATAATCTCTCTCTATATATACAAACGAGTTACTGGTGTTGTTTCTCTAGAGAACACAGCCTAAGACACACAGTCAACTGTTTGTGTTCTTGATTGTTTTAATTTAAAAAAATCATTTGCAAATAAAATTTTTGGGTAAAGACTTAAAAACAAATTTTGTGTCTGGCAGTGTTATGATAAATCAATACACAATTATTTTTCTATATTCTTATACTATCATGTGTACCATAAATAAGTTTTTAGAAACTAAAAAAAAAAAATCTAAATTTCCTTTCTGTATATCTTCAGTAGTAAGATATTTTTCTTAATAATCCTTCAAAATCATGGCCTCACTGAGATGAATTATATGGGACAATTTATACATCTTGCAACTTGCTAAAA
This sequence comes from Loxodonta africana, assembly GCF_030014295.1. NCBI lineage: Eukaryota > Metazoa > Chordata > Mammalia > Proboscidea > Elephantidae > Loxodonta > Loxodonta africana. The sequence continues at coordinate 61,143,223 of NC_087349.1, read as the reverse complement.
ATGATAAAATTAAAGTTTATATAAATACAAAAGATGTTGATAGTGGCAAGTGATAATCACAGTCCATTCTTGATCTTCAGCGGCTTTACGTCTGTTTCATCAGATTTATTTTTACTTCCTATTTTAAGTACCAAGTCCTAGAGAAACTAAACAAAGCATCTTCTCTGACCATAAAGCCATAAAACTGGAAGTCAATAACAGAAAAAATCAAGGAAAAGAAATCAAACACATGGAAACTGAACAACACTTTGCTCAAAAACAATTGGATTATAGAACAAATTAAGGATGGAATAAATAAGTTCATTGAATCCAGTGAGAATGAAAACACTTCCTATCAGAACCTTTGGGACACAGACAGAGTAGTGCTCAGAGGTCGATTTATATCAATAAATGCACACATACAAAAAGAAGAAAGGGCCAATATCCAAGAATTATCACTACAACTTCAACAAATAGAGAGCAACAAAAGAAACCCTCAGGCACCAGAAGAAAACAAATAACAAAAATTAGAGCAGAATTAAATGAAATGGAGAACAGGAAAACAATTGAAAGAGTTAACAAGACCAAAAACTGGTTCTTTGAAAAGATAACAAAATTGATAAACCATTGGCCAGACTGACAAAAGAAAAACAGGAGATGAAGCAAATAACCCGAATAAGAAATAAGATGGGCGATATCACAACACACCAAACTGAAATTAAAAGAATCGTAACAGAATACTAAGAAAAATTATACTCTAACAAATTTGAAAACCTAGAGGAAATGGACAAATTTCTAGAAACATATTACCTACCTAAACTAACACAAACAGAGGCAGAACAAACAGATAAATAAACCCGTAACAAAAGAAGACATTGAAAAAGTAATTTAAAAACTCTCAACAAAAAAAAGCCCTCACCCAGACGGCTTCACTGGAAAATTCTACCAAACTTTCAGAGAAGGGTTAACACCACTACTATTAAAGGTATTTCAGAGCAGAGAAAAGGATGGAATACTCCCAAACTCATTCTATGAGGCCAGCATAACCCTGATACCAAAACCAGGCGAAGACTCCACAAAAAAAAAAAAAAGAAAATTAGAGACCAATATCTCTCATGAACTTAGACACAAAAATCCTCAACAAAATTTTGGCCAATAGAATTCAACAACATATCAAAAAAAAAAATTATAATTCACCGTGACCAAGTGGGATTCATACCAGGTATGCAGAGATGGTTCAACATTAGAAAAACAATCCATGTAATCCATCACATAAATAAAACAAAAGACAAGAACCACATGATCTTATCAATTGATGCAGAAAAGGCATTGGACAAAGTTCAACACCCATTCATGATAAAAACTTTCAGCAAAATAGGAATAGAAGGAAAACTTCTAAACACGATAAAGGGCATTTATACAAAGCCAACAGCCAATATCACCCTAAACAGAGAGAGACTGAAAGCATTCCCCTTGAGAATAGGAACCAGACAAGGATGTCCTTTATCACCACTCTTATTCAACATTGTGCTAGAGTCTTAGCCAGAGCAATTAGGCTAGATAAAGAAATAAAGGGCATCCAGATTGGCAAAGAACAAGTAAAGGTATCTCTGTTTGCAGATGACATGATCTTATACACAGAAAAACCTAAAGAATCCTCAAGAAAACTACTAAAACTAATAGAAGAGTTTAGCAGAGTATCAGGATACAAGATAAACATACAAAAATCAGTTGGATTCCTCTACATCAACAAAGAGAACATCGAAGAGGAAATCACCAAATCAATACCATTTACAATAGCCCCGAAGAAGATAAAATACTTAGGAATAAATCTAACCAGAGACCTAAAAGACCTATACAAAGAAAACTACAAGACACTACTGCAAGAAACCAAAAGAGACCTACATAAGCGGAAAAAACATACTTGGCTCGTGAATAGGAAGACTCAACATTGTAAAAGTGTCTATTCAACCCAAAGCAATCTACAGATAAAATGCTATCCAAATACCAGTGACATTTTTTAATGAGGTGGAGAAACAAATCATCAACTTCATATGGAAGGGAAAGAGGCTCCAGATAAATAAAGCATTGCTGAAAAAGAAGAACAAAGTCGGAGGCCTCACACTGCCTGATTTTAGAACCTATTACACTGCCACAGTAGTCAAAACAGCCTGGCACTGGTACAACAGATACATAGACCAATGGAACAGAATTGAGAATCCAGACATAAATGAATCCACATATGAACAGCTGATATCTGACAAAGCCCCAAAGTCTGTTAAAAGGGGAAAAGACAGTCTCTTCAACAAATGGTGCTGGCATAACTGGTTATCCATCTGCAAAAAAATGAAACAAGACCCATACCTCTTACCATGTGCAAAAATGAACTAAAAATGGATCAAAGACCTAAATATAAAGTCTAAAATGATAAAGATCATGGAAAAAAAATAGGGACAATACTAGGAGCCCTAATACATGGCATAAACAGCATAAAAAACATTACTAACATTGTACAAACACCAGAAGAGAAATTAGATAACCGGGAGCTCCTAAATGTTAAACACCTATGCTCATCCAAAGACTTCGCCAAAAGAGTAAAAAGATTACCTGCAGACTGGGAAAAAGTTCTTAGCGATGACATTTCCAGTCAGCATCTGATCTTTAAAATCTACGTGATACTGCAAAAACTCAGCAACAAAAAGACAAATAACCCAATTAAAAAATGGGCAAAGGATATGGACAGGCACTTTACCAAAGAAGACATTCAGGCTGCTAACAGATACATGAGGAAATGTTCATGATCATTAGCCATTACAGAAATGCAAATCAGAACTACAATGAGATTCCATATCACCCCAACAAGGCTGGCATTAATCCAAAAAACACAAAATAACTGATGTTGTAGAGGTTGTGGAGAGACTGGAGCACTTATACACTGCTGGTGGGAACGTAAAATGGTACAATCTCTTTGGAAATCAATTTGGCACTTCCTTAAAAATCCAGAAATAGAACTGCCATACAACTCAGCAATTCCACTCCTTGGAATATACCCTAAAGAAATAAAAGCCTTCACACAAACAGATATATGCACACCCAAGTTTATTGCAGCACTGTTTACAATAGCAAAAAGATGGATGCAACCAAGGTGCTCATCAACAGATGGATGGATGAATAAATCATGGTATATTCACACAATGGAATACTATGCAACGATTAAGAACAACGATGAATCCGTGAAACATTTCATAACATGGAGGAATCTGGAGGGCATTAGGCTGAGTGAAATTAGTCAATTGCAAAAGGACAAACATTGTAGGAGACCACTATTATAAGAACTAGAAAAATAGTTTAAGCAGAAGAAAATATTCTTTGATGGTTACGAGGGCGGGGAGGGAGGGAAAGGGATATTCACTAAGTAGATAGTAGACAAAAGTTTTTTTAGGTGAAGGGAAGGGCAACACATAACACAGGAATAGTCAGTACAACTGGACTAAACCAAAATCAAAGAAATCTCCTCAGTACATCCAAAAGATTTGAAGGCCAGAGTAGCATGGACAGGGGTCTGGGGACCATGGTTTCAGAACATCTAGGTCAATTGGCATAACAAAATGTATTAAGAAAATGGTCTGCATTCCACTTTGGTGAGGGGCGTCTGGGCTCTTAAATGCTAGCAAGCGGCCATCTAAGATGCATAAATTGGTCTCAACCCATCTGAAGCAAAGGAGAATGAAGAACACCAAAGACACAAGGTAAATATGAGCCCAAGAGACAGAAAGAGCCATATAAACCAGAGACTCCATCAGCCTGAGACCAGAAGAACTAGATGGTGCCTGGCTACCACCAATCACTGCCCTGACAGGGAACACAACAGAGGATCCCTGATGGAGCAGGAGAACAGTGGGATGCAGATCTTAAATTCTCATAAAAACACCAGGCTTAATGGTTTGACTGAGACTGGAGGAACCCTGACAGTCATAGTCCCCAGACCCCTTGATAGCCCAAGATTGGAACCATTCCCGAAATCAACTCTACAGACAGGAATTGGCCTGGACCATAAGATAGACAATGATGTTGGTGAGAAGTGAATTTCGTGGCTCAAGTAGACACATGAGACTAGGCGGGTGACTCCCATCTGGTGGTGAGAAGAGAAGAAGAGGGGGACAGAAGCTGGTTGAAAGGACATGGGGAATACAGGGTGGAGAGGAGGAATGTGCTGTCTCATTAAGGGGAGAGCAGCTGGGAGTGCATGGTGGGCTGGGTATGGCTTTTGGTATGAGAGACTGACTTGATTTGTAAATTTTCATCTAAAGCACAATAAATAAATTTTAAAAAAAGAAAGAAAGAAAATATAGCTCCATAGACCAATCTCAGAGTGCTGTCAAGGTTTTAATAAGATATGAAAGATAAATGAAAATTCTTGTGTATTATTGCATATTATAAAATTATTAATAACACGGGCTTGAGTTATATTGTTCTAGGTTTGAACTGTAGGACCAACACTTTCTGGCTGTGTGACCTTAGACAAGTTACCTAACCTCCCTGTGCCTCAATTTCTTCCTCTGTGGAATGGGGGTAATGATAATACTTACTTTATAAGGTTACTGTAAAGAAGAAATTATATGTATTACACATAAAGCATTTAGTGTTAATGAATGATAACTGTTTTATATTTCTAAAATAAAGCACAAAATTTAACAAAAGTCTAGTTGATAAATAAACCAAAGAGAATTAAAAACACCTTGCATCTGTCAGGAGCCATGGTGGTGTGGTAGTTAAACTGTTCAGCTGCTAACCAAAATGTGGCAGTTCAAACCCATTAGCTGCTCCTCGTGAAGAAAGATGTAGCAGTCTGTATCTGTAAAAATTCACAGCCTCAGAAAACTTATGGGGCAGTTCTACTCCATCCTTTGGGGTCACTACGAGTTGGAAATAACTCGGCAGCAGGGGTTTTTTTTTGTTTGTTTTGCATCTGTCAGTTCGTCATACTGTGGTGACTTGTGGGTGTTGCTGTGGTGCTGGAAGTTATGCCACTGGTATTTCAAATATCAGCAGTGTCACCCATGGTGGACAGGTTTCAGCTGAGCTCCCAGAATAAGACAGACTCAGAAGAAGGACAAGGTGGTCTACTTATGAAAAAATTGGCCAGTGAAAACATTATGAATAGCAGTGGAACATTGTCTGATATAGTGCCAGAAGATGAGCCCCTCAGATGGGAAGACACTCAAAATACGACTGGAGAAGTAAGCTGCTTCCTCAAAGCAGAGTCAACCTTGATGACGTGGAAGGAGTAAAGCTTTCAGGACCTTCTTTTGTTGATGAGGCATGACTCAAAATTTAAAGAAACAGCTACAAACATCCACTAAAAATGGGAATGTGAAATATACGAAGTATGAATCTAGGAAAATTGAAAGTCATCAAAAGTTAAATGGAATGCATACAGATCTATATCCTAGGCATTTGTGGGCTGAAATGGACTGGTATTCATTCATTTTGAACCAGACAATCATATGTTCTACTATGAGGGGAATAACAAATTGAAGAGGATTGGCGTGGTATTCACTGTCATAAAGAACATTTCAAGATCTATCCAGAAGTACAATGCTGTCAGTGATGGGATAATATCCATACATCTACAAAGAGGGCCAGTTAATACGACTATTATTCAAATTTATGCACCAATCACTAAGGCCAAAGATAAAGAAATTGAAGATTTTTACTAACTTCTGCAGTCTGAAATGGATCAAACATGCAACGAAGATGCACTGATAATTACTGATGGTTGGAATGCAAAAGTTAGAAACAAAGAAGAAGGATCTATAGTTGGAAAATATGGCATTGGTGATAGAAAGAACACTGGAGATTGTGTGATAGAATTTCATAAGACTAATGATTTCTTCATGACAAATACCTTTTTTCACCAACATAAATGGTGACCTCACCACCTGGAAAACACAGAAATCAAATCAACTATGTCTGTGGAAAGAGACAACAGAAAAGTTCAATATTGTCAGTCAGAACAAGACCATGGAAGACTGCAGAACAGATCATCAATTGCTCATTAGCAAGTTGAAGCTGAAACAGAAGAAAATTAAAACAAGTCCACAAGAACCCAAATACGACCTTGACTATATCACACCTGAATTTTCAGACCACCTCAAGAAGAGATTTGAATACATTGAACACTAATGACCAAAGACCAAATGAACTGGAATGACATCAAGGACATCATACACTAACAAAGCACGAGGTAGTTAAAAAGACAGGAAAGGAAGAAAAGACCAAAATGGATGTCAGAAGAGACTCTGAAACTTGCTCCTGAATATAGAGTAGCTAAAGCAGGTGGAAGAAATGATAAAGTAAAAGAGCTGAACAGAAGATTTCAAAGGGCAGCTCGAGGAGACAAAGTAAAGTACTGTAATGAAATGTGCAAAGACCTGGAATTAGAAGACCAAAAGAGAAGAACACAATTGGCATTTCTCAAGCTGAACTAAAGAGAAAATTCAAGCCTTGAGTTGCAATTTTGAAGTATTCTATGGGCAAAATATTGAACATGCAAGAAGTATCAAAAGAAAATGGAAGGAATACACAGAATCACTGTACCAAAAAGAATTGGTTACAGTGCAGCCATTTCAGGAGGTAGCATGTGATCAAGAACTGAAGGTACTGAAAGAAGACGTCCAAGCTGCACTGAAGGTATTGATGAAAAACAAGGCTCCAGGAATACCAATTGAGATATTTCAACAAATGGATGCGGCACTGGAGCTGCTCACTTGTCTAAGCTAAGAAATTTGGAAGACAGCTACCTGGCCAACTAAAGGGAAGAGATCCATATTTGTGCCCATTCCAAAGAAAGGCAATCCAACAGAATGCAGAAATTATTGAATGGTAGCATTAATATCACATGCAAGTAAAATTTTGCTGAAGATAATTCAAAAACAGTTGCAGCAGTACATCGACAGGAAACTGCGAGTAATTCAAGCTGGATATTCAGAAGAGGATGTGGAACAAGGGATATCATTGCCGATGCCAGATGGATCTTGGCTGAAAACAGAATAGCAGTATTTTATTGACTATGCAAAGGCATTTGACTGTGTGAATCATAACAAATGATGAACAACATTGTGAAGAATTAGAATTCCAGAACACTTGGGTGCTTATGCATAACCTGTACATAGACTAAGGAGCAGTGGTTCAAAAAGAACAAGGAGATACTGCATGGTTCAAAATCAGGAAAGGTGTGTCAGGGTTGTATCCTTTCACCATACTTATTCAATCTGTATGTTGGGCGATTAATCCAAGAAGCTGGACTATATGAAGAAGAATAGGGCATCAGGATTGAACAATGCAAGAAGTATCAAAAGAAAATGGAAGGAATACACAGAATCACTACACCAAAAAGAAGACTCATTAATATTCTATGACAGCAGATGACCAACTTGCTTGCTGAAAGGAAAGAGGACTTGAAGCACTTACTGATGAAGATCAAAGACTACAGCCTTCAGTGTGGATTACACCTCAACATAAAGAAAACAAGAATCCTCACAACTGGACCAATAAGCAACATCATGATAAATGGAGAAAAGATTGAAGTTGTCGAGGATTTCATTTTACTTGGATCCACAATCAGCAGCAGTCAAGAAATCAAAAGATGCATTGCACTAGGCAAATCTGCTGTAAAAGACCTCTTTAAAGTGTTGACAAGCTAAGATGTCACTTTGAGAACTAATGGGTGCCTGACCTAAGCCATGATATTTGCATGCAAAAGCGGGACAATGAATAAGGAAGCCCGAAGAATTGATGCCTTTGAATTATGGTGTTGGCAAACAATACTGAATATACCATGGACTGGCAGAAAAACCAACAAGTCTGTCTTGTAAGAAGTATAGCCAGAGTGCTCCTTGGAAGTGCGGATGGTGAGACTTCATCTCACTTAGGATGTGTTATCTGAAGGGACCAGTCCCTGGAGAAAGATATCGTGCTTGGCAACGCGGTGTCAGTGAAAAAGAAGAAGACCTTCCATGAGATAGATTGATTCAATGGCTGTAACAGCGGGCTCAAATGTAGCAATGATTGTGAGGATGGTGTAGAGCTAGGCAGGGTTTCATTCTGTTTTTCACACAGTCGCTATGAGTCAGAACCTACTTGAGGGCATCTAAAAACAACAGCATAGTTGGTGAGAGATGAGAGCTAAATCCTCTATAGCACAATGGGATTGAATACGTCACTTGAGGGGATCCTATAGCAACTGTCACCACTGGTCCCATGCAGCCCTCAGAACAGAGGTTATTAGCATGTTCCTTTCTGAGAGGAGAGGGTGCTTTCTCAAGCCTCCCTGGTCTTGAGTGCATTGGCCAAAAGCCCAAACCAAGATGGCCCTGTCACACACACCAAATCCAACAAGACAGTCTTACTGAAGGAGAAGTTTTAAAAACAAAGACAAGGCTGTTTCTAAAAACTTGCTTTCTACTTCTGTGTCCAGACCTATGATCACTAATTTTGTACATAGGTGGCTCAAGTAAAATGATCAAAGCTCTTTGCCACGAGCATTTGGAGTCTCCTGTCATTAATGAAGATAGCAGCACCAGGGAATGAATTATTCAGAAGTCAGGGCTAGTTAAAAATTGCACACATTTATCAGTATTAAGAACCTAAATCTGATATTGGCCACCTTTACTCTTCCAAGTACAACAAATTTCAGGTGAAAAAATGCATTTTGGGTAAACAGGCTGTAACTCTCATTTCATGCATGAGATCACCTCCATCTGACAGGGATAGGGAAACATAAACTTCGTGAACTAAAAAATAGTTGGACTATTGTTACTGGGCACCGTTGAGTTGGTTCCAACTCATAGCAACCCTATGTGACAGAGTAGAACTCCCCCCATGAGGTTTTCTTAGTTGTAATCTATTCAGAAGAAGATTGACGGATCTTTTCTCCCTCAGAGCCACTGGGTGGGTTTGAACCACCAACCTTTTAGTTAACAGCTGAGCTCTTAATCACTAGGTAGACTAGATGACTCCAAAGGTCCTTCTCATATTTTATGATATGAGGGTCTCCATTTGTGTATATTTGTTTCACTGTGCTGCTGACCTGGGTTTCTAAAAGTGGAACTCACAGTTTTTCTGTGTCCAAAAAGGTAACCATCAAAACTTCTACCAAGTGATGAAAGAAAATTTTGAATATGGTACCAATCCATCTGTCGTTCCCAGCTCCCTTGTCTAAACGGCACTACAGAGTAGTTAGGAATATGGGCTTTAGAATCAGATAGTTTTGGTACTGAGTTTGAGTTCTACTACTTTTTAGCTGTGGGACCTTGGGAATGTTATTAAATCTCTATACTTCCTTCCCTCTTATGTAAAATGGAGGTAATTTTAAATAATAATTGAAAATAATTCATTGAGGAAATGTATGTAAAGTGTTTTGCACAGTACCTGACACACAGTAAGCATCTAACAAATGGTACATATTATTATCAAGAAATGCTGATATCGATGCGGCTTTCCACATCCTATAATGAAATAAGTGTAGGTTCCTGAGTAGGACAGAAAAAGGTCAAATTTTAGCGTAGTTCTTTTACTTACTAGCTATATAATCTTGGGCAATTAATGAACTCTAGGGGCCTCAGTGTCTCATTTGTAAAATGTAATAATAATAATTGAAACTCAGGTTCGTTTGACTCAAAAGCTTGTGTTCTTGGCTGGGGACCATGGTCTTGGAGGACATCTAGGTCAATTGTCATAACATAGTTTGTAAATAAAATGCTCTATATCCTGCTTTGGTGAGTAGCATCTAGGGTCTTAAAAGCTTCTGAGTGGCCATCTAAGATATATCTATTGGTCCCATCACATTAGGAGCAAAGGAGAATGAAGAAAACCAAAGACACAAGGAAAATATTAGTCCAAAGGACAAATGGACCACATGAAACACAGCCTCCACCAGCTTAAGACCAAAAGAACTAGTTGGTGCCTGGCTACCACTACCAACTCCTCTGACAGGGATCAAAATAGAGGGTCCCAGACAGAGCGGGAGAAACATGTAGAGCAAAATTCAAATTCACAAAAAAAGACCAAACTTAATGCTCTGACAGAGACTGGAGGAACCTCCAAGACTGTGGCCCCTAATACCCTACTAACTCAGAAGTGAACCCACTCTCAAAGTCCACCTTTCAGCCAAAGATTAGACATACCTAAGATAAACAGTAGCAGATACGAGGAACATGCTTCTTAGGTCAATCAAGTGTGTGAGACCAAATGGGCAACACCTGCCCAAAAGCAAAAATGAGAAGGCAGGAAAGAACAGGAAACCTGGACAAATGGACATGGGAACCCAGGATGTATAGGGAAAGGGGAAAGTGATGACACATTGTGGAGATTGCAACAAATGTCAGAAAATAATTTGTGTATAAATTTTTGAATGAGAAACTAATTTTCACTGTAAACTTTCACCGAAAACATGATAAAATTTAGAGAAGTCAAAACCATAAAGACAGTGAAGAGATCAGTGGTTTCCCAGGGGGAAGAGTAAAAGGGGGAGGGACGAACAGGGGCTTTTTTAGGGCAGTGAAACTATCCTGTAGGATACTGTAAAGGTGGACATTTGCAATGAAGCATTTGCCAAAACCCATGGAATGTACAACACCGTGAACCCTAGCACGAGCATAGACTTTAGTTAATAATGACCTATCGATACTGAATCGATTGTAACAAATGTAGCACAGAAATGGACGATGTTAATAGAAGAAACAGTGTATGGGGGCAGGGGGAAAAGGGGAACCCTGAGTACTTTCTGCACAATTTTCTGTAAATCTAAAACTGCTCTACAAAATAAAGTCTATCAAATATATTTTTTTAAAAAGCTTGTGCTTTCAACTACTATGCTGCAGTGGTAAAAAGGATTCCTGCAGGGTAAAAAGTGACTCCTAGGTAGGATGAACTCAATGTTGGCACACACGGTAGTGATAGTAGATGTACTAGTAGTTGTTATGGCTGTTGTCACACTTTTGCTCATCATCATCGCCCTCCTTCAGCTGTATAGGATGATACCGAAAGGTAGAAGCAGGCCTGCCTGAGAAAGTGGTTGGGGTTGAACTCGTGGAGACACAGCACTAACATGGCCCTGGGGGCAGAATACGACCAGGCTAGCTCTCCATACATTTAATGAAGAGGAGATTACTTATCCTGTGTTTGCTTGTGTGTTTATGTGTTTGTGTGACCTCCCCTGAAGAGAGAAAAATGGCTTTGAAAACCGTGGAGGTCTCTTCTAGCGTTTGAATTCTCAAATTGAATATCTAATGAAATCATTTAGGATAACCTGGTTCTGAGCCACTTAACCAGTTCGAGTCTGTTTCCTCATCCATCAAATGGTGATAATGCGACCTACCTCCCAGCTCCTGGCAGGAACCATTTCTTCCCCTGTGTATCCTGAAGTCAGTGCCTGACTCTGGGAGGAGAACCCAGGCCCATGCCCAAATGCTGAAGAAAGAAAGGGAAAGAAAAAGACAAGCCCCAGCGTAGTCATCTGTCCATGTACTGAACTCCATTCAAATAAATCACAAGCAAAGCAGAGGCCACTCATCAGATCTCTGTGAAAAACCTGCAGCTCCTCACAGGGAAGCTCCCTTAAAAGTGGAGAATGCCAAGGGGACAGGAGCAAGCAATAGAGGAAACGGGCCTGAAAATTTTGGAAAAAGATGCAAAAACTTAGCACTGCAGCATTCCACCTGGAAGAGGCCTGCTGAGCCTCCTCTCTTGGTGCTGTCCAGATGGGAACACGATACCCGTGAGGGGGCGGTAAGCTTGACCTTGATGGCCAAGTCCAACCTCCTTAAGTGTTTCTCCATGCTGCCCACCACACACCTACTGGAGATATTTTTCAGCATTAATGAAATTATAGCTTCTAGTTTTATGCTTCCACCTCACATTCTCCCTTCCTCTCCAGCTCACATCATCATCATTCATTGCCTTTATTAAGCGCACATCTGCCTGACCTTTGGCATTTGATGCACAAAAGTGAATAGGTGCCACTCGTGTCCTAACATGATAAGAAACTGTTCCCCACAAATCCTAGGCTTCAGTGGTCCCCATCACTGGATTTACCTTGTTTTGATACTCCCTCCCTACCACAAGCACACATACTCACACGTGCGCGCACATGCACACACACACACACAGACACATACTTTCACTCACAATTCACTATTTTCAGTCAAAGGGTAGAGAGCTGGTTAATATGCACATGTTACTGGCGATTTAAGGACTGGGCTGCTAAACAAAAGGTCAGCAGTTTTAACCCCCCAGTTACTTTTTGAGAGAAAAATGTGGCAGTCTGCTTCCATAAAGATTATTATAGTCTTGGAAACCTTATGGGACAGTTCTACTCCGTCCTATAGGGTCTCTATGAGTTGGAATCAACTCAGCAGCAATGGGTGTGGTTTGGGGAAGGGTTACTGGAGATTTAAAAAAAAAGTCACCATCAAGTTGAGTATGACTAATGACAACCCCATGTGTGCCAGAGTAGAACTGTACTCCATAGGGGTTTCAATGGCTGATTTTCCAAAGTAGATCGCCAGGCCTTTCTTTCAAGGTGCCTCTGGGTGGACTGAACCTCCAACCTTTTGGTTAGCAGGTGAGCATATTAGCCATTTGCACCACCAGGAACTGGCGGTTGAGACAAAGATCTGGAACAAGAAGCAGGCCTAGAATACACCACTGTGAGAGGAGTTGTGATAGGGTCTTCAAAATCATCCTGCTTTTATCCAGACTCGGCCTGTCTCTTCCTTCTAGATATTTGCAATGATACTATTGCTGGGTGCTGTCAAGTTGATTCTGACCCATAGTGACCCTATGTGTTAGAGTAGAACTGCCCCATAGGTTTTCTTGATTATAATCTTTACAGAAGCAGATCACCAAGTCTTTCTCCGGAAGAGCCTCTGGGTGGGTTCGAACTACTGATCTTTCAGTTAGCAGCCAAATGCTTAGCTGTTGTACCACCAGGGCTCCTTGATATTTGCAATAGGACCGAGATAATTATCCCCAAAATTGAGCACAAATAAAAAATGGCATTAAAAATAAAAATGTGAGCAATGACATTTCTTGGGTAAAATCTTCTCCACCAGAAAGGAGGGTGTGTGTCTCTGTAGCCCAGGCCAGGCACAGCTGTGGAAAGACAATGCTCACGCTGAGTCCACTGCCCATCCACTCTTACCTCTGTACTTGGCAACAGCCCTGAAGTAGCCAAGGGCCAATGGGGAGCCCCCTGCTGGTTTGACTTCACCCTCCTAACACCATGCAGTAGTGTCAGGTGTGGAAAGGAAGGGAAAGGCAACATTGACAATGAGAAAATACTTTCTCCTTGAAAGAAAAAATGTTCTCTACTGAACAATTCTTAGAGTGTCAGCAATCTTGTTATTCATTTCCTGCAGCAAAACCTTGGGTCCTAGTGCTTTCGTTTCTACTGTGGCCTCATGATCCTCCCACACCACTTCATCTGGATGGGTGGCAGTGCCATCTTAACCCTGATTTCTTAATGACATATTTCCTATTCTTGCCCTTATGTGAAATGACAGTTTTCTTTTTGGCTGCATTTCCAAGGAGCCGGAAATGCTGCTGTCTGACTTCTTGAACTAACAAGTTCACTCTTGGGACAGCACAAATAAAGACTGGTGCTTGGGACATCTTGGCTCACTTTCGAAGGGTGTTGTTTATGAGAGCGTCTTAAACAGTGATCAGAGAAAGACAGCAGAGAGCTATAAAAAGAACTATGTATAGTCATCTGGGGTAGAGAGACGGAAAAAGCTCAAATAATCTTACTTGAGAAGTCCCTAAACAAGATTACTAAGCTTCAAATGTACAAAGACACTCAAATAAGTTGATGTTTTAAAGTCAAAGAGAAAACAAACTAACATGGGAAAATGTTTGAATGAGGAGGTATTGTATCTGATTTGTGCAAATGACTTTCAAGATTCTGAAGATGGAGAGAGTGGGAATTGTTCTTTTTAAGGTTTTAATTTTCTTCTTGGTGTTCTTGTAAAGGGAAATCAAATCTGTCCTTGGGAGAATTTGTAAGACAGCCTTCTCTTTAAAAAAAAAAAAAAGCTCTGAAAACAGTTAAGTGCCACAAAACTTTGAAAGAGCTAAGATCAACATGGTGTTTGACAAAGCTAATATAAGAATGGTAATCAATCCCTTGGCAATGGAAATTTTAAATTTAAAATTAGCTTCAACAAAGCCTTTGAACCTTCAAACACTTTATCCTTAAGAAATTAATGGGTCCCTGAAGAAGTCACATTTCCTTTCCTGTCTTTTTAATATATACTTCAATTACATTGATCAACAATGCAGCCAAATAACTGACACCAAGCAACTGCCAAGACTCCTTCCAAATGCTCCTTCTCTTCAGCGAAGACTTAGCATTTTCAAATAGCTCACTGAGGTTTATATAAGCACGAATAAATGTTTGGTGAAGCAGAATTTCCTAGCCTATTGGTACCTTTTCTCACCCCAGATTGGTTTTCTACCCTTTTTTCCTTCTACTACCATTTTTGTTGAATGTGATGACCTACCTTGCTGAAGAAGACATTAAGTTAAAACCTTCTTTCAATCACGACTACCACAGCCTCCACCAGACAAAGTCCAGAACAACTAGATTGTGCCTGGCTACCACCACCACCAGCTGCTCTGACAGAGATAACAATAGAGAATCCTGGACAGAGCTGGAGAAAAATGTAGAACAAAATTCTAACTCACAGAAAAAAAAACAGACTTACTGGTCTGACAGAAACTGGAGAAACCCTGAGAATATAGGCCCTGGACGTCCTTTTAACTCAGTACCGAAGTCACTCCTGAGGTTCACCCTACAGCCAAGGATTAGACAGGTCCATAAAACAGACAATAATACACAGAGTTCAATCATGTACATAAGACCAAATGAGCAGACCAGCCCAGGGACAAGGATGAAAAGGCAGGCAGGGACAGGAAAGCTGGATGAACAGAAAAAGGAAATCCAAGGTCAAGAAGGGGAGAGTATTGACACATTGCGTTGTTGGCAACCGACGTCACAAAATAGGCGTATTAATTGTTTAATGAGAAACTAATTTGCTCTGTAAATTTTCACCTAAAGCACAATAAAAAAAAAAAATTAACAAAACAAAACCTTGTTTTGATAGTAACTAAGGAGCTGCTGAGATACCCATCAGATATGTCCCGATTTAAAACCAATTTTGTGAGACATTTTTTTTCCCTCATGGAAAAATCAACTGAGGGGTTCCTGGTGCTCTGTGCTGTCCTCTGCTCTGGACAAAATAAAAAATCAAGTCTCGTGACACCCATCCTTTGAAGATGTGATCTTCCTTGTAAATTGGCTCTTGCTTTTTATTATTATTTTATTATATCTACCCTTGAATCTATTCCTAGCAGAGTTTTGACTTCACTCAACTTTCCTCATGAGTTGTAATCGACTCGATGGCAACAGGTTAAATGAGTTTAAATTTCTTCAGAGAAAGTGACTCCAAGATTTCTGTTGCTGTAGTTTTTTCCTTTTTGATTCTCTCTCCCCTAAAAGTGGAAACCTTAAAAATAATAGATTCCAAGCTTTAATTCTATATATGTAGTATTCTAGGAAAAAAACCCTAAATCTTAAATTTTCCATTTGCGTATTTACCTCTTTATTTGGGGGTGATAATATCTCTCCAGTGGGAGAACATTTCTCCTTTAACAAGTAGTCTATAAGAGAACTGCATCTCGGACTTTTCATATTGTTAAGACGATCAGTCTTGCTTTGGAGCTTTTTCAGCCCCCACTGGAATTTCACATCTACTGTCTCCTCTCTGCTGCGTGTAGATACTGAGTCCATTTCCATGAGGCCCTTGCTCTCGGATACTCACTGTCTTAGAAAACAGTCTGAAAAATTTACCCCATCCGAAATTGAATTTACCTCTCCCAGGGACTTTTGATTTTAATGAGGAATCTTCTAAGAAAAAAAAATAAATTTTTTTTTTTTTTAATGGTGGAATTAACTGCCAGGTCACTATAAGAGATTTTTGGATGGGTTGTGGAATAAGGTAGCCCTTTAAGTCATATAATTTCAGCAGTGTTTTTAAGCCTAAGCATTTGCAAGGCTCATCCTTTGTAAAAGTAATTATGGATTATCCATTATTTCAGAAGTGCCATTATTTATAGTTCAGGTATACTGAAAGAAAATTCTGTGTTAAGGGAAATATAACCTGTGGTTGAGACTTCAAAGGTTACTCATCTTGTTTTCAAATCTGGATATTTGGTACCACACAAACAAATCGTCTGTACACTTGGTTAGCTGTTTTTACTTTGCACATTGGCATTTTAGTCAAAGAGCCAAAGACATGGAAGTTCATGGTTCAAGCTGATAGACCTCTCTGCAATCTTACCTTGCCTCTCTTTCCTTTGCTGGAATTAAGGTATTTTAATGCCTTTCCTCTACCACCTGAGAGTGAGAAGGGCTTTCATGTGCTCTTTTCTTCTTACTTTGAATATGATTTCTGTTGTGGCACACACGTGTTTTGGTGGCTTTCTTCTCTTTAATAATTTGTATGTGGTAGTACATGTAAATAGGCAGAGCTGGATGAGAATATCTGCCCGCACAACTGCACACAAAGAGGAAGTGTTGGGTACAGGTCTTCACTAGAAATGGAAACTGGAATTCAACAAGAGGCCTCTGTGTACAGATATGGGTTCAAGCCATAACCAGCGTTCGGGCACCCCGGGAGGAAACGCTGCACATTCAGCTACTCAACTTGGCCACAAGCACTTCTTAAGGAACCGCATGCTCGACTCTTCTACAATCTATGGGAAAATGAGATGTTACATGTTCTTAGCAGGAGCTGACAATTAAGCTGAAGGAACAATCGTGCGAGGCAGGGGAGAGGGAGTTCATGCTGGTTAGCCTCATGCCTCAGGTGCTGGGTTGAGTGTGAGGCCCAGGGCCAAGTGCTTTCAACCACCCAAGAAGCCGGGAATCCTGAAACCTACCACCCTATGGCATGTTCCTCTGTTTATTATCCTGGAGACGCCCAGTTCCTTCCAATGATTTCCTCTGGCATGATAAGGATTTTGTGAGGTGCCAGGGGAGATATGATTCATTAGAATCAAGTAATGATTTGTAATACTTAAACTATTCCATTAAACCAGGAAGCAGGTCAGAAACTAACCTTTAAATACAGCCAAGGGAGAAAGTCAGCCCAGCAGCTTAAAATATATATCTTTCGCAGGAAGCATGGAGTATATAATTAACTGTAATTTTTGCAACTGCAGTCAGGAAGCTTTATTTTTTGGCTGATAGGCAGTGTTATCTCCTGATGGCCTGGGAAACCAAATCCCAGGGTTACATTCCTGGCTCCCGCCTAGACTCTGGTGGGTGGCTTTTAGGGGAAACTAGGCAATGAGAGGTGCAAGGAAAAGGAATGGGCAGGGTGCAGCCCAGAGCTGGAGGAGTTGTGGGGAAGAATCAGAGTGATAACCTCTTTGATTCTTTTGTACGGAGACTCTGGAGTTTTGAGAATTATATTTAAACATATTCTGATTTCCAGCGTGATCATTTCCCCAGGACATTTTTAATGCTTAATATATGGGCAAAAGCTATCCTCCTTGGCTCCTGCTGTTAGTTGTGGAGAAGTTAAATGTGCTGCTGTTAGAGGATTGCTTTTAATTTTGGCTGCTGCAACGAGCAGAGATTTTTCTTTTCCAGTGGGCAAGACTCAGTCTGGTAGAGGCATTAAGAATTAGTAAAGGTGGAAATGCTTTGAAACATTTGATCTCTTCTCAGGGAAGCTGAGCAGAGGGGAGGGGAGTCCCTCAGGAAGCCTTGTTGTGTGGAAACATACACACCAACAATGAGATTCTGTTCAATACCTCCTCTGACCTTGAATTCTCCCCTCTAGTCAGGCACCAACAAGACGGCACCAAAGTGGGGGAAAAACCCAGCCCTCTTCTCTGACATTTGATCTCAATCTCCTGAAGTCACAGGAGAGGCCAGAAAGGCTCAGATGGGGGACAATTGAGCAAAAACAGCAACATGTAGTACCTAAATCGGATTTCTGTCCACCCCAGCTGAGGTTGGTTTGTTTTGCTGGGAAAGTGAACGGTCTTGCTTCTGTTTTTCTGGAGACTGTCAAAGCCTGATCAACCTTGCCCTCTGAACCACACCAACTAACTAACCAACCAACCAACCGACCAACTACTCAGCCAACAATCAATGAACAAAAATCTACCCTGTCCTTAACAAAAATGACGGGAATTGGAATTTTTAAACATCATCTCTCCCAGTTATTTGCAGTGCATCAAGCCTCTTTCCTAATTATTTATAAAAATTGTGCAGTCCATTTGGGAAAGAAGGAATATGATTTTAAAGAATTTCATCTTAAAAATAAGTCTATGCTTAGCCTAGCACCAGAAAAATCCAAATATGATTTCTCGCGTCTGCTTCCTGGGATGATCTCCCTTTGATGGGGATCATGTTCAGATGTGTATTATTCTGATGGTCTCCAGATAACACGTCTTGAATTACAAACTCGGGCCATCTCCCAGGTACTGAGGAGGAGAGGATAAAGCAAGAAAGTGAACACTCAGATGAGAAATGGAAAAGCAAGAGGGCATCTTTCCAGAGACTTCCATTACCAGCATTTATCCCACAGCATCCACAGTATACAAATAATTGCCTCCAAGCTCGGACTGCCAGATAAATCTGCTCACTGCCTCCTAGAAAATAGCCCGAGACACTTTCTCGGAACACTTGCATCTCTTCCCCAGCAGCTGCTCATCTCTAATGTAACAGTGCTGTGCTGTACTCCAGAGCAGAGCTGCATTGTCCCAGCTATGAATAAATCATTAACCCTATTTTATTAATAAGGTTTTTTAACAACACTCCCAATCTGGCCCTGCTCTTCCTTTCCTGCAGTGCCTCAGAAATGTGTGCTATTCGGCTCTTCCTGTGCTGAAAGAGGCTGTCAGTCTCAAGGATGCAACTTGTGGGACCTGGAGTCTGCAACAGGAGCCAACTGTTGGCGGATGAGACCTATCTCTGAAGCCTCGGAGGATTGCAGCTGATAAGACTGGGGTTTAAAGACAGCAGTTTCTCTGGGATGCCCACTGCTTCTATGGTACCACCTGAGGGAAGGGAGCTATGCAGTGTCACAGGGAAAG
The DNA here is from genome assembly GCF_030014295.1 of Loxodonta africana. Classification (NCBI taxonomy): domain Eukaryota; kingdom Metazoa; phylum Chordata; class Mammalia; order Proboscidea; family Elephantidae; genus Loxodonta; species Loxodonta africana. The sequence goes on along the minus strand of NC_087349.1, from coordinate 61,124,074 downwards.
GTTGGGTAAGGGGGCCGAGAGGGGAACAACTTATCCTGATGTCGGTTTTTATAAAGAAGGAACTGAGCGTGGGGTTTCCCCCTCTTAGGAAATAATATTTCTATGTAGTATCCCCTCATATGGTGACTGACTTCAAATCATTTGTTTTTTTGGAAACAGGTAGAAATAAATTATAAACTTTGTTGTTGTTGTTGTTTTTAATGCTATCAATTTATAAAAGATCTTGCTTTGTCATCAATTCAAGTCTGTTATAATGCTATGCTATTTGCTGAGTTTTCTTATTTTGCTCGGAACTGTTTTGGAGGCAAATGACAGAAATTCAACTTAATTTAAGCAATAAAAAAGGAAGAGAAGTTGTAGACTCAGGTAATGGAAAAAGTAAAGGGGTGGTATGGACTTTAGGCATGGCTGAATCTAGGAGTTCAAAGAATGTCACCAGCTTGTTCTCTACCCTTCTCCATCTCTCAAGTTAGACTTCATTTTCAGACAGACTTTTTCAGATGGTGGCAAAGATGAAGTTTTGGGACAAGCACCTGCTCTCTGGAGTAGCTGGGGAACTGGCTTGGAAGAACTCTACCACTTAAAATTTCCATGGGAAATCTGAGGAGGAACTCAATCCTGGGAACTCGTGAACCCCCAGACCTGCCCTTCTCTGAGTCTCCCCACTCTGCCGATGATAACCGATATCCACCTGGCACTTTACCAAGAACCTTGGGGTCATCCTTGGTTCCTCCATTTTCTCCACCCCTATCCTCCAATCCACTAGCAAGTTCTGTCAGCTCCATCTTTGGAATGTGTCCTGGGTCCAACTATTTCTCACCATTTTTTCTGTCACTACCCCTACCAAGAGTGATTCACCATCATCTCTTGCCTGAACAGTGCAGAAGTCTCCTAATGTGCCTCCCTACTGTCACTCTTGATCCCCTAAAATCTATTCTCCACAGTTAACTATAGTGATCATTTTCAAGGGATTGTAAGTGAAACCATGTCCCTATCTGCTTAAAACCTTCAAATTCTTCTCATTAAACTATGAACAAAATCCAAACTCCTTACCTTGTAAATCCAAGCTACTTACCTTCTTCCTCCCACTCTGACTTCACATATTTGCACTTTCTTCCTGTTCACTCTACTCCAGTCACACTGGTCTTCTGGCTATTTCTCATACACACCAAATTTATCTTGCCTCAGGGCCTTTGCTCTAGCTATTCCATCTACCTAGGCTGCTTTTCCCCCTGATTTTCACATGGCTGGACCTGTCCTGGAAACCCTGGTAGCGTAGTGGTTAAGTGCTATGGCTGCTAACCAAGAGGTCAGCAGTTTGATTCCACCAGGCATTCCTTGGAAACTCTATGGGCAGTTCTACTCTGTCCTATAGGGTCGCTATGAGTCAGAATTGACTCGATGGCAGTGGGTTTGGTTTTTTGGGGTTTTTTTTGACCTGTCTTTCCATTTAGGTCAGCTGAAATATTATCTCCCCAAAGAAGCCTTTCTCAACTGTCCTATTTAATACTATGTTCCCTTTAGTGTATTACCCTGTTTTAGTCTCTTCCTAGCATGTATGGCTACTGGAGATTCTATTAACAATGTATTTATTTATTGGTTTACTTGTTTGTTGTCTGTCTCTCTCCCTATAGTGTAAAGTACATGAAAGACTTTGTTTGTGGGCCATTTATGAGCCCAACATTGACTGGGCCTGGTGCTTTTCAGATTCCATGTCTCTCTGTTTGGAATTATTTTCCATTCTCCACAGCTTAGGCAAAATTTACCTCTGCCCCTGTCAATCCTGAACAAATAATCATTCTTCTAACTATCTCAAGAAAATAAAGGTCATTCAAACTTTTCTTTATTTTAAAATGTCTCTCTCCTCTGGCTTCTACCTCTCAACTTCCAAAAGAATAAGGTCTGTACATCTCTTTTCATATAGTGACATAATCCTGTCCTTACATGGGGTACATTTTCAGGATGAGAAACCCAAGTCTGCCCTCACTTAATTCTTTGCCATGAATCTTAGTTACCTAGTGCTCCTATGACAGAAATACCACAAGTGGATGGCTTCAACAAATAGAAGTTTCTTCTCTCACAGTCTAGTAGTCTAGAAGTCTAGATTCAGGGCATCAGCTCCAGGGGAGGTCCTTCTCTCTCTGTTTGCCCTAGAGAAAGGTCCTTGTCATCAATCTTCCCCTTGTTGAGGAGCTTCTCTGCACAGGAGCCCTGAGTCCAAAGGACACACTATGCTCCTGGTGCTTCTTTCTTGGTGATATGAGGTCCCCCGGCCTCTCTGTTTGCCTCTCTCTTTTGTATCTCAAAAGAGTTTGGCTCAAGACACAATCCAATCCTATAGATTGAGTCCTGCCTCATTAACATAACTGCCACCTATCCCACCTCATTAGCATCCTAGAGGTAGGATTTACAACACATAAGAAAATCACATCAGATGACAAAATGGTGGACAATCACACAATACTGGGAATCATGGCATAGCCAAATTGATACACATACTTTGGGCAGACACAGTTCAATCCATAATACCATGTAAAATGTATTTCAGGATTCTAAATAATCCTTATTCATGTACGAGTATAACTGTTTGTATTTTGGGGGTGGCTGATGCTTATGCACTATTTAATTGCTTTAGTCTATTTACGACTCAGCTCTTTTCATCTGCCTGAGCTCAGAGCTCAATTTCTCTGACTTTTTGTCACTGGTATTACCTTGGCTGTCTATGGTATCTCATCTCCACAATGGCCCTGATGAACCACACCTCCAAGTAGTCATATCTTTGTGTAGCCCCCTTCTCTTGAATCAGAACTGACCCTACGACTCACTTTAACCAACAGAATATTGGTTCAATTGCTTGTACAATTTGAATTTCTTTTTCGGGAGCTTCTTCCCAATCTTTTGAGACTCAGCCCTGGGCTGCCATTCAAATATTTGCCAATGATCTTATAATTTTGGCAGTTGTACTTTGCCTGATGTTTGTCTAGGCCTCATTTATATTTAAATTACTTCAATATGGTTATTGCAGTTGTGGTCTAAAACACAGAAAGTCATTTAAAATTAATGTGTTTTGATTGCTATGAATGCCTTGTCTGATACTGAGGTAGTTCATAAATGACACACTGAGACCATTCCTCCAGGATTTCAGGCTGTCCCATCAGTATGTTATTTCTAGCAATGTGCTGCAGGTTTTTGAAAGTAATAGTCTATGATGCATGCCAGGGGAAATGCCAATTTGAAGAATTGAAAGAAAAGTATAATAAACTACCGTATTTCATAACATTTTGATGTACCAAAATCTTTGTAAAATTTCAAGTGCAATCCATTTCCTCAAGCCTGTACATACCAATGTGGTAACATTATAAATCAGAATTCATAGGCTTTTGCCTGTGGAAACACTCCCAAAGAATTTCTGGAGTCCTTAGTGAGGGTCTCATGCCTACTCTACCTTGGGCCCCCATTTCATTGCCATCTTTCACCCAAGCACCTTGTAGTATGGTGATGAACTCCTAGAATGGCTGTTTTCCCCTCAGCTGAGGCACTGGAACCCTCTGCTTGATAAAATGTTCAGTGTTCTGTTTTATTTCATACTCCGTTAAGTAGACCTATAGCTGTGCTCCTTGGCACAAAGTTTTGCAAAGTTTTCTTGAAATAAAAAATTCAAATGTACTCTCTGTTTCCCTACTGACCACAGGACTCACATATAGACTCATTGGATCTGGAAGGTGGGGCAGGAACAGCTAGTCTTTTTTGGGGGGGGGTGGGGGGAGAATCTAGGAATCAGCTTTAATAATGGGAAAACTGTGACATGAACACAAAATACTTTGTTTACTCAAGTACCTTTGTGTGCTAAGAAGAAAGCTCATTTTAATAACCAGCAAAGTAGACAAAGAACATTAGTTAGTTAAACGATCAATTAAGGATAGGTTTGTTCTGGGAAGTCTTTATGTATGATATCCCAGATTTATTATTTCTTGGAGGGGACTAGTCTTGATGGACACGGGGCAACAGACACCACCCTGTCCTCTAAACTACCCCCTCCCACTTCCCACCCCTAATCCTGAAGTTTTGTAACCAGGTCATACTTATTGAGCTGCTTCTTGCCTTTGTAAGAGGCTTTCCAAGTCCCTCTATTCATCTAGTAGACAGTCTTCTGGCCAGACTGACTACCAGCTCAGAAATGTCCAACTCATCTGAACACTAATTATATAAATTCAAAGTAGGATTCCAACCACAAAAACAGAGTAACTAATTGCATGAGATGCTGAAGACCTGAAATGCAGGAGTAAATAGTTCACTGATGGCTCCCTGGCAGGGAATGCAAAGAATATGGAACCTGGAAACAAGAGGCTAGCTATCTTCCTACCTCACTTACTTACTTGCCGGATAACTCAGACAAATTAGTGAACCTCTCCTAGCCTCAGTTCTTAGAGGATTGATTTCCAGTGATAATGGCTCATAATTTTGTCTGATGATTCAATAGACAATAGACACGGTTTCTTTCTCTCTATGTGAGAACACACCTATCTTGGAGACGGACGCAGGCTCAGCAAAGCCATCGCTAATAGTGTGATGATATAGGTGAATAGCCTAGGCCTTAGGGGTCAGCATGGAAACAGTGAAGCAACAAAATGCAAGTACAAGACAAGGAACCTTGACTTTCTTTTGTAAACCGAAGTGTAAAAAAATGAAAAAGAGTCATTCCATTGAAACAAATAAAGATAACATTTCTTGAACTTCCTAGTGGGCTAAAATATGACATTCTTTTTAAGATTAAGATGGAGAAAAGTAATTCCCTCAGGGGCATAAACTGAAGGGGTCCTTCTCAAGACTTCTGTCAAGAGTAGCTCCGTTTGTTTGCCTAAGGCCAGAAAGACTCTACACAATAAAAACAGCAGCTAACATATGGAACACTTACTACATGCCAGGTACTGTTCTAAGCATTTTGCATATACTGATACATTTGATCATGACAACAACCCCATGGCATAATATTACTATTGTCATTCAAGGAAACTGAGGAATAAAGAAGTTAAGTAATTTACCCAACATCTACAGCTAGTAAGATGCAGAACCAAGATTTGAATTTAGGCAATTTGGAGCAAGAGTATTTAAATCTTGTGACTCCAGGGTTTCTGAACACCCACACTATTGACATTTAGGGACAGATAATCATTAATTTTAAAGCAATCAACTGTTAACCAAAAGGTCAGTGGTTTGAAACCACCAGTAGCTCTGCAGGAGAAAGATGTGGCAGTCTGCTTCCATAGAGACTCACAGCCTTGGAAACCCTATGGGTCGCTATGAGTCAGAATCAACTCAATGGCAGTGGGTTTTTAATCATTAATTATTTGTTTTCAGGAACCTTCCTATGTTTTGTGGGATGTTTACTAGCATTCCTGGTCTTTATCCATTAGGTGCCAGGAGCCTCTCTCTAGTTGTGACAGTCAAAAATGTCTCCACACATTGCCAAATATCTCCGGGTGGGGGGAGGGAGGAGGGTGCAAAATTGCCCCCTGTTGAGAATCACTGTGTGGCACTAAAAGTCCCCACAGTCTGACAATGGATGGCCCCTATCGCAACTCTGACCAGTAGCCCCCATCCTCAGCTTTCTTAACATTATAAAGGAAGTGGTGCACAGGCATTTGAGTTAATATAGTAAGTACATGGTAAGCACTAGCTAAGTGTTAGCTATTATTATTGCTGTTGTACTTTGTTGTTGTCATGACAGGAAAGGCAGCAGAGTTGTGTGGGAGGCTTTAATGGACAGTGGGAGTTTTGGGGAGTGATTTTCCTCCCTGTTGGGCTATCAAAACCAGGGTTCCAGTGTGTGAAAGACCAACCAGTCAGTGACCAGCTCCTGCAGCCATGAAATGGTCAGTGATAGGAGCTTTGTAAACACAGGAAGACATTAGTCTTGTCCAGGCAGAAAATAAAATCATCAGGAAAAAAAATTACTTTCAGGGAGTTTTTATTAACAAGTCATTCTGAGTATAACTTCCACATTCTTGTAATTAATCCTTTTTACTGGAGTCTTGGGTATCTCCCACCTTGATGCAATCAGCCATTGGGCTTACTGAGGAACGTGTCTCATGTCAAACAGACAGTGGCTAGGTCTGTGTAGGAGCAAGAAAAGAAGACCAAGTTGATGTATGAAGGGGCAAAACAGTCAAGGGAATCATCATATTTTCTTGCCTAGTTGTCCATAGAGAATGAGTTGACAAGTAGGCAGCCATCTTTAATTGATGACACGGTAAAAGGAAACAGATTAAGTCAGGGAGGCTAGAGTGTTAACACACCTATGTGAGTTAAGCACCTGGACTCATTCCAGAAGCAACCACAAAGGGCTTTCAGGAAACGTGGAGATGCTGAGATGGTAAGTCACCCTCAAGACAGCTTGTGAACTGCTAGCAAAATCCACCCTACGCCTTAACAGCTAAAAATAAGATGGACAGACAGGATTCAATGGCAGCAATTACTTTAAAGCAAGAAACATATAACAGCAGGGAACATGAGAACACAGCGCACACGAAAAGATTTTGCCATTTTCATTAAAAGCATCTTGTCAACTTGATAATGCTTACAGACTTTGAAAAGCCAGGTTGGGGCTTCATAGGTCAGGGTTGTGAAGATGTCTGTCCACCACAGTTAAATGGCCACCTTGCCATATATCCAACTTAACCTCCCTGCATCTCAGTTTCTCTATCTGAAATCATAAGCAATGTTATGTATGGTTTTATCCTTTCACATGTAATATTTAATTTATATTATCATAAGTAATATAAGTTACTCTTCTTAACTAACATAAAATTATGACTCAGAGAGATTAAGTAATTTACCTAGAGTCACATGAACAGTCCTAGATATACCAGACTCTCATAAGTCCTGTGCTCTTTCTAGCATCCCGCTCCTGAAAAGCAAACACTGTCTCTCCAAGGCCTCTTTCAGTTTCAAAATTCATGACTTTATGGGCCCTGTTATTTTTTAAACATATCTGGCCCTGTTTAAGAGCCCTGATGGCACAGTGTTTAAAGTACTCAGCTGCTAACCAAAAGGTTGGCAGCTTGAACCCACCACCTGCTCCATGGAAGAAAGATGTGACAGTCTGCTTCCATAAAGATTTACAGCCTTAGAAACCCTATGGGGCAATTCTACTCTGTCCTATAGAGCTGCTATGAGTTGGAATCGACTTAACAGCAGTGGGTTTTTTTGGTGGGGCCTGTTTACTCATCATCATCCTAAGCCCATCGCTGTTGTGTTGATTCTGACTTAAAATGACCCTATAGGACAGAGTGGAACTGTCCCACAGGGTTTCCAAGGAGCAGCTGGTGGACTTGAACTGAACAGAGCCTGTTTCTCTTCTATCCACTGCCTGTCTCTTTTTGCCCCACCCGCAAGAGGAGAAGAACTGGAAATGGGCCCCAAATTTCTGTTTTAGGTAAATGTTTATTTAAATAGAGAGGCTTACCTCAGAAAAGAAACATAGAGGGGAGGTTAGCTCTGGGAAAGGATACTTCAGACTGATGCTGAAAAGAGTCCAGCGCTGACAGGGAACACTCTGGACCTTGTGGCACTTTATGAGTGAATGGAGGGTAGAGCAATACAGTTTTGAAAATTAGATGAGTTGCTATTCTCTCTGAAACAGCTGGGAAGAGGCTGATATCTTCCATATCCAGCCAGTCCTTCACACAGAATCTTGTGGAAAAAAAACAAACTGTGTTACTTTTTGACTGAAATGTCTCCTTGGGGGTCTCAGTAACTTGGAGTAAATCCAAAATCCCAAACACTGCCTTCAAGACCCTCCAGAACCTTATTCCAAGTTCCTTTTGTGGCTTTAACTCCCCTGCATGTCTATGCTCATATCATAATGGAATCTTGGATATTCTTCCAACAAGTTGTTCGCTGTGCTGGGAGAGGCTTGTCCCAACTCTTCAGCATGTGAGATACCCCAGCCTGCAGGATCCAGCTCAAGGTCACCTCCTTCTCTTTAGGCACTAGAGTACTTTGATCCTACCTTTAGTAAAACTAGCTACTTTGGATGTCATTATATTTCTTTGTCTTCACCATGGGTCCTTATCTTTGTCTTCTTGCTGTGGTGCAAAATATGTGCTCAGTAAGTGTTCAAATAAATGTAAAATGTTTAGAGATGGTCAAAGTAAAGTAGTAATAGAAGATAAGATCATGTGCCCTCATTGCACTTTATCTTCTTTGCCTTTTTTTTTTTCTTACTTTTATTTTGGTATTGGTTTATTTGCATTAGAATTAATAGTATTGGTTGATTTATGCTAGACTTCATTCATTGCTTTAGGTTTTATATGGATCAGGGACTGTCATGTCTATCCTTTATAGCCCCTACAAAGTCTCTTCTACATAGAAGTGCTCAAAAATCAATTTCTACTTGAAAAACACTAAATGATGCTGGTAGAATCACAATAATTTTTGGTTTGGCACTCATGTCATGCACTTCTATGCATCTGTCCACAAAGAGCTGCTCTCTGTAATCTAAGAACCTCTCTTTTACTTTCTCCTCCAATCCTACGATGAGCCTCCATGGATGGTTTCCTAACCTGAATAACTCACCTACACAGCTTCCAATTTCTTAACGTTCAACTTCTAAATAGTTCTCAAAGAGATCACTAATCAGTGGGGATAATACACAAATGTGAGAAGCTAGAGAAGACCCCTCCCTATTCCCACCGCACTCCAGGACTTTTTCCTCCCCTCCAGCTTTGCACTTTTCAAGAGCAGCCTTCTGGAGTTATCCCTCTTTTCTTTTTACTGCCCCCAATAATACAGCATCGGACAATGCACATTCACAGCCAGACCAGATGAGGAAAAACATGCTGGTGAAACTTACAGATTAAAGAGGAAGCAGAGCAGCATCCCAACAGGCCAGCAGAGAGAGGTGGGATGACCCAGGGTGCACTGAAACACGCGGTTTGGCAGGGGCCCTCATATGCACCAGGCAGACACAAAGATCGATATTATTTGTACAGAGCATAATTTGCTTCTTTTGTTTAAGAAAAGTATTTATGGATTAATAATAAAAATAATAAAACCTGTGTTTGAGTCCAGGCTCCACTACTTTCTCACTTTGAGACCATGAGTGAATCATTTAACTTTTCAAGTCCTCAATTTCCTCATATGTAAGATGGGTACATACCTCATAGGATTGTGGTGAAGACTAAATGAGATAATACAAAGTGTTAGCGTGTTACAAGGAGTAAGTGCTCAATAGATTTTAACCATCATCATCATCAACGTCGTTATGACTGGCTTAAGATTCAAATCAGGGTGAGTAACTTGCAAAGGGGATTTTTAAACCAGGAAAATATTCCCTGATCTATTTCTTCCAGGTTAACCAAAGCATAAGATTACTTCTGAAATATGCTGAGAATTAATTGAATATATATTCAAACCATTTCACATTGTTTGGGCACTATTTAAAAAATAAAAAACCGTGGCTACCATGAAGAACAATTATGTCCCAAGGCTGCTTGTCATTGTTCTGTGGTCAGCTGATATTTTGAGTCATCTCAGCTGGTCTGGCTGTGAATGTGCATTGTCTAATGCTACACTGGGGGCAACCAATTGATGCAGTTTAGATGGAAAGCTCTCCTAGGGCAAAGACCAAGACCTCTTCTCTTGCAACCCCTGTGATGCAGAGCATAGAATAGAGCAAAAGTATGTGAGTAAGAAACACATTTTAAAGCAATGTATGAGTTAAATGAATATTGTTATGAAAATTCTGGACCTGATTCTCTCCAAAATAGTGATTCTATGATGCCAATGAGAAATAAGGAACCCCGAGAACTCTGCTGCTTTTGTGTGCAGCTGCAAGAGAAAAGTGCATAGCTTTGGTTTCCTGTTAACTTGCTCTCCAAATACTAATAGACATACGTCAGGCAATCTAGCTTCTCTGAATCTGGATAATACAATTCATCTTATAAGACTTTGTCATTGGATGGTTTCACATATGTAAACAATTAACACAAAGCCTGGCCCATATTAGGTGCTCAGCAAATGGCAGAATTTTTTTTCACCCTTTCCTCCCTTCTACATAACAAAACAAAAGAGAATGAGAGGCAAGGAAAAATATCCCTCTGGAATGCAGTTCAAAATGGGCCATTTAACTAGGGAGCAGAGCCAAAATGGTTTGCAGGGTTATTTTAGAACATAACATGGGTTCTTAATTCAGCAAAAATCAATTTTGTAAGCCATGAAGACTATCTTGAGGTATGTATTTTGGACTTAAAATTTTTTTTAATTTTGCCTTTAAATTAAACGCCAAGATTAAAATATTTTCAGAGTACAGTGATGGTTCACTGTTAGAATGATGGAGGGGTGTACGCATAGCCTGTGGGCTCCATAAATATTAATGAAGTACCCAGATAACAGATGATAACCCCAGTGGTGTCTTATGTTTGTACCCAGAGGGGTTGGCTATGATTTCACATTTAAAGAACAGGGCTTCATGATACAATATATCAGGCTCTATGATGTATATCTTCCTACTACTGAACAACGAATTCTATAAACTCACAGTCATATATATATACACACTGAAATCAGCAAAAACCAAAGTGGTTAAATTTGTGCAACTATTTATTCTGTGTCTGAGTTTCAATTTTTGCCACAGGGACTAAATGTTTTGCTTCAATCTGATTCTTTTGCTGATGTCTAAAAAGCCTGGATATGTTGGTTTCTGAGGAAGGTAGCTATTGTTCCTGGCTTTTCCCCACTCTATCCCAAAGTTTCCCATACTTTTCAGCTGCAATAATTCCTTTACCACCTCCCCACCAACACATGACACTCAATTCTGTCCTCTGTTTATTCATAAGATTATGGATACAGTCCTTTAACAATGGATTAAGAACCCTTTCACCTATATATGTGTGTGTCTTCACGACCTAGGTCTTCACATGTACACAGGCCTGAATACATATACTACTTGCTGCTGGTCAGGTGGTGAGATACCATTTTCAGGCTGAATGGGGAGACATAGCCTCCCTTGTCTTGCATCCACACTACACAATCCATAGGAATCATCTAGATGTTTTATAATATAAACTCCAAAGCAAACTCAACACATATGCTTGCCTTCTGCTATTATACAAACCACCCAAAAGCCACTATGCCCACACAAAATAATTAGCTTGAAATCACAAATTTATAACTGAAAATTGCCAAGTAGGTGAAAAAATGACCATTCTCAATTGTACTTTTTAACAGCAAATAATAACTTACATCCTGGAACTGCAAAAAGATAATTTGACAAGAAAATCATCTGCATATAGCATGACTTTTCATTTCTAGGAGGGTCTTAAATTATAATATTTCCTCTGTACCATGGGAATGGGAAACCCTGGTGGCGTAGTGGTTAAGTGCTATGGCTGCTAACCAAAGGGTCAGCAGTTTGAATCCATCAGGCGCTCCTTGGAAACTCTGTGGGGCAGTTCTACCCAGTCCTATAGGGTTGATATGAGTCGAAATCGACTGGACGGCACTGGGGAATGCAGGAAATATGTAAAAACCCTTAAAAACAAAAAACCCACAGATACATTCATGATAGTTACTACTGATATGACTTTCTAGGAGACAATATGAGAACACGCATCCGATTTTAAATGCACAGAAATTTTGACTCAGCAAGTTCACTTCTAGAAACTTATCCTAAAGGTGTTGTAAAAGTGTGCAAAGATGTAGCCACAAGTATCTAAGCTGCAGAATACTTTATAACAATAAAATAAGAAACCATACAATGAATTCTAGGAAACAATTTGAGAGAATAATACAGAATTATGGACATGAAAATTTGGACGTGATATGTTTTTAAATAAAAAAATAGATTTTTGAAGGAACGTATTGTTTTTTATGCTGTGTGTGCATGCACATACATATATAGAAGAAAATCTAGACAGATGTTTACCAAAATGTTTTAATGGGTTATCAGTGGGTGATAAGATTGAGGGTTATACCAAGGACACAAGGCGATTAGAAGCCCAAGAGACAGAAAGGGCCACATGAATCAGAGACTACATCATCCTGAGACCAGAAGAACTAGATGGTGCCTGGCTACAACCGATGACTGCCCTGACAGGGAACACAACAGAGAACTCCCAAGGGAGCAGAAAAAAAGTGTGGTGCAGAACTCAAATTCATGTAAAAAGACCAGACTTAATGGTCTGACTGAGACTGAAGGAACCCTCAAAGCCATGGCCTAAACCCAGAACTAAAACCATTCCCAAAGCCCACCCTTCAGACAAATATTAGACTGGACTATGAAACATAAAATAATACTTGTGAAGAGTGTGCTTCTTAGTTCAAGAAGACACATGAGACCAGATGGGTAGCCCCTGGCTGGAGGCAGGATGAGAAGGCAGGAAGGGATAGGAGCTGCTTTGATGGACACAGGAAATTGGGGGTGGAAAGGGATAGCGTACTGTCACATTATAGGGATTGCAACTAGTGTCACATAACAATATGTGTACAAATTTTTGTATGAGAAATTAACCTAAGCTATAAATTTTCACCTAAAGCACACTCATAAAAATAATAATAATAAGATTTGATAAATAATAAATAAATATAAGGGGAAATACAATGATAGGAGGTGACCCACAAATATTAATGCCAAATTAAAATATATTAAAATCTACCATCAATATCTGTAACCACAAAATATCAGGGGCCTACTGTAGTTATTGAAAACCCCCTCTGTGTTCACCTGTAGCAACCCTATGTACAACAGAACGAAAACCTTCCTGGTCCTGCACCATCTTCACAATCATTGCTGTGCTTGAGCCCATTGTTGCAGCCACTGTGTCAATCCACCTTGTTTAGGGTCTTCCTCTTTTTCACTGACCCTTTACTTTACTGGGCATGATAGTCTTCTCCAGGGACTGGTCCCTCCTGATAACATGTCCAAAGTACCTGAGACAAAGTCTTGCCTTCCTTGCTTCTAAGGAGCATTCTGGCTGTACTTCTTCCCTCTGAATTACTTCCAAGAAATTCAATGATGAATGAGGTAATAATCAAATAAACAGGTACTAAATATGCTATTGGATTTTATAGACTTTTCCTCCACTTTTCAGAAGGGAATTTCTATTACTTTCACCTGTCATGTATGTTATCACGTGTTTGAGAATTACAAAGGGGAAAAATAACTCTAGAAAGAACAAATAGCGCTTACCATGGACTGATACAGCAATAATAATTGGCAACAACAACCACAGACATTAACCTGCAGTGCTGAGCCACACAGAAACGAGTGAAATTAGTTCCATTTCAGTTGTAATAACAACAGGAACCAGGCCCACATGTTTGTATATCAGGGAAAACAGGGAACGGATCGCAAAGCAAGTCTAGATTCAATGATCAGACAGGAATGAAGCCCTCCTCCTGAAAATCAAAATGAAATAATTGCTAGTGGCAGCTTGCATGGGTTTTAAGAGTTAAGAGGCAATGTTTTTGCAAAAGGAGCCATAGGGAAGCAAAATGAAAATAAATTGCTCCAGTTGTAGGCATTCTTGTGCCTGGGCACTGGCTGTCTCAGGCACAATCCTCAGAAGAATGAATGGTTCAAAAACAGACAAAAACAAACAAAACATAGAGCATTGGAAGGGCAATATTTGTGTGGCTCTGAATGAAACAGATCAAGTCTTCTAGGCCTTGAAAACCCTATGGAGCAGTTCTACTCTGCATACATGGGCCATGAGTCAGAATTGACTCGATGGCAACTAGCAACAAGAACAAATCTGTTGTCTATAGTTTAATAAAGACTGTAGAATATACACTGTAATTTTTCTAGCTCTTTCTCTCTACAATTGAGTCAAAAACGCAAAGAACCCAAGTTGTAATAGAATGTTCTAAATTACTACCAGAATAATAAAAAAAAAAGAAAGAAAGAAAATATAAATCAATATTGGTGACTTTTTTAAAAAGTGAACGTCTATCTTGCTTTTATTAAAAAACAACAACAAAAACAGTTGTCATCAAGTTGATTCTGATTCATGGTGACCACATGTGTATCAGAGCAGAACTGTGCTCCACAGTGTTTTCAGTGACTGATTTTTTGGGAGTAGATTTCCAGGCCTTTCTCCCAAGGTACTTCTGGGTGGACTTGAACCTCCAACCTTTTGGATAGCAACTGAGCATATTAACTGCTTCACCTAGGGATGTCTTAGTTTTTATATCACCCTGAAAACAAGCAGCCTGGAGAGGTCTGCTCACTTGGATTTGAGATCTGCCTTTCCCACTTCTGCCAAGTTAATCCTCCCCCTCCTTTCCACTCCCACTCTCTGGCCTTTTATGATTTCCTCCCTCCTTTACACCCAAATGCAGAAGTGAAGTGCGAAAAGCTGTTCAAGTACTCTTAACTTACTGAGAGAGGAAACTATCTGGCCATTTTTTTATATTTCATGATATTAAAGTAATTCATCTGAGTTTGCACTAATGACAGTAAATCTCTCATGCTGACAAGCTGTGGTCAATTATCCTTTCTACAGCCTTTTAAATCCAAAGCACTAGGAAGTGCGTCAGTATTGGAAACTTGTGGCTTACTTATTCAAACTGAACGGCCAACCAACTTGAGCAGCTCCCTATAAGGTGCGCCACCACGCTCCTAGTCCCAAAACAGCTCTCTCAGGGACCTGCAAATGCTGGGACGCTTCCGCTGGAATTTATGTCCATGGAGGATGCTGTTTAAATAAAGTGGTGTGTCATTTATCCCTATAATGAGTAGTTAAATAGCAACAATTAGGAAGGAAATTCTACAAGCCTGAACTCCAGTTACTTATTACTGCCACTGAAAGTCAATTAAAGTATCTATGTAATTACAGGCGTTGGGATCATCTGGCAAATCATACTAGAGAGAAGAGCCCCTTGGTTTGTTCTGAAAGTATGTGATCTAGTCTCCATTATGTTAGTTAATTTTCGGACAAGGGAGCATGTGAGGGGGCTTGCCCTAAACATCTGTAGATCTGTTCACCTGGAAAAGCAACAGAAATGTAAGTTGAATGTCCATGCAAACTCAGCAGCTGTACAAAGAGCAAGTTAGACAAGTAGTGGATGGGGGGGTTGCCTATTCAGCTAGATCAGTCTCCCAGAAGACTGCCCTTCAACTCGAGATTCTATAGCGGCTCCTTGTTGCCGACTATACCAAGTCCTTAGTCCCTTTCCAGCTTCAAGGTCAACCTACTCCCCTACCAGTCTCCCATACCTCATCTCAATCAGCTCACTGTCTCACAAACATTACCATCATGATTTAAAATGTTTCTATGCTTTTTCTCAGCATGTTGCATGAGATGTTTTCTTCCCTTCTCTTCTGCCTACCCAAATCCTTTTCACCTCAGAGCTCAGCTCTGGTCAACTCCTCCTGGATGCCACATCCAATACCAGACCTCTCGTCCATGAACTGTCTATGGTATCGGGAGTTTATCACTCAGTGGTTCTCAGGTTGTGAACACCTAGCAGGGCCTAGGAAACGCTGGTGGCATGGTGGTTAAGAGCTACGACTGGCTGCTAACTTAAAGGTCGGCAGTTCAAATCTACCAGGTGCTCCTTGGAAACTCTATGGGGCAGTTCTACTCTGTCCTATAGGGTCGCTATGAGTCGGAATCAACTCGACGGCAGTGTGTTTGGTTTTTTTTTTGGTTAGCCGGTGCTATGCCTTCAGTCAGCTTCCCGCCCAGCATCTGGGTTACATTATGCCCCCAAAGTGATAGCTTTCTGATTGTTGGTTTCTGTTGGTATACTTTAGTCTCACATTTTTGGTGACTCGTGTTAATCAGGCCTAGCTGGCTTGCCTTCATTTTTTCACTCCTTTATTCATTCAGCAGCTTGTTCTGAATGGCTCCTCAGTGCATGCACAGCACCAGAACCATTGCTTCTGGGTCTGATTCTGGTATTTCCTCCTCTACCACATTGCCTCAATGGGAAACTGCATTTACTCATACCCTGGACAAATCAAGGAGTCATCATTTCTTCACCACTTGCTTATCATTTCTTCCTCAGCCAACACTTACAGGGAAATGGTTATAAAATCACTTATAAATATAGGAAAAGTGAGTTCTCTCCCCTGCGGTTCCACACAGCTCTCCTCAGAGGTCTCTCAGAACAAACCAGAAGATAAAGAGAAGAAAATATTTTCAAGTGATCTTTCGAATGACTCTGGGGGTTACAGAAGGTTCAGGTTTGGTTCAAGGGCTGGGCAAAATCTTGGGTCAGCCAGCTATGCTAGAGTCAGCCAAACCTTGGGGTCAGCCAGCCACATCTGGGTTGAATCCAGGACATTTGCTATTCTTCACATCCCAAGACAGATTTTAGAACTTTAACTTGCTTTCTTGCAGCCGCTTTATGTTTTAAGCATTCATCTCAACTTGGAGGATGCTTCCCAGAGGATCTCTTTTCTCACTCGCCCCTGTCATGGCTGGTGCTTTGGCACCTCATGCTCTCCACATGTGATGTTTAGACTTCATATCCCCCAGAGTCATATCCCCCAGAGGTGTAACTAAGGTATGAGAGGAGGGGCACTAATGAGCAATTTCTATTGGCCATGGGCTTTCCATCACCAGCTGTGAGAGATCATTCAGTAATTTAAAACTAATTGCCATCGATGCTTTTTCCATAGATAGGCCCCTGGTATCTCCACAACTATTTGCCCCCACATGCTGTTTGTGTAAAAATGAAGATGCTATGTGTGTCCAAAGAAATCAACCAGGAGGAAACAAGAAATCTGACCAGTGGGAAGATTCGTAAAAAATTTTTTTATTAAAGCTTCTTACTATTTTTTGCAGGGGATATTGTCCCTATCAGTGCATTAAAAATAGGATCTTCTCAGGCAAGAATGACAAGTTCAACAACATCTGATCATATCGAAGGACTGCTTAAAACCCTTCAACCTCTCTTACAGTACTCAGCACATTGCACTGACACAATTGTACCTACCTTAGACCACCCACACCAACAGTTAGAGCACAAGTTCCATCAGGCCAGGATTGTGCTGAGCCTTTCCTGACGGCTGTGCCTGGCACAGTCTTGAGAATGATGACCTAGGTTAGCTCTGTGGGACAAACAGCAACAAACTATTAGTCACCATTATGTGAATAGCCAATACATTCAGGTCCTTCTCTTAGGTTCTCTGGGAGAGGCAAAGTAAGAAGTAAACACTGCCTCCCTTCCCCACTCACCCTCAAGGATGACCCTAGGGGAAAGAACAACTACAGGGACAGGCTCTCTCAGTGATGGCAATTAATGAAGGTTATTTTCTTATAATATGTTATCTTGGTATTCTAGTGCTGCTGTAATACCATAAGTGGGTGGCTTTAAAGAACATAAATTTGTTTTTCTCACAGTTTAGGAGTCTAGAAGCCCAAATTTAGGGCACTGGCTCTAGAGGAAGGCTCTCTCTGCTCTGGGGGAAAATTCTTGCCTTAGCTTGTCTATTGTTCTTACCTGGAGTTCCTTGGAGACTTCCATGTGGCATCTATCTTTCCTCCATTCATGCTGTGCTTGCTTTTCTTGGTGTCTGATCTGCTTTTTACACATCTCAAAGGTGCTTAGCTTTAAGACACACCCTACATCCATAAGGGCTCATTAACATAACAAGGAAAACCCTATTCCCATATGGGATCACATCCACAGGTAGAGAGGTTAAGATTTCAACACATATTTTGGAGGGACACAACTCAATCTATAACTTATGTCTTACATGGAAAATAAATAAACTGACAAAACTGGCAAAGCTGATCATAATGGGTGGAATAAGCTTGGGTCATACTTCTCATGGTCTCTTGGTAGGGACCACAGAGTGACCTCGACAGCAAACCAAATGCAATTCTCCAACTGAACCTGATTCCTGAATTCCATCCTGTTGCCTGTTTCTGATTGTTACCTAGCCCTCTTTGCTTGACTCTACTATCTGCTGTATGGTTAAGATAACTCATTAAAGGATTTATTCCACTATTATATAATCCAATATAACATTAACAGCGCATTTGACAGCAATCAGATGAAAATTTCTGCTGCCTTTCTGGATTAGTAACTCGGCAAGTTTCATTTTGCAACAACAAGGTGCCAGAGAACAAGGTCAGCAAAAGGCGTCTTCATTTTCTATGCAGGTACAGGACCTGAAATTTATCCCTGCCACATCCTGACAGGAAAAGGCCAGGGGTTCAATAGTGTGGACACTGAGCTAGCACATCACTCAGGGACACGGTCCCTTAAGGTGTGTCTGAGAGACAGACACGTGGCTCAATGACACATACAGAGAACTTGTCCTGACCACAGAAGAAGGGAAACAAGTCCTAGAAAAATAAGCAGAAACAAGTGAAAGCTTTTAGTGTGTAATAGCCTTGAAATTCTGCTTGGAAGTGTTTCTGGGAGAAGGACCACTTTATCTAAGTTTAGTGAGTATTTGGCCAGGTTTTGGTTTGTTTTTCCTCTCAGAGACAACCTTCTTCTATGTGGTGGCCCCAGGTATTATCAGAGGAAGGTAGGCAGGGTAGGGGGAGAAGAAATGGACTGACCAATAAAAAACCAAACCAAACCCAGTGCCATCGAGTCGATTCCAACTCATAGTGACCCTATAGGACAGAGTAGAACTGCCCCCAGAGAGTTTCCAAGGAGTGCCTGGAGGATTTGAACTGCCAACCCTTTGGTTAGCAGCCGTAGCACAAAACCACTAAGCCACCAGGGTTTCCAATGGACTGACAAACATGCCTGATCTTTTATCAGAGCATAGTTATTCAAGAAAATACACCTGCTGGCCATTATTTCCTTACAGTCACAATTGGAAATTAACAGTTCTAAAAGATTGTTTTGAAGAAGGTGGCATTTTTGGATGACTCTTCCCTTACTGTCTCTTGGATTAGGAATCCTGACCGAAGCATACTAAAAAAAGATTTTATTGGGCCCACTGAATTTAACACATACATATACAAATCCAGAACACCTCTTAAGTAATCAGTATGGGAGACTGGAGCTTGGTGGTGCAGTGATTAAGAGCTTGGCTACTAACCAAAAAGGTCGGCGGCTCAAATCCACAAGCCGCCCCTTGGAAACCCTATAGGGCAGTGACAGCAACGGGTTTTTATAGACTATGTGCTTGATGGGAGCCCCCTCCTTATAAAATGAGCTTCACAGCTAAGGACACATGAATTTCAACCACAAAATACATATTTATGGATGTCTATTTACTTTTTTATTATTACAAGAGGCTCAAACAGTTAAGTGCTCAGCTACTAACTAAAAAGTTGGTGGTTTGAATCCAACCAGAAAGGCCTGTCGATCTACTTCCAAAAAATTACTGCCTTTGAAAACCCTGTGGAGCACAGTTCTGCACTAACATACATGGGGGTCACCTACTCTGATACACGGGGTTTGCTTTGTTTTGTTTTTAAAAACAAGGCTCAGAACTAGGTACTGATCTCGATATAAAAAAGACACCATCTGATGCTGGCAGTGGCATCACAGGTGGCCAGGGATCATTCTGGGAGATTCAGCTTGGTGTTTCCCCAAGGAGAAGAGCCTAAATGCAGCCCTGGAAATGCTCACTTCCCACTGGACGTAGATGAAGAAGGGGCAGGAGGGGCCTGTGGTGGCTCCTGCAGCCTGTGTAGGGATGGGAATGTCTGAGATTTGAAGACTGAATCACACTGCTTTCAATATCAAGTCTCTCTTCTTCTCTGATCACTGTGATACACAGGAGCTTCCTAAATAGCAAGCAAAATAATGAGCCAGGGGGATAGAAACTATGATGTAGGTCTGGGATTGACTATGAGCTCCACCATTTTGTTTGGCTGGAATTGCGTTTCTTAAATTAACAAAAATAAGACCTCCTGCAATTTGCCAGTGCAGGTTCCATAAGAGCAGGTCAAAGTGTCTATGCATATCTTAAAGGATGGCTGTGGTGGGCTGGACTGCTCCAATTGGGAGCTGGTGAGTTCACCAACTGTGCTGTGTCTGCATTGGAGCAGCCACTTAGCACCTCAGCACCTCCATTAGGAGCTCTCATTGTCTCATAAGTGTCTACATTTATGGTCATTCATGCTCCAAAAGAAAAGGAAAGACCTTAAATGAAATGCCTTGCAAGCTAGATGATCCATGTTTTGTGGTTTTTATAATACTTGGAATCATTACATCTTTGTGTTAGGACCTCACCATGAAAAATAAACATTCTTGGTACAGAAAAACTGGTTTGTAAATGGAGCATTTTTGGTCTGTTATGTTAAATGCCTGGGCATTACTTTAAAGAAGTTTTTGCTGGAAAAAAAAGAAGTTTTTGCTGGAAAGCCTCAGCACAGATATCCCTTAACTTGGATTCCACTGCTAAACTTCACAGGCTGTGTAAGCACAAAGATTAATTATCTAAACAGGGCCCTGGATGTATGGAACCCTTCTGTAATGTTGACTCCAATGTAGTTGACTCCGATGTATTATGTATTCTTTACAGCATCAGTTCTTTGGCTCTTCTTTTTAAGGAGGGTCAAGACATGCCTGTTTATGGCATTATTGATGCATTGAGTGACTTCCTTAAAATCATGTGGAGATATCATTCGTGCATGCCTCTAAGGTATCTGTTTGTTTTTAGTCTAGCAAGACTGCCTGTGTCTTTTTGAGAAGATGAAAAAACAATGAACTGCAATCTCTAATATTCTCAGTAATAATGACTAAAGTTTCACCTGTGGAATTGAACATGTCTTAGGCTGGGTTCTTCAAACTCATCCTTACAATTTTGTTTCTCTAGAACCACTATCACTCTAGAGAACCAAATGTCTTAGGCTGGGTTCTCTAGAGAAGCAAAACCAGTATAACATGTATACAGAAAGAGAGAGATTTATATCAAGGAAACAGCTCACATGATTGTAGAGGCTGGAATGTCCCAAGTCCTTGAACCAGGATAGAGGCTTCTCCTGATTCATGTAGCCACAGGGGCTGGTGAACCCAAGATCAGCAGGTCAGAGAGCAGGACTCTTGCTCACAGGCTGTGAAGATCCATGAATCCCAAGATTGGCAGGTAAGCTGCTAGCTCAAGTCCCAAGAACTGGAGGCCAGATGGAAAGGAGGCAGCTGCAGCATCCAGAATGGGTAAAAGCCAGAACATCCACTTATATTTGGATGCAGGCTACATGCCCAAGGAAACTCCCTTTCAACTGATTGGCTACTCACAGCAGATCCCATCATGGGGGTGATCACATATAAACACCAGGAATCATGGCCCACCCAAGCTGACGCACAATTTTAACCATCAAAAACATCCCAAATAACTGGTAATTTGACGGTTTTTTGTGAAAGATTTAATTAAAACATTATTTTGTAATTCTGCTACAAAGAAGAGTTTGAATTTCAGAATGTGCCTGAAAACAACAGTGTCCTCTTAATTAATGTTCTCTAGAGAAAACCTTTTTTAAGATTTCATTAATTTGGATATTTAAATTATGGTAACTAACTAAAATGACCTCAGTCTGTGGCTGGTTTCAATATCTATTTACACAGTATTAATGTATAGGAGTTTTAAGTTTTGATTTGTCCACAAAGAACTAATACATTAATGACAATTCTAAATGTAACAAATAAATGCTTTAATCCCTCATCAGTGAAAATAAAGACACACGACCCAGCCCGCATGCAACCTACTAGTAAAATGACAGTAGAACTTAAAAAAAAAAAAAAAGGTATTATTGCAAATCTGTGTTTGTTCAGGGGGAATTAGTTTGGGGAGACTTTTGGAAATAGTCAAATGATGTGCAACCAGTTTTGGAAGATAAAGTGGATTATCAAACTTGGTAATAACGTTTTGAGTGATTTGTGATTATGATGAAAAGACGAATTTTCCTTCTGACTCAAAGACAACTTTTCCAAAGGGAAATTTGGAAAATGTGTGGAAAAAGGGCAGTACCATCAGAAGAAACATGTACTAGGGTAAGTCAAAAAGTATTGCTACTAGGGTTTCAGTTCATACATGCACAGATTTATTCCAAACAAAACAAAACCAAACCAAACCCAGTGCCGTTGAGTCGATTCCGACTCATAGTGACCCTAGAGGACAGGGTAGAACTGCCCCATAGAGTTTCCAAGGAGTGCCTGGTGGATTCAAACTGCTGACCCTTTGGTTAGCAGCTGTAGCTCTTAACCACTACGCCACCAGGGTTTCTAATTCCAAACAAAGCTTGTTTAAACATGTCTCTGCAATCAGTGGATAGCTGCAGACAAGTTCACTCAGGAATACACTTGTCTTAGTCTCATTAGAGAGTCTTCAAAAAAAAAAAAAAGAATATTTTTTGTGCCATGGGAAAAATAAATGATTTTTAGGCTAGGGCTTATCATGGATTGAATTATATCTCCCCCAAAATGTGTGTATGAACTTGGTTAGGCAATGATTCCCATTGTTGTGGGTTGTCCTCCATTTTGTGATTGTAATTTTATGTTGAGAGGATTAGGGTAGGATTGAAACACCACCCTTACTTGGGTCACCACCCTGATCCAAGGTAAAGGGAGTTTCTCTGGGGTGTGGCCTTTACCACCTTTTATCTCTCAAGAGATGAGAGGGAAGCAAGCAGAGAGTTAGGGACCTCATTCCACCAAGAAAGCAGCACCAGAGCAGAGCACATCCTTTGGACCTGGGGTCCCTGCACCTGAGCAGGTCCTAGACCAGGGAAAGATTGATGACAAGGAATCTTCCTCCAGAGTTGACAGAGAGAGAAAGCCTTCCCCTAGAGATGATACCCTGAATTTGGACTTGTAACCTACTAGACTGTGAGAGAATAATTTCTGTTTGTTAAAGCCATCCGCTTGTGGTATTTCTATTACAGCAGCACTAGATGACTAAGATGGGGCTTATACCAAATTTTTAACAAAACTCAAGTGGACATCTTTCCAAATCATTGAAGCTGTGCCACAAGTTAAGGGAAATGCTGCCCCACATAAAATAACCATTTTTGATGGATCAAAACTTTTAAGGAAGGTCAGGAAGATCTCAAAGATGAGCCAAAAGAGGGAAGACCACTCAGAAGGTTATGGCGACAGTTTTTTGAGATTCTAAAGGCGTAATCTTGATAGATTTTCTCAAAGGACACAGGACAATCACAGGAACTTATTATGAAGAGTTTTAAGAAAACTGAAAACTGCACTGGTGAGAAAAAGGCCAGGAAATTTGCACTGAGGAATTTTTTTCCATCATGACAATGCACCTGCGCGTTTTTTGAGAGTAACAAGGGCTGTCCTACGAGAATTTCATTGGGAAACCTTACCCTATTCACCCTACAGCCCTGATCTTGCCCCTTCAGACTTCTTTTGTTTCCAATATCCAAAGAACATTTAAAAGGAACACTATTTGAGTCCCTTAAGGATGTCAAAACTGCCATTTTGAAGTGATGTAAAATGAAGAGCACAAAATTCTTCAGGGAAGGGTTAGAGAGATGGAAAAACCACCTTCAGAAGCATATAGACCTAGATGGAGGATATGTCTAGAAACAATAGCTTCACATTTTGATATTTTTGTTAAATAAAAGTTTCCATGATTTTGTAGCAATATTTTTGACTTAGCCTCGTATGCTCTCACCACGTGACTGGCTTAGAGGTAGCTCTCATTTAAACTTAAAGATTCTGAGATGTTTACTTAAAAATCATCAAGTTCAAGAATAGGATGGGAGAGGTCATGTTTAAAATATCTGATTATTAAAGGTGAGCCATTTTATTTTTTAAGAAGATAAAAACACTTTCTTTTTTTCCAAACAATACCAGAGAGAAAAAAAAAAAATTTTTTTTAAAGAGAGAGAAATTATTCTAAAATCGCATCTTGGGCAAGGAATCTTTTTTATTTTCTAGGTTTAAAAAAAAAAA
Source organism: Loxodonta africana (assembly GCF_030014295.1). Lineage (NCBI taxonomy): Eukaryota > Metazoa > Chordata > Mammalia > Proboscidea > Elephantidae > Loxodonta > Loxodonta africana. The sequence continues at coordinate 61,100,236 of NC_087349.1, read as the reverse complement.
TCCCACACACCCAACATTTACCTCTATCCCTACAAGATTAATTTCTCAGCACTGTGGATGATATCAATGAGGTCATTCTGGGGTTAATCAAAAAATTTAATGCAAGAGATATATGATATGGGAAAGCTGCTATATACATGCCGTGATTAACTAAGAAGTGTTTTCTTCGCAAAAGTAACCATCCATTAAAACCTTAAAAAAATCACCTCCACAAGCAGCATAATGAACATGTGTTCATCCTTCACCCTCAGAAGCTCCCTTATGCCCCTTGCTAATCCCTCCTGTACCTCAAACTCTCCCTTCCCCAAATAATCACTAATTTCCTTTCTGTCACTGAAGAGTAACTTGAATGTCCTGTAAACAGAATCATACACAGTCTTCCCTCTCTTGCCTGGCTTCTTTCATTCAGCATGGCTATTTTGAGATTCACCCACGTTATTCTATGTATCAGCACTTTATTCTTTTTCATTTTAGAGTAGAATTCCATTATATGGACCTACCGGAGTTGGTTTATCCAATCACCTGTTGATGGACTTTTGGGATGTTTCCAGTTTTGAAATATTATGAATAAAACTGCTATGAACATTCATGTATAAATACTTGCATAAACATATGATTTCTTTTCTCTTGAGTCACAGGTATGTGTATGTTTAGCTTTTTAAGCACCCGCCAAACTGTTTTCCTCACAACTGGACCGATAAGCAACATCATGATAAATGGAGAAAAGACTGACATTGTCAAAGACTTCATTCTACTTGGATCCACAATCAATGCCCATGGAAGCAGCAATCAGGAAATCAAACAACATATTGCATTTGACACATCTGCTGCAAAAGACCTCTTTAAAGCACCAAAAAGCAAAGATGTCACTTTGAGGATTAAGATGCACCTGACTGAAGCCATGGTATTTTCAGTCACCTCATACTTCTATGAAAGCTGGACAATGAATAAGGAAGACTGAAGAAGAATTGATGCCTTTGAATTATGATGTTGGTGAAGAATACTGCATATACCATGGAGTGCCAGAAGAACAAGCAAGTCTGTTTTGGAAGAAATACAGCCAGAGTGCTCCTTGGAAGTGAGCATGGCGACACTTCATCTCAAGTGTTTTAGACATGTTATCAGGAGGGACCAGTCCCTGGAGAAGGACATCATGCTTGGTAAAGTTGAGGGTGAGCAAAAAAGAGGATCTCAGTGGCTGCAACAATGGGCTCAAATGTAGCAGTGATTGTGAGGATGGCACACAACCGGACAGTGTTTCCTTCTGTTGTACGTAGGGTTCCTATGAGTCAGAACCAACTCGACAGCACCTAACAACAGTTTTCTAAAACAAAGCTGTACCACTTTACATTCCCACCAGTAGTGTTTAAGAGTTTCAATTCTTTCATATCTTCTCCAATACTTGGTGTAGTTGGTCTTTTTTAATTTTAGCCACTCTAGTGGATGTGAGGAGCCCTGGTGGTGCAGTGGTTAAAAGCTACAGCTGCTAACCAAAAGGTCAGCAGTTCAAATCCACCAGCTGCTCTTTGGAAACCCCATGGGGCAGCTCTACTCTGTCCTATAGGGTCATTTTGAGTCAGAACTGACTCAACAGCACCGAAGAACAACAACACAGTGAGTGTGAAGCCAGGCAGATTATCCAATAGACAAAGCAAGCACAGTGATTTCCATGATTACCAGATCATCTGTAGTGAACAATTTCACATGGGTTTCACCACATCAAAGATCTCATAAGACTAAGAGAAAATTACCCAACAAAAATGGGAAAAGAATTTGAACAGACACTTCACTAAAGAAGAAATATAGATGCCAAATAAACACATGAAAAGATGTTCAACATAATTGGCCATTAGGGAAATCCAAACCCAAACCAAAATGAGATATCACTTCAAACCAGGGGCAGATTATCCCATAGGCAAAGGTGTGATGAAATCCATGTGAAATTGTTCACTACAGATTTGTTAGCAAGCATAAGTAAGCCCATGCTTACAGGTCATTCGCTCCGTCAGGGATTGTAAATTTGGAAAGAGGCTTTGATTCTGTAGGAAAGTGCTGTGGGGTTGGGAGAGAAACAGATGCCAGCCATACCTAGAAGCAGAATCTCTGATGTGGTGAAAAAATGTGAAATTGTTCACTACAGGTGATCTGGTAAGCACGGGAAGAACCACGCTTACTTTGCCTATTGGATAATCTGCCCCAGGATTGAAGTGGTATCTCATTTTGGTTTTAATTTGCATTTCCTTAATGGCTAATGATATTGATCATCTTTTCATGTGTCTATTTGGCATCCATATTTCTTCTTGAGTGAAGTGCTTTTCAAAGTCTTCACTCATTTCTGTTGGGTTATTTATGTTATTCCTGGGTAATAAGAGTTCTTTATATAGTCTAGATAAAATCCTTTTGTCAGGTATATGTTTTGCAAATATTTTCTCTTAGGCTACGGCTTGCCTTTTCCTTTTCATAACAGTTTGTTTGAAGAGCAAGCATTCTTAATTTTGATGCGTGATTTTCTGAAGATCATTCATTAAGACTGTGGCAGAGATAGACTAGAACCCCAGTCCCCTGAACCTCCACTTCACTTGTTGCCAGTTACTACTTAATGCTGCGCTACAATGTGTCCAGAGTTAAAATCGCCACGTGCGTTGGTACAGAACAATTTTAGAAGAGACATATAGTGATTTCCTCACAAAATTATTACTAGTGGACTGAAAGGGTTAGCAAACAATCTTCTAGCAAATAAAATTGAATTCTTTATAGGTAGCTATTAAAATATTTGGAGGTAAATGTGAGGGGTGAATTCATAACATTTATTGAGTTTTAAAAGTGAATAGAAAGAAGAAGATATTTATGTATTTGGCTATGTAAAAAAAATCTCAGCCAATCAGAAGACATTATAAACTAAACTTTTTAAAATGAGACAAATTAGGAAAAAATGATAGGCTACGTGATAAGCAATGCATAGGCTAAATGATAATACGTTATCATATATTATTACAAATCACCAGGAAAACTGTGAACACCTCAGCAGAAAACGGTCAAGTGGTATATATAAGCATGTCTCAGATAAAGAAATGCACATAGCCATTAAACAAAAGGAACGATTCTCAAACTCAATAGTAATTAAAGAATCACATCTTAAAATAATGAGTTTTTTTTTACCTCTAAGATTACCAAAGATTAAAAAAAGCAATACCCCTCACCTTGGTTAGGGTGTGGGAAAAGTCACCTTTTCATATATGCTGTGAGCATAGTATTGACACAACTTCCCTGCAGGGCAATTGGGCAATTTGGACGAAATTTCTATGAAACTTCTATGAAATGGTTGACCTAGAAATGCCATTGCCATGAATTTATCTTATAAAAATACTTGCACAACTGCCTGAAGATATTTTTTTTTATAAATGTATATCATAGGCTGGGTCGTAGTATTAAAAATTGAGGAACAAACAAAATATCCACTCATTGATGAATAAATAGAGAAATGATACATTCATATCACATGCTCTGTTTAAAAAAAAAATGAAGTTATTCTAAACACATTACCTGGGAAAGTGCCAATGACACATTAAGTGAAAGAGCAAGCTATAGAACAAAATGTATAAAATGATGCTATTTTGTAAAAGTGTGTGGAGGTGTTTGAACATCCATGGAAGAAAGTCTTACTCAAGAACCTTAGTTATAAGTGACAGAACCCAGCATAAACTAGCTTAAACCAAGAGAGATGGTTCGGCTCTGGTCCCTGGGAACCCATGGGTAGAGCTAACCCCAGATGCAACTGGATCTCAGGGCTCAGGTAATGTCTCTCCATCAACTCTGCTTCCCTCTGTTTTGTCTGAATTCTCTCTCATTTCAGATAGCCTCCACCCTTGTGTAGCTAAAAAATATGGCCACTGGTAAACTAACTTCAGATCTTAACTAATAGAATGGTCTACAAAAGCAAGTGATAGGATTTCCCACTAGCTCTAGCAAGAAGCCTGGAGAGAACTCTGAAAAAAAGTTTGTGACCAAGTCCTTCCCTGAAGCAATTGCTGGGGCTGGGGCCAGGACTCATTCTCACTGGCCAGTGAGGCTCCAGTAGGAGCCCAGAGGTTGGCAGTTCAAATCCATCAGCCGCTCCCTGGAAGCCCTATAGGGCAGTTCTACTCTGTCCAATAGGGTAGCTATGAGTCCGAATCGACTCAACTGCAACAGGTTTGGTTTGGTTTTTTTGTTTGCTTGTTTGTTTCCCAAAGGAAGGGATTCTGGTAAACAACCTATATCCACTACACACTCCACATCTTTAATAACAATAATTTTATGCGACTGGCAGCCTGCCCACTATCTTGAATAATCAAAGGGCTGTGCGTGCTATCTTCTGTGATATAAGAACTAACTCTCCGTCTTTAATCTATCTCCTTATTTAGGTATGATTCCTGTTTCTGGCCAAGTTGAGGAAAACAAGAGACTGGGGTTGCAGGACCAGCTGACACTGGCAAGAACTAGATCTGGTCCGCCTGACATGCACAGAACCATCAACCCCATCCTCTGGATGACCCTGGAACTCTCCTTCCACCAGTCAGAACCAAACTTTAGTGGCTCAAGATTGAGGGAAGCCTTCAGAAGTGAGGGGACCAAGCCTAAGATCTGGTTTGAGAGAGTCCCCGTTTTTTAGACTGAGCAAGTGCAGAAAGGCCAGGCTGCCCCAGAAATGTCTTCTTGGGCCAGAGCAGTCTGCAAGCTGGTCCCACCTTGAGGAGTTCCTGAAGACACCAGGCCCAATTTACTTCACCCATATAAACCCCTTGGGCTATTTTTCTGGGACCCATCTTGGAGACAAAAGTCCTATTGTGCCCCTTTGTTTGGCCAATCAAATAAACCTTCTTTCGCTTTCACCCATTTCGTGTGTCTATGACCAAGCTAAGCAGGCCTGGAACAGTCCAGTTACATTTAGGGAGTTAGTTACTTCTAATTAAGAAATGCAAATGCTGGGGCTGCAGAAAATGGAATTTAAAGAATACAGACAAAGCCACCAAACCTGAAAGTCCACCTCATCTCTGTTCTGATCAGGTGCCCCCTTTCACAGTTTAATAGAACACACACACACTTTTCTATTATTTGATCAAATGATGGACTATGTATCTCTTGGCAATAAAGTGGTTACCTTCTCCTGGAAAGAATCTGGGAAAGGATTTTACTGAGGAGGCTGAGTCAATCTTTTCTATGAGCAGAGACTTTCTTAGCTTTTGTGAGATAACTGAGGGGAACGTACAGGCCCATGTGGGTGAGTGCTTCGAAGGCTCTGTGCAAGCTTGTCCTGCAGATCCCCTCAGGCAGGAGAACTTGAGGGCAGGGCCAGCCTCGTGGCTCTACCACAGTCCTGGGGGCTTCTGAAAGCTTCTCACTGAGCTATAAAGACCTCCAGAATATAATTTCTCTCTAGATAAGCAGTTTGTCCACTCTGCGCCACACTTTTGGCTGAGTGCCTTCTTTTCTCAGTAAAGGCATGTCAAAGAGAAACCAGGAATGTAAGACTTAACAGTTAACCTCATTAATCTGGAATCCATAAATGTAGAATTTGAGATAAATTAGATTGGAGCTATAATCAACTTTCCCTATCTACTATATCTGAATTAAAGATTTATTTTGAAAATTATAGACTAAGTAAGATTATAGAGGAATGGGGAAAACTATTTTTCAAGCACCCTTCACTGTTGCAGAAGCATCCATCAATAGGTCATCAACTAATAAACCAATTACTATTATAAAACACTACTATCTAGTGAATCAAAAATTTTTTTTAACTTCTTTAGATCTGGTTCCTAGTTACAGCATATATCCTACAAAGTAATTAAGCAGGGTATAATTTAGAATGTTTTACTTATTCAGATTATTAGATAGTTTTTATTGTAGGATGGCTAAAACCAGTTTTCAGAGGTGATATCTAACATAGTCGTAATGGTTAAGATCTCTGACTTTTGATTCAGACAGGTCTGGTTCAAGTTCTATCGTTTAATATGATCTTTGGCAAGTCACTTGCCTCTATAAACCAGTTTTCTCATCTGTATAACGGGATAACAATACCCACCTTTGGGATTGTCGTGAGGATTCTGTGGGAAAATAATATAGACAAATATAAAGCTTGGCACATGGTAATCCATCAATAAATACTTTAATGTTTTTAGTCAGACATTGTGTTTTAAACATGACTGACTTTCCTATGTCCCCAAGACATTAACTTTTCAAAATTTTAGTTTAGTGAGAACAGAATAGGGTCTGGCCCTAAACACATGTGTCTTCCAAGTACTGAACACCCTCTTTGTTCAGTATAGCAGGTCATATAGGCTCTGATTAAAAAAATCGATCATTCTGAATCAATCTGTCAACTTCTCAGTTCATTGATTTCCCAGGACCTGTCAATTCTCTCTCTCTCTCTCTCTCTATATATGTACATACATACTTTTTTATTTGGGTAAAGTTATACATACCCAAAGATATACCATTTCAACAGTTTCTACATGTAGAATTCAGTGATGTTGATTTACACTCTTCAAGTTGTGCTACCATTCTTACTCTCCTTTTGGAAATTAATCCAATACAATTATCTTAATCTCACTACCCCCTAAGTTTCCCGTCCAACCTTTTGAGTGGCCATCGTCAATTTCTCTCACATCAATTATTCTTTAAAAGAGCACAACGCTGAAAGCAGACGTACTTTACTAATTAAGATAAACTATTTTTTGGTTCAAAGAAAACTCCAGGGAATAGTTTTGGTAAAAGGTTTAAAGTTTAAAAATTATTTCAGGGCAATAGTTTCAGGGGGTTATTCAGCCTCAATGGCTCCAAGAAGTCTAGATTCCATTGAATATTTGAAATTTTGTCTTGCATTTTCCCTCTTTTGATTAGGATTCTTCTATAGAATCTTTGATCAAAATGTTCAATAATGGTGGCCAGACACCATACATTACATTGGGCAAATCGGTTGCAAAAGACCTCTTTAAAGTGTTGAAAAGCAAAGATGTCACCTTGTGGACTAAGGTATGCCTGATCCATTCCATGGTGTTTTCAATCGCCTTATATGCATGTGGGAAACCTGGTGGCAGAGTGGTTAAGTGCTACAGCTGCTAACCCAAGGGTCGGCAGTTCAAATCTGCCAGGTGCTCCTTGGAAACTCTATGGGGCAGTTCTACTCTGTCCTATAGGGTCGCTATGAGTCGGAATCGACTCGACGGCACTGGGTTTAGTTTTTTATATGCATTTGAAATCTGGGCAATGAGTAAGGAAAACTGAAAAAGAATTGATGCCTTTGAGTTGTGGTGTTGGTGAAGAATATTGAATATACCACAGACTGCCAAAAGAATGAACAGAACTGTCTTGGAAGAAATACAACCAGAATTCTCCTTAGAAGCAAGGATGGTGAGACTACGCTTCACATACTTTCAACATGTTATCAGGAGGGATCAGTTCCTGGAAAAGGACATCACGCTTGGTAAAGTACAGGGTCATGGAAAAAGAGGAAGCCCTCAACAAGATGGACTGACACAGTGGCTGCAATGATGCTTTCAAGCATAGCAACAACTGTGAGGATGGCACAGGACCAGGTGGTATTTCATTCTATTGTGCATAGGGTCACTATGGGTTAGAACTGACTCAGTGGCACCTAACAACAACAACAACAGGGACCATCCAGTTCTTCTGGTCTTATGACAAAGAATTTTGTTCATGGAGGCAACCAGACACACGCTGCATTCTTTTTTAAGGCAGCAAACTTCACTAGTATCTTGTACCATTTCTCTATTAACGAAAAAAAATTCACATTTCCTCCATAGAGTTAGGTAGTATTTTGATCTATTCAACCTCGAGGGAACCCACCAACATAAATCACTCCCATTTCAACAACATTCTGGTTCAGGGGATATGTAGGCAGTGTTTACTAAGGGATAGCACTGAGTGATGAGCCAGGAAACCAGGAAGAAGAACAAGCAACTTGATAAAGAGGAATGAGTGACCACAAAGCAAAAACACAAGTAACAGATTGGGAAAGAAATACTTGCCACACATATTGGAAGCAGAGGCTAAAAAATATGAACAAAAGAATGCAATTAAAAAAAAAAACTTATTCATCAATCAGAAAAATCAAACAATTCAACAAAAGAATCAACCTAGGTTATTTTAAGCCAAGTTATAGAAGAAATTCAAAGGGCCAAGAGCATATGAAAAGACACTGAGTGTAATCAGGAGTGAACGAAATTCAAATTAAAGCAACAGTGGCTCACCATTTTTGACTATAAGATTTGAAAAAGTTAAAAAAAAAAACTGATAATATCTAATGCCAAGAATTTTTAAAAATAGGTATTCTCTTACACTAATTGCAATAACTTTCTATTGCTGCCATAACAAATTTCCATAAACTAAGTGGCTTAAAACTAATTTATCATCTTACAGATTTGAAGGTCTGCTGTCTGACAAGTGTCTCACTAAGCTAAGATCAAGTTGTCATACTGGGCTGGTTTCCTTTCTGAATGATCTAGGGTAGAATCTATTTCTATGTCTTTTCCAATTTCTAGAGGCCACCTGCATTCCTTGCCTTGGGATCTCTATCTTCCATCTTCAAAGTCAGCAACATTGCATCTATCTGTAGTCACAACTCCCTATCTGACCACAGCTGGGAAAGGCCTATCTGAATAATCCAGGTTAATCTCCCCATCTCAAGGTACTTAACTTTAACCACATCTGCAAAATTCCTTTTGCCAAGTATTCATGAGTTCTGGGGATTAGGACATGGACATCTTTAGGTGGTCATTACTCTGCTTACCACAATTGAGAAGATAACACAGCCTATTTGGAGGACAGTTTGGCAGCATTGATCAATATTTGTAATATGCATACCCATTGACTCAGCAATTTGACCTCTGGGCATCTACCCTACAGAAACAGTTGCACTTGTGCACAAAGATGCATATTCAAGGTGGCCATTGCAGCATCATTTGTGAAAGCAAGAAATTAAAACAGTTAAATATGCTTCAGAAAAGGATGGTAAAATAAATCATGATTTGTCCATGTTATGTTACCAGGTAGTATTAATTAAAAACAGAAGTAGATCTCTGCGTGTTGATACCACAAGATCTTCAGAATATACTGTTAAGAGAAAAAAAAAGTTACAGATATATCTACAACACAAATTTATATGTATAGTTAAATTTATAGTTACTTTGGGAAATGTCTGTAAGGAGGGAGTGATTATCTCTGAGAAGTGGTACAGAATTGATATGTGTATGTTCTATACACATCTGTGGAAACCCTGAAGGTATAATGGTAAGTGCTATGGCTGCTAACCAAAAGTTTGGCAGTTTGAATCCACCAGGCGCTCCTTGGAAACCATATGGGGCAGTTCTACTCTGTTCGGTAGGGTCACTATGAATCTGAATCAACTCAATGGCAATGGGATACGTATCTGTAATGCTTGAATTTTTACAAGAGTATATTTTACACATTATTTGTTTTTCTTTAATATTAAATTCTTTAAAAACAAAGCGGACTTCAAGTCATGGGCACAGCTGTGTAACTTGGGTTACTCATTTTATCCCTCTGGGATTGAGTTAACTAGTCTATAAAATTAAGGGTTTGGACACAAGGATTCCAAATTCCATTACAACTCTAGGCTTTATGAACAGATGCAGCAAAAAATAAAAATAATTACTTAATCTAGTAACAAAATCTGTATTGGAAGAAGTACAGCCAGAATGCTCCTTAGAAGCAAGGATGGCAAGACTACATCTCACATACTTTGGAAATGTTATCAGAGGGGATCAGTCCCTGGAGAAGGACACTGTGCTTGGTAAATAGAGGGTCAGCGAAAGACAGGAAGACCTTCAATGAGATGGACTGACACAGTGACTGCAACAATGGGCTCAAACATAACAATTGTGAGGATGGTGCAGGGCTGGGCAGCATTTTGTTCTGTTGTACATAGGTTTGTTATGAGTTGGAATCAACTCCACAGCACCTAAAAACAACAACAGCAATATTTTGGTTATCTGTGAAAAGGGAACCAATAATATATTGACCTTTTAAATCATGTCCTAAATTTTCTGGAATAATCTTGCTTTAAAGTAATTTTTACTTATGATCCTGTAAATATATTAGTACTCGTCAAATTGTATTTCTCAGTTTAATTCAGAAGAGGCTGCCTGTAGAGATTCTAGTGATAATGTACATTGATACAACCTTCCTGAAAAGCAAATCACAATAGGCAAAAGCTTTAATTTTTGACCTGGTAATCCCACTTTTAGAACTCTATTCTTAAACGTCAAAAAGTAGGAATATGGAGGAGGCAGGGCCAAGAAGACAGAGCAGTCAGATGCTTCCGGTGAACCCTCTTACAACTAAAAAAACCCAGTGAAACTAAGACCTGAAAAAACAAGTGAAAAGATTATATTTATGACAAGCTGAGAGCTCTGAACATCAAAGGCAAAGTTAGGAAACAGACTGAGCGGTGGGGGAGAAAGAGATGGTTCAGAAGTGGAGAGGAGTTGTGGGACCTGAATTGCCAGGAACCCTCAGGCTGCGGTGGGCTGGTGGTAGCATTGGGCTGCAGTTTCCTCAGGGAGAAACAGCCAGCCACATAGCCTACTCACACCTCCAGAACCAGAGAAAAACGTCACTCTCAGCAAAAGCTAAGTACTTGCATATATTTTCCCATGCTCCCAGGCCCCAAGCCAGCTTCAGTAGCTGTCAATTTCCCTGGGCCTGAGACAGGTTCTGCTGCATGTTCTGAGCCATTCTCTGGCCTTGGAGAAGGAATAAACTCACAACTGGGGAAAAGATAATCTGCCAGCTCCACTAACCTGGGGAGCTCAGGACAGAAGCAGCTTCTATCCAGGCATAAATGGTCCATGGACTTTGAATACATTTCCCTCTTGCATGGATCTGTGTGGGCCTATTTCAGGAGAATAGGCCCTTGTTGGCAGGCCGAAACTGTTTCAGCTGTGTGGTGGAGAGGTGGATGTTTGATGTTTGACACTGCTTTGCCTATTAAAAAAAGTCCTCACCTACCCACATGAGGGGCCTAAGGACTGGTGGCTGCACTCAGGTCACCCGGCCACCCATGACAGGGTTCCAGGGATAACTGGTACCTCACGGTCCTTGCAACCAAAAGCATTGGGTGCCCATGGTCCATTTGTAGAACTTACCCACTTGTGAACTCTAGGGAACAGGGATGCGCTTTCCTCACAGACACTCAGGGAACGGTTGTCAGCCCCCTGCCTTGTTCAGAGCGTGACTCCCTGCTGCAACTGGATACTGGCACCTACATCAATCATCCCTGCCCTTCTAAGACTGTAGGACAGAGCCTGTACCACACACTTGATGACCAACTACCTGGACACCTGAGCTGAATCCATACAAAAAAAGTGAATGGACTCCTAGGCTCATATGCGTGATAACAGCTCTAACCATCTGGTGACAGGACGTTAGAGCTCCAAAGGCAAAAATAATCAAGTTAGCTCACTCAAGCAACCTATTTGGACATCTCAAAACAAAACAAAGCAAGAAGCTAGGATACAGTAAGCAAACATAAAACAAACTAATTAGTAACTTATAGATGGCTCAAAGACAACGGTCAATATCAAATCACATAAAGAAGCAGAACATGACAGCATCAACAAGCTCTCAAAACAAAGAATCCAGAGATCTTCTGGATGAAGGTCCCTTCCTTGAATTACCAGATGCAGAATACAAAAGATAAATATACAGAATTCTTCAAGATATCAGGAACAAGATCAGGAAGGAGATCGGGCAATACGCAGAACAAGCCAAGGGACACACAGATAAAGCAGTTGAAGAAATTAAAAAAGTTATTCAAGAACATAATGAAAAACTTAATAAGCTGGAAAAGTCCATACACAGCAATCAGAAATTCAGAAGATTAACAATAAAATTACAGAATTAGACAACTCAATCGAGTCAGAGGAGCAGAATTGAGCAAAGCAATGCAGAATTGGTGAGGCTGAAGATAAAGCACTTGGCACCAATATACTTCAAGGAAAATCACATAAAAGAATTTTAAAAAAATGAAGAAACCTTGAGAATCATGTGGGACTCTTTCAAGAGAAATAACCTACAAGTGATTGGAGTACCAGAACAGGGAGGAATAACAGAAAATAAAAAAAAATTTTTTTTTTTTTTTTTTTACAGAAAATACAGACAGAAATATTGAAGATTTGTTGGCAGAAAACTTCCCTGATATCGTGAAAGATGAGAAGCTATCTATCCAAGATGCTCATCGAACTCCATATAGGTAGGTCTTAAAAGAAAGTCACCAAGACATATTATAATCAAACTTGGCAAAACTGAAGACAAAGAGAGAATTTTAAGAGTGGCTAGGGATAAAAAGTCACCCACAAAGGAGAGTCAATAAGAATAAACTCAGACTACAGAAACCATGTAGGCAAGAAGGCAATGGGATGACTTATATAAAGCGTTGAAGGAAAAAAATTGCCAGCCAAGAATCATACATCCAGAAAAACTATCTTTCAAATATGAAGGTGAAATTAGGACATTTTCAGATAAACCAAAGTTTAGGGAATTCATAAAAACCAAACCAAAACTGAAAAAAACACTAAAGGGAGTTCTCTGTTTAGGAAATCAATAATATCAGATATCAACCCAAGACTAGAACACTGGACAGAGCAATCAGATGTCAACCCAGGCAGGGAAATCACAAAAATAAGTCAAAATTAAAATATGCTCAGAACAGGGGAACAACAATGTCATTATGTAAAAGAAGACAACATTAACGCAATAAAAAGGGACTAAGAAATATAGCCATAGATCTTTAATATTGACAGGAAGACAAGGCAATACAAAGAAATAAAAGTAAAGGTTTAAACATAGAAAAATGGGAGTAAATATTAAGGAAACCACAAAGGAGACTAACAATCCTACTCATCAAAATAAAATACAAGAAAAAAATAGAGACTAAGCAGGAATAAAATCAACAACAACAAATAAGAGGAAAAGACAATATATAAACTACTCAGCACAAAAAATTAAGTGAGAAAAAGAAACTGTCAACAACACACAAAAAAGGCATCAAAATGACAGCACTAAACTCACACCTATCCATAATTATGCTGAATGTAAATGGACTAAATGCACCAACAAAGAGACAGACAGTGGCAAAATGGATAAAAAAAAATACTATCTGTCTATATGCTCCCTACAAGAGACCCACTTTAGACTTAGAGACACAAACTAAAACTCAAAGCATAGAAAAAAATATATCAAGCAAACAACAATCAAAAAACAGCAAGAGTGGCAATATTAATTTCTGACAAAATAGACTTTAAAGTTAAATCCACCACAAAGGATAAGGAAGGACACCATATAATGATTAAAGGGACAATATACCAGGAAGATATAACCATATTAAATATTTATGCTTTCAATAACAAGGCTGCAAGATACTTAAAACAAACTCTAACAGCATTGAAAAGTGAGATAGACAGTGCCATAATTATAGTAGGAAACTTGAACACACCACTTTCAGTGAAGGACAGAACATCCAGAAAGAAGCTCAATAAAGACACAGAAGATCTAAATGCCACAATCAACCAGCTTGACCTCATAGACATATACACAACATTCCACCCAACAGCAGCCAAGTATACTTTCTTTTCCAATGCACATGAAACATTCTCCAGAATAGACTACATACTAGGTCAGAAAGCAAGCCTTAGCAGAATCCAAAACATTGAAATATTACAAAGCATCTCCTCTGATCATATGGTCATAAAAGTGGAAATCAATAAAAGAAAAAGCAGGGAAAAGAAATCAAACACTTGGGAACTGAACAATATCACATGCAAAAATGACTGGGTTATAGAAGACACCAAGAATGGAACATGAAATTCATAGAATCCAATGAGAACAAAAACACTTCCTATCAGAATCTTTGGGATACAGCTAAAGCAGTGCTCAGAGGTCAATTTATATCAATAAGTGCTCACATCCAAAAAGGAGGAAGGGCCAAAATCAAGGAATTATCCCTACAACTTGAACAAATAGAAAGAGAGCAACAAAAGAAACCCTCAGGCACCAGAAGAAAGCAAATGATAAAAATTAGAGAAGAATTCAATGAAATAGAGAAGAGAAAAACAACTGAAAGAGTTAAGAAGATGAAAAGCTGGTTCTCTGAAAAAATTAACAAAATTGATAAGCCATTGGCCAAAATGACAAAATAAAAACAGGAGACGAAGCAAACAACCTGAATAAGAAATGAGATGGGCAATATTACAACAGACCCAACTGAAATTAAAAGAATCATATAGATTAGTACGAAAAATTGTACTCTGACAAATTTGAAAACCTAGAAGAAATGGATGGATTTGTAGAAACACACTACTTACCTAAACCAACACAAACAGAGGTAGAACAACTAAATAGACCCATAACAAATGAAGAGATTGAAAAGGTAATCAAAAAACTCCCAACAAAAAAAAAAAAGCCCTGGCCCAGACGGCTTCACTGCAGAGTTCTACCAAACTTTCAGAGAAGAGTTAGCACCACTACTACTAAAGGTATTTCAGAGCATAGAAAAGGACAGAATATTCCCAAACTCATTCTATGAAGCCAACATATCCCTGATACCAAAACCAGGTAAAGACACCACAAAAAAGAAAATTACACACCTATATCCCTCAGGAGCTTAGATGTAAAAATCCTCAACAAAATTCTAGACGATAGGATTCAACAACATATCAAAAAAGTGATTCACCACGACCAAGTGGGATTCATACCAGGTATGCAGGGATGGTTCAACATTAGAAAAACAATTAATGTAATCCATAATATAAGTACAACAAAAGACAAGAACCACATGATCTTATCAATTGATGCAGAAAAGGCATTTGACAAAGTTCGACACCCATTCATGATAAAAACTCTCAGCAAAATAAGAATAGAAGGAAAATTCCTCAACATAATAAAGGGCATTCATACAAAGCCAATAGTCAACATCATCCTAAATAGAGAGAATCTGAACACATTCCCTTTGAGATCCAGTACCAAACAAGGATACCCTTTATCACCACTTTTATTCAACATTGAGCTAAAGGTCCTAGCCAGAGCAATTAGGCTAGCTAAAGAAATAAAGGGCATGCAGATTGGTAAAGAAGAAGTATCTCCATTTGTAGATGACATGATCTTATACACAGAAAACCCTAAAGAATCCTCAAGAAAACTACTGAAACTAATAGAAGAGTTCAGCATAGTATCAAGATACAAGATAAACACATGAAAATCAATTGGATTCCTCTACACCAACAAAAAGAACATTGAAGAGGAAATCACCAAATCAATACCATTTACAGTAGCCTCCAAGAAGATAAAATAGGTAAAAGACCTATACAAAGAAAACTACAAGACACTACTGCAAGAAACCAAAAGAGACCTACGTAAGTGGGAAAACATACCTTGCTCATGGATAAGAAGACTTAACGTTGTAAAAATGTCTGTTCTACTAAAGCCATCTATAGATACAATGTGATCCCAATCCAAATTCCAAGGACATTTTTTAATGAGTTGGAGAAACAAATCACCAACTTTGTATGGAAGGGAAAGAGGCCCTGGATAATTAAAGCATTACTGAAAAAGAACAAAGTGGGAGGCCTCACTCTACCTGATTTTAGAACCTATTATACTGCCACAGTAGTCAAAACAGCCTGGTACTGATACAACAACAGATACATAGACCAATGGAACAGAATTGAGAATCCAGACATAAATCCATTCACCTATGAGCAGCTGATATTTGACAAAGGCCCAAAGTCAGTTAAATGGGGAAAAGACAGCCTCTTCAGCAAAAGGTGCCGGCGGAACTGGATATCCATCCACAAAAAAAATGAAACAAGACCCGTACCTCACACCATGCACAAAAACAAACTCAAAATGGATCAAAGACCTAAATCTAAAATGATAAAGACCATGGAAGAAAAAATAGGGACAACACCAGGAGCCCTAATGCATGGCATTAACAATATATAAAACCTTACTACGAATGTAGAAGAAAAACTAGATAACTGGGAGCTCCTGAAAGTCAAATACCTATGCTCATCCAAAATTACCTACAGAATGGGAAAAAGGTTTTAGCTATCACATTTCCGATCAGTGTCTGATCTCTAAAATCTACATGATACTAGAAAAAGTCAAATACAAAACACAAAAACACAAATAACCCAATTAAAAATGATCAAAGGATATGAACAGGCACTTCACTAAAGAAGACATACAGGCTGATAACAGATACATGAGGAAATGCTCATGATCATTAGCCATTAAAAAAAAAAAAAATGCAAATCAAAACTACAGTGAGATTTCATCTCACTCCAACAAGGCTGGCATTAACCCAAAAAACACAAAATAATAAATGTTGGCGAGGTTGTATAGAGACTGGAACACTGATACACTGCTGGTAGGAATGTAAAATGGTACAACCAGTTTGGAAATCAATTTGGTGCTTCCTTAAAAAGCTAGAAATAGAACTACCATAGAATCCAGCAATCCCACTCCTCAGAATAGATCCTAGAGAAATAAGAGCCTTTAGAAGAACAGATATATGCACACCCATGTTTATTGCAGCACTGTTTACAATAGGAAAAAGATGGAAGCAACCAAGGTGTTCATCAATGGATGAATGGATAAATGAATTATGGTATATTCACACAATGGAATACTATCCATTGATAAAGAACAGTGATGAACCTGTGAAACATTTCATAACATGGAGGAACGTGGAAGGCATTATGCTGAGTGAAATTAGTCAGTTGCAAAAGGACAGATATTGTACGAGACCACTATTATAAGAATTTGAGAAATAGTTTAAACAGAGAAGAAAATATTCTTTGATGGTTATGAGAGCGAGGAGGGAGGGAGGGTTTTCACTAATTAGATAGGAGATAAGAACTATTTTAGGTAAAGGTAAAGACAACACATGATACAAGAGAGGTCAGCACACCTGGATTAAACCAAAAGCAAAGAAGTTTCCTGAATAACCTGAACACTTCGAAGACCAGCGTAGCAGGGACCGGGGTTTGGGGACCATGGTTTCGGGGACATCTAAATCAATTGGCATAATAAAATCTATCAAGAAAACATTCTGCATTTCACTTTGGAGAGTGGCGTCTGGGGTCTTAAATGCTAGCAAGCGGCCATCTAAGATGCATCAACTGATCTCAACCCATCTGGAGCAAAGGGGAATGAAGAACTCCAAAGACACAGGGTAATTATCACCCCAAAAGACAGAAAGGGCCACATAAACAAAAGACTACATCAGCCTGAGGCCAGAAGAACTAGATGGTGCCCAGCTACAACCAATGACTGCCCTGACAGGGAACTCGAGGGTGAACCCCTGACGGAGCAGAAGAGTACTGGGATGCAGACCTCAAATTCTCATACAAAGACCAGACTTAATGGTCTGAGACTAGAAGGACCCTGGAGGTCATGGTCCCCAGACCTTCTCTTAGCCCAAGACAGGAACTGTTCCCAAAGCCAACTCTTCAGACAGGGATTGGCCTGGACTATGGGATGTAAAATGATACTGGTGATGAGTGAGCTTCTTAGATCAAGTAGACACAGGAGACTATGTGGGCAGCTCCTGTCTGGAGAGGAAATGAGAGGGCAGAGGAGGTCAGGAGCTGGCCAAGTGGACACGAAAATAGAGAGTAGAAGGAAGGAGTATGCTGTCTCATTAGGGGGAGAGCAACTAGGAGTATATAGCAAGGTGTATATAAGTTTTTGTATGAGAGTGGCTTGGTTTGTAAACTTTCATTTAAAGCATAATAAAAATTAAAAAAAAAAGAAATTATATACTGAGAAGAGCTATATACACAAAGATACTTATCACTATATTCTTATAATAGCAAAGAGATGGAAATAAACCAAATGACAGAGAGTAGAAAAGATAGTAGAGGAACTGTTAAATAAGATGTGGTATATTCACTTGTAGAATTTAAGTGGCTATTGTCAATGATAATTACCAAGACAATAGAGTAAACTGAAAAAAATACTTAGGACATAATGTAAAGTGAAAAAAAATCAAGATACAAAGTTAAATGTATACACTGATTATAAATAGTAAAATATTGTGCAACAAAAATACAAGAAAAAAATAGGGATATGGTTCTATAAATTATGCTGTATGCATGAAAAAACCAAACCAAACTCAAGGCTGTCGAGTGGATCCCTACTCATAGCGACCCTACAGGACAGAGTAGAACTCCCCCATAGAGTTTCCAAGGAGCGCCTGGCGTATTTGAACTGCCAACCTCTTGGTTAGCAGCCGTAGCACCTAACTACTACGCCACAGGGGTTATTATTATAGAACCACTGAAAATATCTCAAAGAAGTTAATGATGTGTGGAAATGTTTACAATCAAATACAGGTATCTCCCACTTTTTTTAAAGTTCAGTGTATGCCGCTTCGTCTACATCAAAGACCTGCATAAGTACTGCTTTCGATAACCGAAAGAAAGCAGAAGAGGATTTTTGCTTTTACAGAAAAAGGCAAAGAGAGGAAATAGGGTTCAGTGTTTGCCTTGAGTTGAGCCATTAAAGAGGCAGTGTGCACCCCCAGCAGCGAGACTGGCGTCACCAAGCTCCTTCCTTGGAACCTACACTCTGAATCTTAACGTCAAGCCGTCATAGCCTTGAACTATGTGAACATCTTTGTTTTATCGCGATTTATTTTGGTTTGATTCGGTAGGTTATTTTTTGGGTCTGGGAATGCTCAGAAATTTTTCCCAGAAAATTAATGGTAATTGCTTCTTCACTTCACCCCGTTTTGGCTTATGAAAATTTTCGTACTTTCAGATACAAGGAAAACCTGTTTTGAGTGAAAAAATATAGAGAGATATGTATATATCATATGTGCTCTACCGAGGTTTTTTTTTGAGCCCTATTGGTGCAGTGGTTAAGACCTTGGCTGCTAACCAAAAGGTCAAGAGTTTGAATCAACCAGCTACTCTTTGTAAACCCTGTGGGGCAGTTCTTCTCTGTCCTGTAGTGTCGCTATTAGTCAGAATGGACTCCACCGCTACCGAGTTTATACGGGTTTTATGCACACGGGCCAACAAAAAATTTTTTTAAGGAAATGTACCAACATGTTAATGACTGATAATTCCAGGTTGTGATTTTTTAAATGCGTTTCTACAGTTCCCAGCCTTTCCACAGCAAACTAGTGTTGCTTTTATAATCAGAAAATAAAAATTTTAAATGTTCTCTGAACTTACAAATTAAAATAAACTCTTCAAATAAAAAAAATTTCACTGAGGATTTGTAGAAGGATCACTAATCTTTTCTAACAGACAATAACCTATTTTTCTTTTTCTGAAGAAAAAAAGTTCATTTCATTTTAAGTTGAACGTGGGTTTGTGGTGGCTGAAGTTTATTCAATTTTTGGCTCCTCTTTGAAAAATAATACAAAATTACCTATGAATGTGAATATTATTGATTTAGAATAAGAAACCATAACAAATTAAAAGTTTTTAAAACCTGATAAAGACCACCATCACGATTCTAAAAAAAATAATACTTTTATTATCTACCTGACACACTGTATTTATAAAAATTTTTATTGAGATATAATTCATATACCTTATAATTCACTCTTTTAAAGGTACATATCAGTGGTTTTCAATATATGCATAGAGATGTACAAGCATTATCATATCTAATTTTAGAACATTTTCATCATCCTCGAAAGAAATCCCAGTCCTATTAGCCGTTGCTCCATATTTCCCCTCTCCCCTCCCAGTCCTGTAAACCCTTAGTCTACTTTTTTTCTCTATAGATTTGCCTCTTGTACAAATTTCATATAAATGGAATCATATAATATGTGGTATTTTGTGACTGGCTTCTTTCTCTTGGCATAAAATTTTTAAGATTTGTCATGTTGAAGCATGTATTTGTACTTCATTCCTTCTTATGGCCAAATAATATTCTATTATATTGCTATACCCAGGGCTGCATTAAGGCATGTGAGACCCCTGAACCCTGATAATCTGTGGTTCCTCCTCCTCTTCTTACTCATGCATCAAATGGGATATGTGCGTTTTATACATATACATGTATATATGTATATATATATAACTCACATATGTGTATGTATACATGTGTATATGTGATGTATGTTGTCACTATCCATGATGTAACTTCTTTTTAAATGTGACTATAATATTAGCAATTGGACACAAAAATAGCATATGCCATTTTAGCAGAATGAGATGAACTGAGTTATAAAATTTTTAGTGGATGCTGGGTATAAAGATTTTTACTATATACCACATTTTCTGTAAAAAGAATTTCAAATATTCTACAACAAAGAAAATGAATTTAGTTGTTTCAACAATCAATGTAAAATTCTGTTGATCTTAATTGTGATGAAAACATTGAAGAAGTTTTAAGAGCAAAGAATAGAAATAAATATTCTTAATTATAACATATTAGAGATGAAAGATCTATCTAAAATTAAATATAATAATTTGTTGTAACGTTTGTTTTCTGGTCATTAAATTTTCTCTTATGATGTCTTTTCATTTGTTCATTTATAATTACAGCATTTATTATGAAACAAGTATCAAAATAACTCATCCTTGCCCAGTAATGAGCAATTTAAAGAAAAGTTGATGAAAGTTTTTCACTGTGATTGAATTCATTGCAATGACTGACTTATTTGAGTTCCCTCACTTTTGCATGTTATCTGGGACTGGAGTTCCCACTGGTTGTTTAGCAGGATGTGCACAAGAGCATACCCTTGTGTGTGTATCATGGTCCTCCTGGCTGGAGTTGGTGTATCAGCAGACAAGGATATATAAGACAGTTCTCTCAAAATGGGTCAGAGGCATGTTATCTATTAATATAACTCATCCTTGCCCAGTAATTGCTCATGTTGGATCCAGTTGCATATTGGGTGAATGTAGCAAAAGCTGGACTCAACAGCCCGCTTCCACCTCTTGTTTATTAGAAAGAAACTGTATACTCCCAAGAGACCCGACGAGATAAGGAGTTTCAATTACACGGGAGGGAACCATAGGAGACAGTGTCAATGAAGGTGTCGAAGTGGTAGGGTCCTCATAGCTTAAACAACCTTGTGCATGGGCCCCCTCATGACCCTGCATGAACTCTATTTCTGGCCGGCACGTACACACACGCTGGAGCTGGTATCAATTTCATTTAGTGCCCTGCCAGTTCTCTTCCACTGCAGCCTTCGCTTTTTCTTGTGTCCTCTCTGTTTGACATCTATGGGTCTTTGATTTAGAAAACTGGTGCCCCTGTTTTGTTGATGCCCTAAGCAAGTGCTTCACTTGCTTATTGGGTAATGTGTCCCTAGCTATACCACATTTTGTTTATCCATTTTTATTCAAGCGCCCAACCATTATTGTTGTCTTTATTCACCTTTCAGTTCTGCCAGTTTTTGCTTCATGTATTTTGGAGGTCTGTTGTGCAAATATGTTCGTAACTGTATGTCTTCTTGATGGATTGAGAGAGATTATCAATTAACACCTGAGAAGTTCAGAAGCAAAGTGAAATTCTCTTGTGTCCCAAGGTGGAAGGAAGAAAGACTTAAGATGGACTCTGATAGGTGAGTAGGAATCAGGTCAGCTGCAAGGAGAGGGTACAGGTTTGTGTTCAGGTGGGAGGGAGGGCAAAGGAATCATGATCAAAGTACCCACAGCAAGACAAACCAATCAAGGCCAGAAAGGAGGATTGTGTCCACCTTGTAGGGAGCTCTGAAAGCCAAAGGAGCCACTTTCCTGTTATATAGAGACAAGGAAGTCTTACAATCCAGTCTATGAACTTGACATACACATAATTAGCAACCTAATTTATTAAATCTGACTGACTGGAGAAAGCACACAATGGGGGTAGGGGGAGCAAAGTAAATTTAGAAAGCTCAATTTACATAATTTTCCTCTCAGTATCAAGCTAATGCAGTGACTCCTGAGCTTTCACCACAAGGATGCCTTGAATTATTTCCCTTTACAATCTAGAGCTTCCATAATTTGGATCTCTTTATCAAGTAAGTATTAATTTGCTTCCTCCCTTTTTAATTGTTCAGACATATATAACCACAGATACTACTGAACCACACATATCAGGACTTTTTGCTACGTGGGTATCATTCCAGCTAAAAGCAACAAAAACCAATCTAAGCTGTATTACCATGGGTTAATATAGGACATCTGGAAGGCCTTTGAAAATAGTTCATGGGTACTTGTTAGTGTCATCCAGGACTTAGGGACCCAACCTGGGAACTGCCAAGCATACTGAGGAGATAATAGTCCGGCCTCAACCCTTCCTATGTCAGAAGAGTATATTCTTTGACTCCTTCCTGCTAGCGCTGCACTAATGACATCTAACTTTCATTAATTCCCATGTCCTGGAGAACTTCTAATTTCTATTTAGGAATGAAATGAAGAGATAAAATAACCAGATTAGCTCTTTAAGCAGGAAACATGGAAGCTTCATTTCACATAGGAGTTTTTGAAAGTGATGCCCGTATTCACTGAGATTTCCCCAGTTTTCATTTGGCAGCTCATAAGGTGATTTTATGTGCAACCAAAAAAATGTAAATACTGCTTCCCACAGTGCTTTCAACAAGCCATAATGCATTTTCAGATACCAAGGGCTGTGGGGAGATTTCCTGACAAGCTTGAATAAAGGTGGGAATTTCAATTTTTTATGAGATTCTTTAGGCATTGACTTTAAGGCAGAGCAGGCTGGCTCTTGCTGGCAATGAGCACGTTGTCAACACCCTAGCTGAAGAGGGGTAAATGAGAATTCCAGGGTCTGCAAAATGAAAAATACATATGCAGTTTATGTGTCACAGAAGCAATTATTCCTCAAGCTTTAATATCTTCAGGAAGTGAGAAGGGCAAACCACCCTGTATGTACACATTCATATACACAAATTTATATAATGTATAACACACCACTTTATATTGCAATGGCTTATTTAGCCATGGACTGAAATAGAAAGTGTGGTTGACATATAATAATTTCTATACGGCTTTCTTAAACATGTGTATCAGTTCAATTCAAAATAGCATGGTGTTAGGCAGATCTGAACTTGAGTCATGGTGCTGGTACTTACCCTCACTGTAACTTGATACAAGTCATTTCATCTCTCTAAGCCTCAGTTTCCTCACCTGAAAAATAGACTTAATAATAATATTGACCTTACAGAGTAATTGAGATTATGAATCCATGTGCTTAGCACAAGGTTGATACATATTAAAATATCAATAAAAGAGAGCTATTAATAAAAAATTATAACAGCAACAATTCTGACCACCTGTTACATGCAAACCAGTGCACCAGGACCTAAAGACGAATGAGTAGATGGAACATATTGAACCCAAATATGCTTCCAGGTAAATATGAGAAGTAAGGAATAATAACACACAGAATGTTGATGCAGATCAAAGCAAATCTCAGTAGAAAGGGAGAAATAGAATTGAGGTTGGAAAATGCCTGCTTAACTGATTGTCAGCTTAGTAATGAAAATAAGTTTTTTTTTCTCCACTATACTTGTACTTTCTTCAATACACTGAAGAAATACTATTAGTATTGGTTGGTCTTTGAGCTCAACATAGATTACCTTCATTATTAAAAGAGATGTTTGTTTAAAATTATATGTAAAAATATTTATAAAGTAAATCATGTTTTAAATGGTTCAAAATAAGCTTTGTGCTTTCTAGTTATCATACTTTTGTTCATTTCACTCTCTACTTAAAATATCTTCCCATCTCTTCTTTGCCAACCCAAATCCTACCCACTCTTTTAGGGTCGCCACTTCTTCTCTGAACCCTTGAAGGCCAAGCCAATTCCCAGTTATTTCTCACCCATGTGAATTACTATAATACCTGCCTTTAATTACGAAGAAACTCAGCAAGCAACCATGGACCAGTAACAATGAGCCAGGTACTGGATTCAGTGCTGGAGATGTAAAGATGAAGAAGACACAGTCCCCGCCCTGCTCTCCTGGGACTTAGAAGCGGTGACAGGAGACAAACATATTAAAAGAACCATTATCCAAAGGAATACTTTTTATAAAATAATGAAGGACAGATTTATAAATAACTACATCATCAAAAAGAGAACAAATCGCCCAATAATTTTTTTGTTTGTTTGGTTGGTTGCTTTTCTTTTTGGTCAATCTGGGTTTTCATCTGGAGCATGGTGCTCAACCAGGCTTTATTATTATTATTATTATTTTCCCAGAGATGAAGAAGTGGTCATTTAAAAGCAATTTTTTGTTTTCTGTCTCTACAGATAGAGAAAAAAATTCACCTTGATAGGAAGGCTTCAGTTTTTATCTTGAGAAAGTATTACTAATATTTTGATTGCACAAAGGTAAGGTCCTGGAGTGGGGACAGCTGGGATACTAAGTAGCCAGACTGCTCTGCATAGCGATGCAAACATTTGACTTTACTGTGGGCACAGTTACATCTTGTATTAATCAGCTTTTACCACAATAATGGTGCATAACAAACAACCTCAAAACTCCATGACTGCAAACAATTATTTTATTCTCACAGATCCGTGAATCAGCTGGGGTGATTATGCTTCACATTTTAGATCTGCAGGTCTGGGTCCTCCCCACATGTCTCTCACCCTCTTTGGTCCCAGTGGACTAATAAGTGCACTCTCAGGGTGATGCCAAAGGCACACCAAAGGCATGCCCAACCACACCAGTGCCTCTCAAGCTGCTTTTTGCATCACAGTTGCTAACAAACTACTGGCCACAGCAGGACACATGGCCCAACCCAGAGTCAAGAGGCAGGGAGGTACACTTTGCCTTTAATAGGAAACTCCAAAAAACCAAACCCCATGCCGTCGAGTCAATTCCAACTCATAGTGACCCTATAGGACAGAGTAGAACTGCCCCATAGAGTCTCCAAGGAGCGCCTGGCAGATTCGAACTGCCAGCCCTTTGGTTAACAGCCATAGCACTTAACTACTACGCCACCAGGGTTTCCCCTTTAATAGGAGACAATGCAAAATTACAAGGGAAGGGGTATGAATATAGACAGTAATAAAGAATTGGTTAGCACAGATGGTTTGCAATTGACTACTAGCCTAAGGTTTCGCAGTTTGAACCTAATCAGCCGCACCCATTATCTCACCTGCTGACTGAAACCTGGAGGTTCTAATCCACCCAGAGGTGCCTTGGAAGAAAGGTCTGGCAATCTGCTTCCTTAAAGATTACAACTAAAAAACCCTAGGGAGTGGTTCTACTCTGTAATCCATGAGGTCACCATGAGTTGGAATTGACTTGACAGTAGTGGTTTGTTTGTTTGTTTGTTTGTTTTATGATGGATCATGATAGAGGAGAGCTACTTTCTATTGGGTTGTCAGGGAAGGCCTCCCTAAAGAAGAATCTTTTGAACAGAGAACTAAATAAAAACCAAAACAAATCAGGTGCATTGAGTCGATTCCAACTCACAGCAGCCACATATGAGTCAGAGTGGAACGGTGCTCCTTAAGGTTTTCAATGGCTGATTTTTTTTGGAAGTAGATCACCAGAGCCTTTCTTCCAAAGCAGCTTTGAGTGAACTAGAACCTCCAACCTTCCGGTTAGCAGCCAGGTTCGTCAACCATTTGCACCACCCAGGGACTCGAACTAACAAAGGAAAATAATTGTGCAAAGATGATCAAAGGGGAGGCGGAGCCAAGATGGCGGACTAGGCAGACGTTACCTCGGATCCCTCTTACAACAAAGACGGAAAAACAAGTGAATCGATCACATACATAACAATCTACGAACCCTGAACAACAAACACGGATTTAGAGACGGAGAACGAACTAATACAGGGAAGCAGCGATAGTTTCCAGAGCCTGGAGCCAGCGTACCAGTCAGGTACGGCACAAGCACAGAGACCTGCTCCACCCCCCCGAACTAACCCCGGGAGGGGGACCAGCCGGTTCCACGGGCGGCGTGGGACGCAGCCGGTAGGAGAAGTCCCCGGGAGGCAGTGACTGATCTTGGAGCAGAAAGAGCAGCATCCGAGCCGGGGAACCGTCCCGCAGGGATTTGGACTGCTCGCAGCGGATTTTCTGGAAAAACTAGTTTCCCAGTGATGGCTCGGAGACAACAATCCATATCAAACCACTTAAAGAAGCAGACCGTGACAGCTTCTCCAACCCCTCAAACAAAAGAATCAAAATCTTTCCCAAATGAAGATACAATTTTGGAATTATCAGATACAGAATATAAAAAACTAATTTACAGAATGCTTAATGATATCACAAATGAAATTAGGATATCTGCAGAAAAAGCCAAGGAACACACTGATAAAACTGTTGAAGAACTCAAAAAGATTATTCAAGAACATACTGGAAAAATTAATAAGTTGCAAGAATCCATAGAGAGACAACATGTAGAAATCCAAAAGATTAACAATAAAATAACAGAATTAGACAACACACTAGGAAGTCAGAGGAGCAGACTCGAGCAATTAGAATGCAGACTGGGACATCTGGAGGACCAGGGAATCAACACCAACATAGCTGAAAAAAAATCAGATAAAAGAATTAAAAAAAATGAAGAAACCCTAAGAATTACGTGGGACTCTATCAAGAAGGATAACCTGCGGGTGATTGGAGTCCCAGAACAGGAGCGGGGACAGAAAACACAGAGAAAATAGTTGAAGAACTCCTGACAGAAAACTTCCCTGACATCATGAAAGACGAAAGGATATCTATCCAAGATGCTCATCGAACCCCATTTAAGATTGATACAAAAAAAAAAACACCAAGACATATTATCATCAAACTCACCAAAACCAAAGATAAACAGAAAATTTTAAAAGCAGCCAGGGAGAAAAGAAAGGTTTCCTTCAAGGGAGAATCAATAAGAATATGTTCTGACTACTCAGCAGAAACCATGCAGGCAAGAAGGGAATGGGACAACATATACAGAACACTGAAGGAGAAAAACTGCCAACCAAGGATCATATATCCAGCAAAACTCTCTCTGAAATATGAAGGCGAAATTAAGATATTTACAGACAAACACAAGTTTAGAGAATTTGCAAAAACCAAACCAAAGCTACAAGAAATACTAAAGGATATTGTTTGGTCACAGAACCAATAATATCAGATATCAGCACAACACAAGGTCACAAAACAGAACGTCCTGATATCAACTCAAATAGGGAAATCACAAAAACAAACAAATTAAGATTAATTAAAAAAAAAATACACATAACAGGGAATTATGGAAGTCAATAGGTAAAAGATCACAATAATCAAAAAGAGGGACTAAATACAGGAGGCATTGAACTGCCATATGGAGAGTGATACAAGGCGATATAGAACAATACAAGTTAGGTTTTTACTTAGAAAAATAGGGGTATATAATGAGGTAACCACAAAAAGGCATAACAACTCTATAACTCAAGACAAAAACCAAGAAAAACGTAACGACTCAACTAACATAAAGTCAAACACTATGAAAATGAGGATCTCACAATTTACTAAGAAAAACGCCTCAGCACAAAAAAGTGTGTGGAAAAATGAAATTGTCAACAACACACATAAAAAGGCATCAAAATGGCAGCACTAAAAACTTATTTATCTATAATTACCCTGAATGTAAATGGACTAAATGCACCAATAAAGAGACAGAGAGTCACAGACTGGATAAAGAAACACGATCCATCTATATGCTGCCTACAAGAGACACACCTTAGACTTAGAGACACAAACTAAAACTCAAAGGATGGAAAAAAGTATATCAAGCAAACAATAAGCAAAAAAGAAGAGGAGTAGCAATATTAATTTCTGACAAAATAGACTTTAGACTTAAATCCACCACAAAGGATAAAGAAGGACACTATATAATGATAAAAGGGACAATTGATCAGGAAGACATAACCATATTAAATATTTATGCACCCAATGACAGGGCTGCAAGATACATAAATCAAATTTTAACAGAACTGAAAAGCGAGATAGATACCTCCACAATTATAGTAGGAGACTTCAACACACCACTTTCGGAGAAGGACAGGACATCCAGTAAGAAGCTAAACAGAGACACGGAAGATCTAATTACAACAATCAACCAACTTGACCTCATTGACTTATACAGAACTCTCCACCCAACTGCTGCAAAATATACTTTTTTTTCCAGCGCACATGGAACATTCTCTAGAATAGACCACATATTAGGTCATAAAACAAACCTTTGCAGAGTCCAAAACATCGAAATATTACAAAGCATCTTCTCAGACCACAAGGCAATAAAACTAGAGATCAATAACAGAAAAACGAGGGAAAAGAAATCAAATACTTGGAAAATGAACAATACCCTCCTGAAAAAAGACTGGGTTATAGAAGACATCAAGGAGGGAATAAGGAAATTCATAGAAAGCAACGAGAATGAAAATACTTCCTATCAAAACCTCTGGGACACAGCAAAAGCAGTGATCAGAGGCCAATTTATATCAATAAATGCACACATACAAAAAGAAGAAAGAGCCAAAATCAGAGAACTCTCCCTACAACTTGAACAAATAGAAAGTGAGCAACAAAAGAATCCATCAGGCTCCAGAAGAAAACAAATAATAAAAATTAGAGCTGAACTAAATGAATTAGAGAACAGAAAAACAATCGAAAGAATTAACAAAGCCAAAAGCTGGTTCTTTGA
The DNA here is from genome assembly GCF_030014295.1 of Loxodonta africana. Lineage (NCBI taxonomy): Eukaryota > Metazoa > Chordata > Mammalia > Proboscidea > Elephantidae > Loxodonta > Loxodonta africana. The sequence goes on along the minus strand of NC_087349.1, from coordinate 61,071,549 downwards.
AAAAATTAACAAAATTGATAAACCATTGGCTAGACTGACTAAAGAAATACAGGAAAGGAAACAAATAACCCGAATAAGAAATGAGAAGGACCACATCACAACAGAACCAAATGAAATTAAAAGAATCATATCAGATTATTATGAAAAATTGTACTCTAACAAATTTGAAAACCTAGAAGAAATGGATGAATTCCTGGAAAAACACTACCTACCTAAACTAACACATTCAGAAGTAGAACAACTAAATAGACCCATAACAAAAAAAGAGATTGAAACAGTAATCAAAAAACTCCCAACAAAAAAAAGTCCTGGCCCGGACGGCTTCACTGCAGAGTTCTACCAAATTTTCAGAGAAGAGTTAACACCACTACTACTAAAGGTATTCCAAAGCATAGAAAATGACGGAATACTACCCAACTCATTCTATGAAGCCACCATCTCCCTGATACCAAAACCAGGTAAAGACATTACAAAAAAAGAAAATTATAGACCTATATCCCTCATGAACATTGATGCAAAAATCCTCAACAAAATTCTAGCCAATAGAATCCAACGACACATCAAAAAAATAATTCACCCTGATCAAGTGGGATTTATACCAGGTATGCAAGGCTGGTTTAATATCAGAAAAACCATTAATGTAATCCATCACATAAATAAAACAAAAGACAAAAACCACATGATCTTATCAATTGATGCAGAAAAGGCATTTGACAAAGTCCAACACCCATTCATGATAAAAACTCTTACCAAAATAGGAATTGAAGGAAAATTCCTCAACATAATAAAGGGCATCTATGCAAAGCCAACAGCCAATATCACTCTAAATGGAGAGAACCTGAAAGCATTTCCCTTGAGAACGGGAACCAGACAAGGATGCCCTTTATCACCACTCTTATTCAACATCGTGTTGGAAGTCTTAGCCAGGGCAATCAGGCTAGACAAAGAAATAAAAGGTATCCGGATTGGCAAGGAAGAAGTAAAGTTATCACTAGTTGCAGATGACATGATTATATACACAGAAAACCCTAAGGAATCCTCCAGAAAACTACTGAAACTAATAGAAGAGTTTGGAAGAGTCTCAGGTTATAAAATAAACATACAAAAATCACTTGGATTCCTCTACATCAACAAAAAGAACACCGAAGAGGAAATAACCAAATCAATACCATTCACAGTAGCCCCCAAGAAGATAAGATACTTAGGAATAAATCTTACCAAGGATGTAAAAGACCTATACAAAGAAAACTACAAAGCTCTACTACAAGAAATTCAAAAGGACATACTTAAGTGGAAAAACATACCTTGCTCATGGATAGGAAGACTTAACATAGTAAAAATGTCTATTCTACCAAAAGCCATCTATACATTTAACGCACTTCCGATCCAAATTCCAATGTCATATTTTAAGGGGATAGAGAAACAAACCACCAATTTCCTATGGAAGGGAAAGAAGCCCCGGATAAGCAAAGCACTACTGAAAAAGAAGAAGAAAGTGGGAGGCCTCACCTTACCTGACTTCAGAACCTATTATACAGCCACAGTAGTCAAAACAGCCTGGTACTGGTACAACAACAGACACATAGACCAATGGAACAGAATTGAGAACCTAGACATAGATCCATCCACGTATGAGCAGCTGATATTTGACAAAGGACCTGTGTCAATTAACTGGGGAAAAGACAGCCTTTTTAACAAATGGTGCTGGCATAACTGGATATCCATTTGCAAAAAAATGAAACAGGACCCATACCTCACACCATGCACAAAAACTAACTCCAAGTGGATCAAAGACCTAAACATAAAGACTAAAACAATAAAGACTATGGAAGAAAAAATTGGGACAACCCTAGGAGCCCTAATACAAGGTATAAACAGAATACAAAACATTACCAAAAATGATGAAGAGAAACCCGATAACTGGGAGCTCCTAAAAATCAAACACCTATGCTCATCTAAAGACTTCACCAAAAGAGTAAAAAGACCACCTACAGATTGGGAAAGAATTTTCAGCTATGACATCTCCGACCAGCGCCTGATCTCTAAAATCTACATGATTCTGTCAAAACTCAACCACAAAAAGACAAACAACCCAATCAAGAAGTGGGCAAAGGATATGAACACACATTTCTCTAAAGAAGATATTCAGGCAGCCAACAGATACATGAGAAAATGCTCTCGATCATTAGCCATTAGAGAAATGCAAATTAAAACTACGATGAGATTCCATCTCACACCAGCAAGGCTGGCATTAATCCAAAAAACACAAAATAATAAATGTTGGAGAGGCTGCGGAGAGATTGGAACTCTCATACACTGCTGGTGGGAATGTAAAATGGTACAACCACTTTGGAAATCTATCTGGCGTTATCTTAAACAGTTAGAAATAGAACTACCATACAACCCAGAAATCCCACTCCTAGGAATATACCCTAGAGATACAAGAGCCTTCATACAAACAGATATATGCACACCCATGTTTATTGCAGCTCTGTTTACAATAGCAAAAAGTTGGAAGCAACCAAGGTGTCCATCAACGGATGAATGGGTAAATAAATTGTGGTATATTCACACAATGGAATACTACGCATCGATAAAGAACAGTGACGAGTCTCTGAAACATTTCATAACATGGAGGAACCTGGAAGGCATTATGCTGAGCGAAATTAGTCAGAGGCAAAAGGACAAATATTGTATAAGACCACTATTATAAGATCTTGAGAAACAGTAAACCTGAGAAGAACACATACTTTTGTGGTTACGAGGGGGGGAGGGAGGGAGGGTGGGAGAGGGTTTTTTTATTGATTAATCAGTAGATAAGAACTGCTTTAGGTGAAGGGAAAGACAACACTCAATACATGGAAGGTGAGCTCAATTGGACTGGACCAAAAGCAAAGAAGTTTCCGGGATAAAATGAATGCTTCAAAGGTCAGCGGAGCAAGCGCGGGGGTCTGGGGAGCATGGTTTGCGGGGACTTCTAAGTCAATTGGCAAAATAATTCTATTATGAAATCATTCTGCATCCCACTTTGAAATGTGGCGTCTGGGGTCTTAAATGCTAACAAGCAGCCATCTAAGATGCAGCAATTGGTCTCAACCCACCTGGAGCAAAGAAAAATGAAGAACACCAAGCCCACATGACAACTAAGAGCCCAAGAGACAGAAAGGGCCGCATGAACCAGAGACCTACATCATCCTGAGACCAGAAGAACTAGTTGGTGCCCGGCCACAATTGATGACTGCCCTGACAGGGAGCTCAGCAGAGGACCCCTGAGGGAGCAGGAGATCAGTGGGATGCAGACCCCAAATTCTCATAAGAAGACCAAACTTAATGGTCTGACTGAGACTGGAGGAATCCCGGCGGCCATGCTCCCCAGACCTTCAGTTGACACAGGACAGGAACCATCCCCGAAGACAACTCATCAGAAATGAAAGGGACTGGTCAGCGGGTGGGAGAGAGATGCTGATGAAGAGTGAGCTAATTATATCAGGTGGACACTTGAGATTGTGTTGGCAACTCTTGTCTGGAGGGGGGATGGGAGGATAGAGAGAGAGGGAAGCCGGCAAAATTGTCAAGAAAGGAGAGACTGAAAGGGCTGACTCAAGACGGGGAGAGTAAGTGGGAGTAGGGAGTGAGATGTATGTAAACTTATATCTGACAGACTGATTGGATTTGTAAACGTTCACTTGAAGCTTAATAAAAGTTATTATAAAAAAAAAAAAAAGATGATCAAAGGCAAGAGCAAGAGAGGCAGAGGGAATAGCAAGTGCAAAGGTGCTGAAGTGGGCATGATGTTGGCAATAGGAAATATCAGCTCATAACATTTCCTCTCATCACTTGCTTAATTTAATAAATCAGATTTTAACCACTCATAATGGAAAGAGTCAATGACTACTAGCCCAAGGCTCATTATGTTTCTTAATATTTTTCAAGGTGGCACTATCTTTGAAATAGATTTTGAAGACAGTAGAATAAGACTGTGTCTGACATTTTGGAAATTTAATACAATTAAAATAAAAGAATGAAATGTACCATGAAGTTGCAATTCTAAAAGAATGGAGAAGCCTTGGAACTACTCCATCTTGTTTCATCCTTTCCTTTCCTGTTCTTCACTTCACACTTGAATTGGACAAAATCACCTCTTCATGCTGAGAAACAGCCCAAGCAGCAAACTTCCCTCCTTTGCTTACTTTCTCTAAACTTGCTGCGGAGTACACTTTCCTAAAGACACCCCAGGCTGGGAAGAAGAGGGCTAGCTGAAGAAGATGAAAAAGTTCTTTGGAAATGCTAACTTACCCCAGCAGTGAGGACTAATACCAAAACTCCTACTCTTCTAGCTCCTATAGGACTGCAGATTGCTAGAAGAGCTTCAGTTAGGAGTGGAGGGGTCCCTGAAAAAGTGGGTAATGACCTACAACTGAATAGTTTCTGGCTACCAATGACAGCTAAAAGATCTCCACTATGGAGCCCTGGTGGTACAGTGGTTAAGAGCTCGGCTGTTAACTAAAAGGTCAGCAGTTTGAATCCACCAACTGCTCCTTGGAAACTCTGTGGGGTAGTTCTACTCTGCCCTGTAGGGTTGCTATGAGTCAAAACCAGCTGGACAGCAATTGTTTGTGTTTGTTTGTTTGTTTTTAATGAACCCACAAAATAGACACTGTATTTCTAGGTAACTGATTTTAGACTTTTTAAGTATGTAAGACAGTATCCTGCACAAAGTAAAAAAAAAAAAAAAACACAAAGTAGGCACTCATAATTATTTGTCGAAATAATGAATGAATGATTAAATAAGTGAATAATTCCATCGGTGAAGAATGTGGAAGTATGTTAAAATAAAACGTAGGATCACAATAAGTAACCCCAATGTTTTCACTGTTCAAACTTTCTTTTTGCAACCTAAGAGTATAACCATGCTAGTTTCTTATTCCAGATTTCCTGACTCCATCCTCAGTCTATTTAGGGCCAACTCCACTAAGCTGAAATAAGAGGCTTAAATGACTAAGTCATGTTAAAAGAAAATCCATGGGACTTTAAACAGAAGGCAAAAAAACAAATCCAAAAACCAGTTATTCCTCTAGCAGGGAAAAATTTTAAGAATGTTAATTGGAACAAATTGTATATTGTAATCTTTTGTCACATTGTGAGATAATTCCTAACCTACTGCAGGGATTCTGTTACTGAGAAAGCATTGTTGTTGGCAAAACTTGGGTGTAAGGAGGATAATGATTGTATTCATTTCATTTAAGGAAATTGAATTGATACTTGCATATGGAAAAAGATGGCAGAGTCAAAAAAATATTATGTACAGTTTAAAACTTATTTCAAAACTAAAGTAGGCAAAATAGTAGTCTAAGGGATTACTCTATAGACTACCATTCTTATTTCTGGTTCATTGAATATGTAAAGAATATGAAGAGCCCTAGTGTACTAAATCCTAATAAATTTTGAAGGGTAGATATCATGCCATGTCCTCCGATGACAATTCAATTAAATTAGAATTCTATAGTAAAGCAATAGGGGATGTATAACCCACATATTAAGAAACAAAAATGCATTCCTAAATAATTCATGGGTGAAATAGGAATTCTCAAAGGAAATTGCAAATATTTGGGGATAAATAATAATAACATTACTAAGTATAAAAAATGTGCAGATGTAACTAAAAATTCCCTAGGGGAAAATTCATAAAAATGTATTAGAATTCATTAAAGTCAATAAATTAAGTAGTCAATACAAGAAGCTAGAAAAATAAAAACAAAGGGTAAATTTAAAAAAATAGAAGGGAACAAATGAAAAGAGCAGATATTAGTAAAATAGAAAACATAAAGCAGTTGAGATGATCAAGGAAACCAACATCTATTTGAAAAAGCTAAAAAGAAAAAACAGATCTCCCACAAAACTGATAACAAAATAAACAGTATTACGATAAACGGGCTAAAACTACAACTAAGCACAGGGTCACTTGAGTTGGAACCTACTCGATGGCACATAGCAACAAAGAAGCAGAAATTTATACTCATAAAAGAAACACTATGAACTGTCTAATAGCAATAATTGTGAAAGCTAAGATGGACAGTTTTCCATAAAAACATAACATACCAAAATATTTTAAAGAAAAATTATTGCTGTTGTGTGCCATCAAGTCAATTCCAGCTCAGAGCAACCCTATAGGACAGAGCTGAACTGCCCCATAGCGTTTCCAAGGAGTGGCTGGAGAGTTTGAACTGCTGACCTATAATCACTTGCACCACCAAGGATACAGATGAGAAAGTCCAAATTAATACATTAGCAAATGGGATTCATCAATTTATGTTATAAAAATTGATTATGATCAATAGGATTTAACCCATGACTTCAAGGTCAGTTAGATATCAGAAAATCTGTTCAATCTATTACATTAACAGAATAAATAACAATGCAACATATATAGAATAAGCATTCAACTTGCTGGCCTAACAGAGACTGGAGAAACTCCTAGAGTATGGCCACCGGATACCCTTTTAGCTCAGTAATGAAGTCATTCCCAAGGTTCACCCTTAAGCCAAAGATTGGACAGGCCCATAAAACAAAACAAGACTAAAGGGCTACACCAGCCCAAGGGCAAGGACCAAAAGGCAGCAGGGAACAGGAAAGCTGGTAATAGAGAACCCAGGGTTGAGAAGGGAGAGTGTTGACATGTCATGGAGTTGTTAACTAATGTCATAAAACAACATGTGTACTGTGTAATGAGAAACTAGTTTGTTCGGTAAACCTTCACCTAAAGTACAATTAAAAAAAAAAAAAAAGCATTCACTAAAAAAAAGTAAGGATTAAAACTTTAAAGATCTATGACAAACATGATACATAATGATAAAATTTTAGAAAGATTTCCATTACAGTGGGAAAAAAAGATAAGAATGTCCATTATCATCTGTATTTTACAATATTGTAAGGGAAGGGTTGTCAAAAGAAAAAGAAATGAGATAGAGAAATAGAAAAGAAAAAACAAAGTTCAAATAATTTTTAGTTGATATAATTTTCTACCCGGAGAGAGAGGTTGAGTTGTGATGATGTCCTAAAGAAAGGCCTCAGCAACCCCCAGAGAGTGCTGGACCTAAGATGGATCTTCAGAGTTGTGCTGAGCTGGGGCAACAGGGTTGGGCCTTTATACCTCCACCTTAATCAGTCACTGAATGTGGCTTCTCCTGGATGGATAAATGTATGACATTAGTCAGAGCAATTTTCTTCAGTAGAACTCCCCGCGGGTGAGATACTAAGTCTTTTCTTCCCAATGGAAGATCCAGGCTGCTTATCAGAGTATCCACCATAGTCCACTCCTTGCACCACACAGATCTGCTTTTTTGTAAAGGATCTTGGAGCAGTTTCTCCAGGTTTCCAGTGGACCTCTCTTCGTGGAGGAAACTTAGACAAAAAAGTTTACAGAACTAACTACAGCCCACAGCACTGAAGCTGGCCTCATTGGTGCCACAACTGATACTCATTATCTCTTTCTTGTTCTCCATTCTAGATTCCCCTCACCTCACCCAACCTCTCTACTGGTCTCAGTGACTGACCCAGCAGCATGACCCAGACCCTCCTCCTTAAGGGCCCCTGTATCCCAGCACTCCCTACTTCTCTTCCTTCTCCTGTAATATATCTCTGTTCTCCTGAGAAACCGGTACCCTGCTCCCCTGGCTACCCACTGCCCTTCTGGGGCCTGGTCATCCTTGTTGTGGGATTCAATAAAATACTTCTTTTATTTTCCTTTTATGTTCCCCAAATAAGTAAAGTGTGTTAATATTAAAGAGGCAGAGTAGTTACTTTGTTCAGTTCCTCTAGCCCTCACTCCTGCCTCCATTTTATTCTTACCTCTGCCATTAAATTATAAAGTAATTTTTTTAACACTGTCCATCAACTAGGGGGACAAAAAAAAAAAAATATGAAACTCTGATTAAAGCAGATTGGGAGAAATGATTTTAAACAGCTACAGAACAGCGTGCCCGCATGTGTCTGGTTGCTTACGAGGCAGTTTGCTTTTCTTAGTAAAACCCTCCCTGGGCAGATGGAGCCCCATTTCTGAGTGTTCCTTGACTAATGCAGGTGTTTGTTTAGTAGTTGCCCTCTCCCGTCTTCCTGACTGGATTCAACTGCTTTCATACTTGAAAAGAACTCCCTTAAAACCTCCCTTGTTTTTTCCCAACAGATTAGTGTATTTGGAGTAGTAGCATGAGTCCAGGCTCTGGGACATGTGGTGAGGGCGAAGCTTAAACTGACTTCTTAAAACTCAGTTTTCAGTGGAAGTTAAAAACAAACCAACCTAGTGATGGAAATACATTTTGTATCTGAGGAAAAGATAAATGTCATCCTTTCTAAGCTGTGCAGAAAATGCAGATTACAATCTTCTCAGTCAGAAAAAGAGGCATTTCTAACATGTGACCTCTAGACATAGTCATTTACAAAGGTTAGGTATCTGAGGCTTTTTCTAGAACATTTATTCTCCTACCATTTTATTTTCTGCTTTCCTTTTCACCATCAATCTCCCACCATGTCCACTGCAACCCACGACCATCCATGCTCTAATCCACAGATTAAAATGTTTCAGTTGGGAGTTATATATATTCCACAAGATGACAGGAGTTCACTGCTGAAGTTTATGTAGCTGAAATATCCAGATGCTTGTCATAATTCTTCCCTTTACTTTTTAGTATACCTGGCTATTCTTTTTCATTTTATCTATCATCAAAGAGTTTTGAAAGTCACCCTCTCCAGAGAATTGAAAAATGAAACTTACAAGTAGTTTATTCCAAACCAAAATTAGAAATTACACTTAAAATCAAAAAGCAAGTTTTTAAAAACAAAAATTGACTTAAGTAAGGTTTGTATTTTCTCAGGGAAGCAGGATGAAGGACCACCAACTTGACTTTCCAGATTTACATGACAGTAAAGATGGGGGAAGGAGATACTGGAGGTTTGAGGAAAGGCAAGGAATCAAACAGTAAACAAATGGGACAGAGAATGGGCTAGAGAGGCATAGTGTTATGGATTGAATTGTCTCCCCCCAAAATATGTGTTGAAGGGTAAGACTGTACACAATACCAGGGAAGCCAGCACAGCTTGTCCAAGGCAAGGTCATGGAAGCTCCATAGACACATCCAAACTCCCTGAGAGACCAAATTACTGGGCTGAGGGCTGTGCGGACCATGGTCTCAGGCAATATCTAGCTCAACTGGCATAACATAATTTATAAAGAAAATGTTCTACATTCTACTCTGGTAAGTAGCGTCTGGGGTCTTAACAGCTTGTAAGTGGCCATCTAAGATACTCCACTGGTCTCATCCCATCTAGACCAAGTGAGAATGAAGTAAACCAAAGACAGAAGGGAAAGATTAGTCTAAAAGACTAATGGACCACAAATACCACAGCCTCCACCAGACTGAGTCCAGCACAACTAGATGGTGCCTGGCTACCATCACCGACTGCTCTGACAGGGATCACAATAGAGGGTTCCGGACAGAGCTGGAGAAAAATGTAGAACAAAATTCTAACTCACAAAAAAAAAAAAGGCTAGATTTACTGGTCTGACAGAGACTGGAGAAACCCTGAGAGAACGGCCGCTGGACACCCTTATAGCTCAGTAATGAAGTCGTTCCTGTGCTTCACCCTTCAGCCAAAGATTAGTCAGGCCCATAAAATAAAACGAGACTAAATGGACTCACCAGCCCCGGGCAAGGAAGAGAAAGCAGGAGGGGACAGGAAAGCTGGTAGTAGGGAAACCAACATCAAGAAGGGGAGAGTGTTGACGTGCTGTGGAGTTGGCAACCAATGTCACAAAATGATATGTGTATTAATTGTTTCATGAGAAACTAGTTTGCTCTGTAAATCTTCATCTAAAGTACAATAAAAAATTAAAAGCAAACAAACAAAAATGTGTGTTGAATTCCTGGTCCTTGTACCTGTGGATGTGATCCTGTTTTGAAATAGAGTTTTCTTTTGTTGTGCTAATGAGGCCATACTAATGTATGGTGGATCCTAAATGTAATCACTTCTGAGTGATATAAAGACACAGAGACACACAGGGAAGACAGACACCATGTGAGGATTGTTTACACCCCAAGGAATGCCAAGGAACAAAGAAGCACCTGGGGCTACTGACAGGGAAGGAATTGACACAGTTGAGATCCTGATTTGGACTTTTAGCCTCTGGAACTGTAAGAAAATAAATTTCTGTTCTTTAAAGCCACCAACTTGTAGCACTTGTGATACAACCCTAGGTAGCAGCCCTAGGTAATTAACATGTATAGTATGATTATTGTGAACACTAAGGGCTCACTTGAGCTTGTGCTTATGAATTTAAAGTAAGACCAATTACCATGGCTGTGCTCTTCTCCAGCCATGTTAAACTGCCCAGGTGCAGGTACAGATTAGGCACGAGAGCTGGATTTAGCCAGTGTTGCAATTTTGTCAAAAAGGACAAACCAGAAGAGGGTCAAGGAAACTGAAGATGTGTGCCACTGTGATTTTTGTGGATGGAATTCAGCTAGGGAAGGAAGGGAGTGAGAACATGAAAGGAGGAATAGCAAAAAGGTGGTAGAAATATTGGAGGTCCCAGTGGGGTCAAAGGATTATAGTCAGGATTCAAGAGAAGGTAATCTGGAAAGTCAAGAGAAGTTGATCAGAGAGTGGGCTAGACGACTTCGAGTGTGATAATGAAATGGTCTAGCAGGTCCTGCCCATGGGAGTAGGTGAATGAAGAGAGGGAGGATAATACCAGTAGGAAAAAAAGAGGTCAAGGAACTGAGAACCCAGGGCATTGGAAGGATCATTCATCTGCATATTGAAATCACCAAGAAGTTAAAACTCTAAATGGCAAATTATGGTAAACAAAATTATGATACAACTGTATGATAAAATATTATGCAGTCATTAAAAATAAGTTTTTGAAAAAATGTAAAGACATGAGGAAATGATGAAAGGATGCGAAGGGGGGAAATCCAAGGTACATAATTTTATTAGCAGTATGATCCCGTTATTTTAAAATATATCCTTATGCGTAGAGAAAAGACAAGAAGAATACAAAATAAAATGTCAAAGGGGTTTATCTGTAGGCGAAATTACATGCAATTTATTTTTTCCTTGTATCATTTGCCATTTTCTAAATTTCCTACAAAACACAGGAAAAAACATACTAACAAAATGACACAAGAAAGTAAAACATTATATAACTAGGGTATTAAATTCCCTAAGAGCATTTTTCACACACAAAAAAGAAGAAATTTAGTCACAGTTTCCAGATTTTCCACTGCCACCGACATAACAGTTTACTTAGATTATGTGAAATGTAAGACAATTTTGTGGCTAGAGTTTGAATTTTCTTTCATCTTCAGAGGAATTTTTTTTTTCATTTATAAGAGAATTTTTCAGTCAATTACAACCCTAGCAAGTCACCTTTCCGTCCAAAACTTTTATAAATGGATGCTCAAATTTGAAATTATCTTTCCTTCTAGATCGGACAAATGTCTCTTCTCAAAGACATGGGAAACAGTAGCTAGGTTTCTAAAGTGTAAGCACCTAGATATGGCACAAGGAAGCAGAATGGCTATAAAAGGTTACTTTTGTAAAGGTTGCTACCACTAGGGGTTAAGTCAGGAGAACAAAACGTCTGCTATGGGGCAGAGTTTTTGGCCCTTCTGAAAGTATACTGTGGCTAGGTATGTGTAAAGGGAATGCTAGTTGATTTTAAATTTTAACTAAGTCCGGTTCAAAGTAAAAGCAAACACACATATACACACACACTTTTCTTCACCCAGGAACAAATACATGTTTGTGTTTATGGAACTAGTGCTTGTCTTATGTTGTTTCACTTTTACTTCTAGCTTTTCTCAAAGCATTTTTTCCTGACCTATTAAGGGAAACTCCACAGGGGATAAGAAACAGACCTCTTCTTGTCTCTCAGTCAAGTAGATTTCTACCAGTCCTTATCTCTAACACCCTCTGTAGCCTCATGTTGACAACAGAGGAATAGGTTAGGAAGATATTATAAGAAAAAATTCAGGGTCAAGTAATATGACATTTCAGAAAACATTAATCTCATACTGACCCAACCTGAGAAACAAATTCCATTTACCATTTTAAAGATTCATTTTCTTTGCAATATGAAAGGCAAAGAGGAAAACTTATTTTTACTTTAAAGGCAATTTACAATACAGTTGACAAAAGAAAACGAAAAAGAAAAAAATGATTGAAATTTAACCATCGAAAGCTTGTGTGTCTGATCTTCTCTGCAGAAAAATCTCTGGTGTAATTTTGAGAGGAAAAAAAAATTTTTAAAAGCTGAAAAATATCACTTTTAAGCATGAAATTTGTTAAGTCATGAGGGCCTAGAATCATTTGGCTATTTCCCTGGCTACTGAATCCTTCAAATCCTTGACAACCTGTCACAGATTGAATTGTGTCCCCAAAAAATGTGTGTCAACTTGGCTAGGCCATGATTCCCAGTATTGTGTGATTGTCCTCCATTTTGTGATCTGATGTAATTATCCTTTGTGTTATAAATCCTAACCTCTATGATGTTATTGAGGCAGAATTAGAGGCACTTATGTTAATGAGGCAGGACAAAATCTACATGATTAAGTTGAATTTGAGTCCATCTCTTTTGCGATATAAAAGAGAGAAACAAGCAAAGAGAAGAGGGGCCTCATACCAGCAAGAAAGAGGATCCAGTAGTGGAGTGCATCCTTTGGACCTGGGGTCCCTGCGCTGAGACACTCCTAGGCAAGGGGAAGGTTGATGACAAGGACCTTCCTCCAGAGCCAACAGAGAGGGAAAGCCTTCCCTTGGAGCCGGCACCCTACATTTGGTCTCCTAGCCTCCTAGATTGTGAGAGAATAAATTTCTGTCTGTTAAAGCCATCCACTTGTGGTATTTCTGCTATAGTAGCACTAGATAACTAAGACACTGTACCAAAACCTAGTGCCTACAGTCTGGCCAGCGTGGGAGGCTGGAGTTCATGCCTGCAAAGTGTTGCCCGTATCTATTTTGCCATTGCCTCTATTCCTAATTACAAAGCCAAGGCAAGTGAGGGGAAAAAAAAAAAAAAATCCTGTTTCTACACCAAGTTTAAATTAAACCTTCAATTTAAAAATAAAAAGTTTGAAGCCATTAGGGAACTTACAACCTCTTCTTATTCCATTTTTATGGTACAATAGGAAACCTGAAGGAAGGAAAAAAGACCTGAGAGGTAATCTAGAGCCTACTTTTGCAGAGTAGGAAGGTACATGGCTTACCCAAGGTCATGTGGCTAAATGTTGTTAGTTGCCATCAAGTCAGCTCCAACTAATGGTGACCCCATGTAAAACAGAAGGAAACATTGCCCAGTCCTGTGCCATCTTCACCATCATTGATATGTTTGAGTCCATTGTTGCAGCCATTGTGCCAATCCATTTCATGCAGATTTTCCTCACCTTCACTGACCCTGTACTTTGCCAAATTTTATATCCTTCTCTAGTGATCAGTCCCTCCTGATGACATGTTCAAAGTAAGCGAGTCAAAGTATCAGACGATATTTGTGATTCATAGGGTTTTCATTGGCTGATTTTTGGAGGTAGATTGCTAAAATCAAGGCCCCCAAATTAGGTACTCTTATGTGTGTATATCTGCAGTATAAATTCTCTCCTTCTCACACACGCACACGCACACACACAAACACGCACGCACACATATATTTAAAGTCTTCAAATATCTCTATATTAAGGATCAAAAGAAGTAAAAACTAAAAACTTGGTTATCATTACCGACTCAGCCGTTGCTTACTATAAATTGGAATTCCTTCTTATTTAAATGTAAATTTCAATTGCAAGAGTTTAGATACTTTGCATTCTGAACAATCCTAAATATACAAATATTTCAAAATTTTGTGTTAAGTAGAAAAACTTGTCTTTAGTACACGAACATTGAATTTTCCAATTTCTTCTTATGCCAGTTCATGAGATTTCTATTGATTCTCAATAGAGTAAGAACTAGGCTGTGCCATACAAAAATGCTAAGCACCTCTGGCCTGCACGACTAAGGTAAATGGAAGGCTGACAACCAACATAATTTTGGCAAAAAATAACTTTTTATTAAAATAGCTATATAATTATATAAAGAAGTTGTGTTAAAACTAATATCAACAGCAGTAATAACTAATATTTTTTTTTTAACTGACTGATTATTATGTGGTAGACGCCATGCCTAATATTTTACCCATATTATCTCATTTAATGTTCCCAACAATCCCACAGAGTAGCTACTGCTATTATGTTCATTTTACAGATGGGGAAACTGAGGCCTGGAAAAATTGTCAAATTTGCCAAAATAACAAGCTAGTAAGTAGCAGAGTGAGATTGGAACTCAGGCAATCTAACCAATTCATCCATCAGGATAGCATAGAACAGTTATTATCAAAATAGAAAAGTATGCCCTTGTACAAATTTCAGTTCTCAGTTAACTGATGAATGACACTGTGATTAGCTTTGGAAATGGTGTTTGTCAAGCAGAGAGAAGTAAAATGTTACATTTGTGAAGTAACATGTTGTATTTGTGCTTGCTCTTCTGTTCTCAAAGCTAATTAATGTCTTAAATACCACTGATATGTTAAGACAGTAACAAGGAAAGAATTAAATAAACAAACCTCTAGGTTAAGAGTCTACACAAGCATGGCCTACCAATTTCCAAAAAATGGTAGAAATTTGTGGGTTGATGGACTTTAACCATTGCATAAAAACAGCCCAAAGTGCCATTGTAAATCATTGTTGAAGTCATTACTCATTACAGATTGTGCTTCTCGTTATCATGCCACATGTAAAATCTCGACGAGATTTGCCCGAAATTCATGCTGGCTCTTACAGCTCAAGCAGCATGCTTCTCTGGTATGTCTGCCCCCTGCAGGTATTTCTCTATCACAATGAATAATTACATCAAGCAAAGACAAGAAATATTCTAACGCTGACAAAACCACACATCTGAAATCTGTATTTCTGACCTTGGGAAATTAAAATCTACATGTATAGGAGCTTCAGTGCCCATGTCTTGGGGCCATTGCAGGTTTATAAAGAAGAGTTTATTCTTTAGGAGCACATGGATTCCAATAACATGGGAAATTAAACTGTATTTATAGACTGGACACCAGCAGGCCAGCATGCTTTCTTAGCTCTCTGTGTCTCCTAACAAAAATAAAAACACTAGCAATCAAACGGGTGAGCAAGAAATGACAAGTGTTTTGACAGCTCTAGAATACTTTGAGGTATTTTTAGCATCTTTCTGAGTCGTATTAGCTTAACCTGTAACAGAATATAAATGAGCCCATATGGCACAGATGTAATTATGCCCCATGTGAGAAATCCCTGCGGTAGGTTGGGGAGAGAGTGGGGGAAAAGAATACGCCAGCCGGGCCTCCCTCCCCACGTTCTCCCTCTCACCACGTGTGCCTTCTGGAGGGCACGGTTTACACATCATTTGCATTGAGAAGAATATGAAGAAACACAATGCTAACAACACAGCTCTGAAAAGGGCAAGCCAAAGATTGGGGATCCCTAGGGGTGCTGCTCTCTGTGACTGACATCCGGTTTGGAGTCGAGGCAGCTGCCCCTCGGGAGCACATTTGACGAAGCGATCTTTGATTATGTGGGCACAGCAATCAGAAGGCGTAATTATTATTACTGCAAGAGAATGGGAAACAAATCTCCGGGGAAAGCCTCTGTCACAGACACTTTGCTGGCGCAGGCTGGAAGCGAATGTTCTCCCAAGGATCATTTTCATTCCAACCTGATATTTAGCTGAAGCTTCTTTGACTACTAGTCATGAAACATTAAATATAGATTAAAGCCAGAGAGATGTTGAAAGTTGAAATTCACCGGAGGTGCACGCCGGCGTCCTTGAGAGACAACCCCGAATGCTGCCCAGATGTTGTAGCATGGAGGCGGGAGGGTCCCGAGCCGCAAGGAGAGGGGATGCTTAGCATTCCACCGGCCTTCTGTCGGGTTTATTTGTACTACATTAGTTTTGCAGTGAATCCTAACAGGCTGTTAGTGGTAGATGTTGTGAAGTGTTCACCACCCCGAAAGAATGAAGAAATGCTTTTGCTCCAGGAAAGGGAGACATTCAAAGCATGTAATGGATTTTCTACAGTTGCAAACTGTGAGAAGACTAAGGTTAGCAAGAGAAACATATGTTAGCAGTTTCTCAATGAAACAAAAAGAGAGAGAGAGAACCCCCAGAACTAGTAGATGGTTAACTTGCTTTGAACATCTCACTAGATATTAACAGACACTTGCAGTAGAATTTGGAATAAACTGATCTGCTGGGGAGCAGTTTGCAGAAAGGCAGCTGTGCTGTGAGAAGCAAAATTCATACCCAAGTGTCTGGTGGGAACACCTCTTCTGTTTCCTCAATGAATTGCGTGGGAGTGCTGCGTTTACATGGGAGGCTCTGTCTCCCAACGCCCATCCCTCCAACCTCACCTGCTTTTAGCAAGGCATGATCAGAGGGAGACTCTTTTGGTCTAAGTTAGAAGCATATAACTGGCTTCACACGGGGAAGACTCTTGCTCACTAGCAGTCCCAGTAAACCAGAGATATTACACCAGTTGCCCTGGAGGAAGCTTACCAGCTGTTCTTTGTGTTCACAGGAAACTGAGCTGGAGGAGATGAGGACAGGAGCAGCAGGCAGGATAGGAAGTGAGAACTAAGAAAGAATTCCTTGCCAGTGAGGGCTGACAAGTGCTGGCTTGGATGAACAAAGGATTTTTCACTCCCACAGACCTTTAGAAACAGGAGGTACTGGTTAGTTCCTTGGGTCTTTCTAGAAGCAAAGAGCTGGATTAGATGACATGCTGACCCCCCTTTCCAGTGCTAAGGTTTTACTTTTCTATCAAACTATCTCACTGAATTGCTAAATCTCTCTCCCACCAAAAAAGGGGAAAACAAAAGCTCTGTCTAAAGTTGAAACAGTCACTGGGGGTCTCTGTTCATTGTGCTTCAGGGCCTAAGGTGATCATTAACAGTCAGCAAGGCAAGCGCCTGGAGGCACGAGTAGGTTGACGGCTGTCATGACTCTTACCTTTTAAACATTCCTCTCTAGCTTGCCTTAAAGGCCCCTTCTACAATGCCAAATCTTGTGTTTATATTGATAGTGGAAATAAATTTGTATGGAATAACCTTGAAGACGTGTTAAACAAACTCAATTCACCGAAAAGGGGGAAGAAGCCAGTTCCTGACAATTTTCATCAGTCTTTGCCCCATTTATATAAGAGCCCTGGTAACTGGGTGAAGCACCACCAGTCTATCAGTTTGTCATACTTGTGGCTTACATGTTGTTGTAATATTGGAAGCTATGCCACAGGTATTTCAAATACCAAGAGGGTCAACCATAACAGCTAGGTTTCGGCAGAGCTTCCAGACTAAGACAGACTACAAAGGAAAGCCTGGGTACCTAATTTGAAAAGTTAGCCAATGAAAACTCTATGGATCACAGAATATTGGTCAAGACTTTGAGTGGCTTAGTTTGGATTAGTCATCGTGAGGGACCAATTGATGGAGAAGGACATCCTATTTGGTAAAGAAGAGACCCAGTGAAGAGGAGAGACTCCCTCAATGAGATGGCTTGACACAACGACCACAACAATGGACTCAAACATACCAATGATCATGAAGGTGGTGCACAGTCATCCAATGTTTATACTTTTGATCCAACAACTACACTTGTCAAATATATCCTAAGGAAATTACCCAAACTATTTAAACTCTATGCAAAGATATGTCCACTGTAGCATTAATTATACTGGGAAAAAAAATTCTAAATGACCAAAAATTGAAGCGTGGTTAAATTATTGCTTTAGACATACTGTTAAGCAGTTACATAAAAGAACAAAAGAAGAGGCATAAGAATTGGAAAAGGGGAGGCAAAATGGCCATTACTTACAAATGATTTGGATGTACATGCAGAAAACACCAAGGGAATCAACTGAAAAACTACTAAAAGCACTAAGAAAATTCCATTAAAGGATAGATTATACAATTTGTAAAAAAAAAAAAAAAAAAATGACAGTTTTCTTACATACAATGTACAACCAGTTAGAAAATATAATACAAAAAAAAAAAAAAGAACAAACTCCTTGTCTAGAGGACATAAAATGATTGAATAAATAAAAAGGTATATTCTAATTGAAAAAAAAAGTTTAAATACACTATTTTGGGGAAAGATGACTCAATTGTACAAAAAAAAAAGTCAATTCTGTCTAAATTAATCTACAAATAGCATGAGTTCCCCCAATAAAGATACCAGCAGGTTTTTTTTGGTAGTGACGATTTTTGTTTTTGTTTTGGATTTGGATATGCAGTGATTCTAAAGTTCATGATGATGGGGTTAAGAGGTGTTGACATTCAATAATAGTCTGAAACTTTATATAAAATTAAAAAAATAATGAAAAGGGACTGGTCTTATTTGCCATAATATTTCAGTAAATAAAGCCCTTAGGCACTGGTAAGTAAGTTCACAGCCAGATCAGTGGAAGAGAATAGAGAGTTCCGAAATAGAAGCAAATACATACTGGAATATTTAGCATCTAATAAAATAGTCCAGCATTGGTATGGTCTTAAATTCTGAGGATGTGAAAGTCACTTCAGAAGCTGACTTGTGGATTTTGAGTAATTATTTGCCTACTGGAGAATATTATAATTTGGTTCAGTTCTTTACACTAGGCAGGCATGGAAGTATACGTTTCAATACATTTATTTTTGCCAATTGATCTATATCAGTAAATACACGAATAGCTATATATATTCCCTACATGTGTATTATAGTACAACCTGATATCTAGTGTGCACCATACTTTGACATTTTTGCTTAATGCAGACATTCCTGGGCACCCAGAGAAACTAAGCCATTATGTTATCATCTTTAGCAAAAGGTTTGATAGGTGAGGCACTTAAAACTTCTGGCAAAAATAAGGTTTGGGGATTATTAACAGATTTAATTTCTGCAAGCCAGTCCCATGACACATTACCATGGCTCGCTAAGCATTAACTGGATTTTCCATTCCTTTTCCCATATTGTTGGGCTCAACCTTAACTTGTCAGCTTGGGCAAATCCCTTAACCCCCGTAAGCCTCAGTTTCTTCCCCTGTCAAATGAAGGAGTTAGGTGAATTGATCCCTCCGGGCCCTTCTGACTAAAAGCTTCTGTTATTCTGGGTACAGCAGCCCACTGCTGTACTCTGTTGCATGAAGCATAAAATGAAACAAAAGAAGTGTGCTTAGCCAAAAACAGTACATGTTTTAATGACAGTGGTTATCAGTAAGAACAAGTTTCCAACATATTTTGAACTTGCAGTTTTGTGTTTAAAAAAAAAATGTTTTTCAATATTCATAAATATACTTAAATATTATACACATTTACAGCTATATATGTATTAGGGCATACTGTTGTTGTGTTTCATCGAGTCAGTTTTGACTTCAGTGACCCTATAGAAGAGAGTGGAACTGCCCTAATAGGGACCAAGGTATTTAATGGCAAAAACAAGAATCTTCTCTAGGATTTTGTTTTTCAGTATGTTAGATGCCATCAATTAATGTGTGGTGGAGAGGCAGTCAAATACGGTAAAAAGAAATTCCTGAATGTGAAGTCAGAAAACCATGGTTTGAATCCCTGCACTGACAATTGGTGGACCACCAACAAAAATGCCACCTCCATGTCCCCAGGGGCTTCCACAACCATGCTTGTATCTTAACTTTTGGTGCCTTAGTTTCTTCATTTGCTAAATACAGTTGATATTGCATACCCTGAGTACCTGGCACTAATGTCAATTATAAAAATTATCAAATGCACAAATAGTATAAATTCCAACCCAACTTAATTTAACCTTCTACAACCTACCTGATTCTTACACACACTTAAAAAAAAAAAAATCTTAAATTAGTAAGACATCTAATTAGGCAAAGAAACTGGGTTCAAAAGTTTTCTGAGAATAAAATTGAGATTCTCTTCTTAGTGACATGATTTATTCCCAGATGTTTTTGTTGGTTGTCATTCAGTCGATTTTGACTTATGGTGACCCACATGTTACAGAGTAGAACCGCTCCATAGGGTTTCTTGACTGTAATCTTAGCGGAAGCAGATCTCCAGGTTTATCTTCCATGATACTGTTGGGTGAGTTCAAACCACCAACATTTTTAGATTAGGAGCTGAGCACATACTGTTTGCACCACCTAGGGACCTTATTCTCAGATAGACAATAGGTATTTTGATCACAGGGCCCTCCTACCTGTTCTGCTCACATTCTGCTACTTCATCCCTCAGCAGTGGCCACCCAGCAGCTCACCACTACAGTGATCCTCCCTGGCAGGACTTGGTCAACCCATCTTAGGCACCAGCTCATGCTCTTTCTTTCTGCCTCATCATCATAATTTACTTGCCTGTGGCCCATTCTCTCAGAACTTTGAGGTCTCATCTCCAAAATAACAGTATCCTTGTGAAATTGTGGTGGCATAGTGGTTCAGAGCTACAGCTGCTAACCAAAAGGTTGGCAGTTCAAATTCACCAGGTGCTCTTTGAAAGCTCTATAAACCCAGACCCAGTGCCGTCGAGTCAATTCCGACTCCTAGCGACCCTATGGGACAGGGTAGAACTGCCCCGTAGAGTTTCCAAGGAGCGCCTGGAAGCTCTATAGAGCAGTTCTATTCTCTATTATAGGGTCTCTATGAGTTGGAATCCAGTCAACCGCAATGGGTTTGGTTTTTGGATTTTTTGTGCAGATGATATAAATGCTATTCACTGATGATAGGTTAATGTGTTATCTCCCCCACCTTCCCCAGGGCATCTGCATTTTAATAGAGAATAGATACCTGAACATACAATGTCTTAAGTCAAATAAATAGCGAACTAATGGTTGAATTGTAAATGAGCTCCTCAGGGCCATTTGACTTTAGCTCTCACCTCATTGCCCTTGTCTCTGCTGTTACCAGTTTCTGCAGAGCTCATTGTTGACCCCAACCCCATATCCTTGCAGTCAAATGCAAGCCTGTCCCAGGAGGCAAGGACTACAGCATTCTGAGCAACTGTCTTTCTCCACAATCAGATGGACCAGTATGAACCACTGTTATTGCTTCTCGGACTCAGGGGTGCCCCCTACTGGGCTCCTTCATTGTTCTCCAGTCTTCCAGGGTGTCGACCTCTCTGCTTGCAACTGAATGTAGCTGGCATTTATTGAACTCTTGCTATGTGTTGGAGCCCTGGTGGTGCAGTGGTTAAGAGATTGGCTGCTAACCAAAAGGTTGGCAGTTTGAATCCACAGCCACTCCTTGGAAACCCTATGGGGCAGTTTTACTCTGTCCTGTAGGGTTGTTATGAGTTAGAATTGACTTGACAGCAATGGGTTTGGTTTGGTTTTACTATGTGTCGGGTCCTACTGTAGGTGCTTTGCACATATTAATTCATGAAATATTTGAACAACCCTGTGACACTGAAATTATATACCAGAGTGGAAGCCAGCTGAATATCAATCCCAGGTACGGGTATTATTGATATCCACATTTTAAAGATGATGAAATATTATTTTATTTATAAAATATTTTTGAGCTTCTACTATGAGATAGGTACTGTTCCAGGTCCTGGGGATACTCCTGTAAACAAAAACACAAAGATCCTTGCCTTCATAGTTTAGATTACAACGAGGATCAATGAAGAGAATTTCTAGAAAGGCTTCTGTCAGAGATCTTAAATCAGACCAGATAGTCAGCTACTTCTCCTGCTGGGCCTTGCTTTTTATAATCGACAGCTACTTCTCAACTTTTCTAGAACTATCAGAGGTATAGCCATCGAATCGGCAGCATATCTGCTGTCATATATGTCATCGACTCCACTTTTATTTGTACCTTTGTGGACTCTATAAGCTGCGTTGCCAAAGTCTTGTCTCTCTAATAATGCATTAGCTGAAGGAATTAGGCTGAGACAATGCCAGGAGAGTGCATAGTTCGATCTGTACCTGCCCTAGGGACAGAGGAAGAGTGCAATTTCTCAGATACTGAAATTGTTGAAAAGTTATAGAGCCACTTGGAAAGAGTTTAAAACAAAACAAGTACACTTTGCAGTGGAAACTTCCAGCTAGATGTTAGAATTCACTAACATCAAAACCTCGACTTAAAAAAAAGTCAACTTTTCTTTGTGAATTAGGAACAAATTAAATTAGGATTTCGGTCTCTATTTATAAAGGAAAATATACAAATACTCTAAACATACAGTAAAATCTGCAAAAGCCAGAACCTGTGTAAGGTGGAAACCTGTCAGACAAGGAAAACGCAAATATTTTCCACTAAAACAAGCTATAGAAAAGTGGTAAACTGCACCCTGTCAAAGGCAGAAAATTTGCAAGACCCAGAAAAACAAAGCAGTCCTGTCGAGTTCTGGTTCTCACAGGTTTCGCTGTACACAATATATCTAGAGAGAGAGAGTACCCGTAACCCTTTCATATATGTTTTATTTATAAAGAAATGTTCTGTCGGTATCTTGACAGAGCTGATGTGGCTGGCTGAGATGAGGAAGCATTGTTTTTCTAAAGTTGGCCCCTAGATATTTTTCTTTTTTAAACAGTTTTATTGAGATATAATTCACATACCATACAATTCACCCATTTAAAGTGTACAATTTAACGATTTTTAGTATATTCACACATATGTGCAGCCATTACCACAATCAATTGAAAACATTTTAATCACCTCAAAAAGAAACTCCCTACCCTTTAGCTGTATCCCTGCCCTCCCATTACCCTCTCCCCCACTCCACTCTACCCCCCACCCCAATGCTCCGTCCTAATCTACTTTCTGTCTCTATAGATTTTCCTATTCTGTACTTTCATACAATACATGGACTTTTGCGGCTGGTTTCTTTCACTTAGCATAACATTTTCCGGGTTCATCCAAGTGGTAGCATGTATCAGTACTTCCTTTTTATAGCTGAATAATATTCCATTTATGGATATACTAAATTTTGTTTATCTGTTTGTCTGTTGATGGCCATTTGGATTGTTTCCACCTTTTGGCTATTATGAATAATGCTGCTATAAACATTCCTGTACCGGTTTTTGTATGAGCATATGTTTTCATTTCTCTTGGATATATACCTAGGGGTGGAATTGTTTGGTCATATGGTAATTCTCTATGTAATCATTTGAGAGACTGCCAGGCTATTTGCTAAAGCAGCTGTACCATTTTACATTCCCACCAGCAGTGTATGAATATTTCAGTTTCTCTACATCATAGCCAACGCTTATTTTCTCATTTGTTTTATTATTTCTATTATTCTAGCCATCCTAGTGAGTGTGAAGTGGTATCTCATTTTAGTTTTAAATTGCATTTCCCTGATGGTTAATGATGTTGAGCATCTTTTCATTAAATGTGTATCAGATTCTTTGCGTCTTTTTTAATTGGGCTATGTGTCTTTTTATTATTGAGTTATACGAATTCTCTATATATTTTAAATATAAGTTCCTTATCAGAATATATGATTTTCAGGTATTTTCTCCCATTCTGTGGGGTTTTTTTGGATTTTCCTGATGGTGCCCTTTGAAGCATAAAACCTTTTAATTTTTTTTTTTAATGTACTTTAGATGAAGGTTTGCAGAACAAACTAGCTTCTCATCAATTAGTACACGTATTGTTTTGTGACATTGGTTACCAACCCCACAACATGTCAACACTCTCCCTTCTCCACCTTGGGCTCCCTATTACCAACGTTCCTGTCCCCTCCTGCCTTCTAGTCCTTGCCCCTGGGCTGGTGTGTCCCTTTAGTCTCGTTTTGTTTTATGGGCCTGCCTAATCTTTGGCTGAAGCGTGAACCTCAGCAGTGACTTCATTACTGAGGTGAAAGGGTGTCTGGGGACCATACACTGGGGGTTTCTTCAGTCTCTGTCAAGCCAGTAAATCTGGTAAAATCTTTTTAATTTTGAGAAACTTCAATTTATCTATTTTTTCTTGTTGTTGTTGCTTATGTTTTTGATGTTACGTCTAAGAATCCTTCACCAAATCCAAACTCAGAAAAAATTTACTGCTATGTTTTCTTCTAAGGGTTTTATAGTCTTAGCTCTTACATTTAGATCTTTGATCCACTTGAGTTAATTTTTATATAGAGAGTGAAGTGAAGGTCTAACTTCATTCTTTCGTGTGTGGTTGTCTAATGGTCCCAGAAACATTTGTTTAAAAGAATATTCTTTCTCTATTGAATGCCTTGGCACTGTTGTCAAAAGTCAATTAATCACAGGTATATGGGTTTATTATCAGGCTCTCAATTGTATTTCAGCGATCTATATATTTATCCTTGTGCTAGTACCACACTGTCTTGATTACCATTTCTTTGTAGTAATTTTGAAATCAGGAAGTGTGAGTCCTCTTACTTTTTTTCTTCTTTTTCAGGATTATTTTGGCTATTCTCTGTCCCTTGCAATCCCATATGAATTTTAGAATCAGCTTGTCAATTTCTCCAAAGAAATTAGCTTTTTCTGCATCTGTTGAGATGATCATGTGATTTCTTTTGTTTTTTGTTCTATTGATATGATGTATTTCATTAATTGATTTTTGGATATTGAACCAACCTTGCATTCTTAGAATAAGTCCCACTGGTCATGGTGTATAATACTTTTGAACCAATCTTGCGTCCTCAGACTAAATCCCACTTGATCTTGGTGTATAATACTTTTTATATGTTGCTGGATTTGGTTTGCTAGTATTTTTTTGAGAATTTTTTAGTCCGCATTCGTAAGAGATATTGGTCTGTAGTTTTCTTGTAATATATTTGTCTGGTTTTGGTATCAGAGTAAACTGGCCTCAAAAAATGAGTTGGGAAGTGCTTCCTGACCCTCAGGCTTTAACATGCAAAATCCGTTTGGACCTTAGAAGGCTACTGTCTCAGAGGGAAGACAAGGGAGACAGTAAAATTAAATAACTAAAATGGGGCACAAAAGAAATACTGGGGCTATGTGTATGATCATGCTAAGCCAGGTGGACCACTTTGGGATTACCAGTTGATGATGAATGTTTTAAAGACATAATTTCCTAGACTAGAATGTGGGGGTGGGATGTTGGGGACTAGGGTCACCATAACAATGCAAACGTGCTTCTATCTTTGCCCTGTCACTCCCTGGGATTTCTATTCCCTTTCTTTCATTTACATATGTAAGTTACATAAATTTACATATTTTCTGATTAAAAAAAATATATGCTTAATATAAAACTTCACATATTTCACTGTTGTCTCCTAGCCATCAATAAGTTATTGTATTTATTTGCTTTATGTTTGCTTACTGTGTCATAGCTTCTTGTTTTGTTTTGATATGCTCAAATAGACTGCTTGAGTGAGCTAGTTTGATTATTGGTGACTTTGAAGCTGTAACATTCTGTCACCAGGTAGTTAGAGCCATTACTAGGTATGTGGGCCCAGAAGTCCATTCACTTTTCTTGTATCGATTCAGCTCAGGTGTCAAGATAGTCAGTCACCAAGTGTGTGGTGCGGGCTCTCACCTACAGCCTTAGATAAGCAGGGATGATTGGTGTAGGCACAAGTATCTGGGTGCAGTAGGAGGTCACACACTGAGCAAGACATGGGGCTGACAACTGCCCCTGAGTGTCTGGGGGGAAACATGTCCCTGTTCCCTAGAGCACGCAGGTGGGTGGGTTTTGCATCCGGACTGTGGGCACGCAATGCTGTTGGCTGTAAGGACTAGAAGTCACCACTTATTCTTGGACCCCTGTCATGGTGGCTAGGTGTCATGGGTGGAGCCACCAGTCCTCAGGCCCCTGATATGGGTAGGTAAGAAGCCTGCTTAATAGACAGAGCAGTGTCAAATGTCACCCACTTGCCTCTCCACCATGTAGCTGAAACAATTGAAGTTAGACTTCAGGTATACACCCTGTTGTACAGTGCTAATGAGGGCCTACACTGTTGAAATGGGCCCACACAGGTCTATGCAGGGGTAAAAGGTATTCAAAGCCCATCGACCCCTTATGCCTGTGCCTAGGCAAAGGAGCTGTTTCTGCCCTGAGTTCCCAGCATAGGGGAGCCAGCAGATTATTTTTTCCCTGTTTGTTAATTTGTTCCCTCTCTTTTTTTTCCAAGGTGGGGAGAATGGCTCAGGGCGAGTGCAGGGTCTTTCTTCCAGCCCAGGGGATGCAGCTGGCTGGGACCCAGCGTAGAGCTGGAAGGGAGAAGGTAAGTGGGAGAGAGATTTTTCCCAAAGGGGTATTTTTTGATCACAGTAGGTTAAACGCAGGTACTTACTGTTTGCCAATTGTGGGTCACTTCTTGCTGGTTCTGGAGGGTTGAGCAGACTCTCCACCTCTCGTTCTTTCTCGGTGTGGAAAACACATCCTGAGTGCCACTGCATGGAGCTTCTGTAAAGCTACACTTGTGACCCCTCTGCTGCCTCCGTAGGCACTGGGCCACCTCCATTTACTGTCAAAGCCAGTCGGCCCCACCTGCACTGATGATGCAGTAACATGATAGCTCTACTGAAACAAATGCACCAGAATTACTGAAGATGCCAATGATCCAAACCTTTCAGCTCCTTAAGGTAACAATGGATTCTCCAGTGAAGTGGGGCATCCCTTTCATGGTGCAGTTTTTTAGGCTGATTCCAGTGCAGTGTAGCAGTGTGCTCTTACTGTCTCTAACAGATCTTTCTGAAAACAGGTCTTTTAGCATTCATTCTTAGACTTCCTTCTTGTTAAGGTTTAGGCATGATTCCATGAGGACCAGTCCAAGGGTACTATGCATGTACACACCACTGCTGCTACTCCAGCACTAATCTTTCACTAAGCTGGGGTGATATGACTCCCAGCCTATAAAGTGAGCTGTTTTCCAGGGGGTGCCTTGGTCCCTCATTAAAATAGAATTCTGGTAGTCCTCTAGATATGCAGGCCTGTTTGAATCATAGAATGATGTCATTTGTCACATGTAATCACTTTTTGATCTATGCATGTTCTTAGTCCTTGTTCTCTTTATCTTTAGCCTCATTTGTTTTCCCCCCTTCCACATTTTCTTGACAGTTTTTTAATCCTTATGGTGCTTTTTTAGTGTAATGTTTTTTTCATTTTCTTAATTTTTGTACTTTAAATTTTTTTTTAATAGCGGGGAAGAAATCTTTCTTATCTAACGTCTATTCAACTGTAAATTTCTAGAGTATGCATATAGATTCTTAATAACTTCTGCTATGACTCAGAAAATAAAACTGGGGATTTAAAATAAATGTTTCATTTTATTCACTTTTTGACGAGCATAAATGTAGATGTAAAGATATTAAAAATACTGGGTGAGTTCAAGAAATAGAGATGTGTTTTATTTTTCATGGCAGCCAATAGCTAACCAAAAAGATAGAAAGCAGACAGGAACAGTATTTTTGTCTCCTTAATAGAAACCCAAACCCATTGTCTTCGAGTCGATTCCAACTGATAGCAACCCTATAGGACAGAGCAGAACTGCCCCCACAGAATTTCCAAGGAGCGCCTGGTGGATTTGAACTGCTGATGTTTTGGTTAGGAGCCATAGCGCTTAACCACTACATCACTAGGGCTTACTTTGTCTCCTTAGGATCTGCTAATAAGAAACCTAGTTTTCATGAGGGTTGCTCACGTGAATGTATATTCAGCAAACAATATCTGAAAAACTTCAGTTTTGTTACCTTTCCACTTCCTGCATTTTTCAGTTTTGGTGTTCCAGAAGTTTCTCTTTCCAGGCAGCCAGTGACTGGCTGTTGCATTCTGATGATATATTTAAACGTAAGAATTCAGTGCAAGGTCATCAAAAAAGAAGGCTCTCTGAGAACTAGAGGGGGAGCCCACAGCCTGCCCGAATTCCTGTATACAACCGCTCTGCATTTCCCAAGACCCTGGCTTAATTTCCCAAATGGGACAAGATCATTTCAAGCAACCATAATTGCAGTGCAGCATTTTGTTGAAGGAACTGAAATTCTGTGCTAATTAGGAATATTTATATCTTGGGGATGCCTTACAGAGTGGAATTTTTAAAAATCAAATTATACTGCATTCTCACCATAACACTCTCCTCAGGTTTCCCACTGTGGGACCTCCTTCGAGGTGTGAGTGGCTTTTAATAAGATCCTTTTAATGTTTCAGGAATAAAAACCCTTGAATCGTGCCTAAGGTGCCCCAACTGACTCAGCATTGCAGCCTAGAGTCATGTACAAGTTTCAAGGCAAAAAATAAAAATAAACCTTGGAATGATTAAATTTCAAATTAATGTTTTATTTATTGATAAATGGTTATAGTCTACATAATAGATTTTAAATTTTGCTGAATATAATTATTTAATTTGTTGTGGTAAACTGAAAACGATCCTATCAGAGAAATAATTTAATCTGTTGGCTGCCTTAACTGTCCCTGAAATTGTTTCTCTTGTTACTTTGAGCTATAAGTGTGCTCCTGTTTTAGTTACTGACACAATGGTGGAACTTTATGAAAGAACATAGTACTTATACATATTATATACAAGGAGCCCTGACAGTGCAGTGGTTAAGTGCTCAGTCACTAACCCAAAGGTTGGTGGTTTGAACCTCCCCAGCGGCTCCTTGGGAGAAAGAACTGGCGATCTGCTCCTGTAAAGATTACACCCAAGAAACCTCTATGGGGCAATTCTACCCTGTCATACAGGGTTGCTATGAATCAGAATCGATTTGACAGCATGTAACAAACAAACAGCATATTATATAATTGATCTGAAGTAGATTTGACTCAAATAAAATTTTAGCCAGGCATTTTGCTAGGTTATTGAAATATTGAGTACAGCTAAGTTTGTAGACTGGTAAGGGAGAAAAAATACAACCAACATATTCCATAGAAGTAAGGATGGTGAGACTTCGACTTGCTTACTTTGGACACATCTTTAGGAAAGACCAGTGGCTAGAAAAGGACATAATGTTTGGTAAAGTACAGGGTCAGGGAAAATTAGAGAAACCCTTAATGAAATAGACTGAGAGAACAGTCACAACAATGGACTCAAACATACCAATGACCATGAAGATGGGGAAGGACTGAGCAACACTCATTCTGTTATAAATAACAGAACCATTAATCAGAGCCGGCTCAATGGCATCTAACAACAACAAAGGGAGAAAGACAATTATACAAGCTATTACATAAGATGTGGCAAGCTCTTTGATACTAGAGGTACAGGAAGTTAAGAATGGATAGTATGGGCACATAAGCTAGTCTTTGGGGATCAGGGAGACATATCAGGCATGGAAAAAAAAAACCTGTTGCCGTCAAGTTGATTCTGACTCAAAGTGACCCTATAGGACAGAGCAGAACTTCTCCACACAGTTTCCAAGGAGTGCCTGGTGGATTCGAACTACCGGCCTTCTGGTTAGCATACATAGCTCTTAACCAGAGGCAGAAAACACATATATTAAATGATGATGTATCATTTTCCAAGGCTAGCTAAAGAAAATCCATATACATCTTTGGAAAACATGTTGGGGTGGGGAGGGACAATATTTTAGAATCTTGAATTAGAAGAACAAAAATTTCTCAATAAATAACTAGACATACTGGATTTTCTTCTTCCCCACTAACACAAAATTACATTAAATGGGCAAATGTACATATTTTACGTTGTTCTCCTCCTAAAGTCAGGTGACATCAAACTGGGAGATATAGTGAATATATATCAAAACTGAAATTTATCCTTTTAGTCTGAGAAGATGAAGTTATCTCTTTTTACTCAGGAAAGAAGATTCTCTTTAGGAGGGTACATATACCGAAGACCTACATTGAGATTCAGAAGTAGAAGCTGAGGAAAATCAACTTTGTCTAAAAAAAAAAAAAAAAAAACAGTTTGGCAAAGACTTCTGTGATGCTATAGGGAAAAGGCCCTGCAATCAGCTCCTGTATCGAGTCAATTCCAACTCTTAGCGACCCAATAGGACTGAGTAGAACAGTCCCATAG
Organism: Loxodonta africana; assembly: GCF_030014295.1. Lineage (NCBI taxonomy): Eukaryota > Metazoa > Chordata > Mammalia > Proboscidea > Elephantidae > Loxodonta > Loxodonta africana. The sequence goes on along the minus strand of NC_087349.1, from coordinate 61,041,592 downwards.
AGTTTCCCAGGAGCAGCTGGTGGATTCGAACTGCTAACCTTTTGGTTATCAGCTAGACTGTTAACTACTCACCATCAGGGCTTCCCTGTAAAGACTACAGCCTAGGAAACACAAAGGGACAGTTCTTCTCTGTCATATGGGGTCACTATGAGTCAGAATTGACTTTATGGCATCCAACAACAACATAGTGAATGCTGGGTGGTGCAAAGAGTTATGTGCTCGACTAACAAAAGGTTGGTGGTTCGAACCCACAGAGGCGCCTCAGAAGACAGGCCTGAAGATCTGCTTCCGGAAGTTTTATTGTCCTGCAAAAGACTTTATTTGATTATTACTTCAACTATCTCTAATTAATTCAGAAGCTTTCTGTTGTAACTTTTTTTTAAGCCTCATGAAAGTGAATTTTGTTTGTCTTAGCCAATTTGTTATTTGGAAGGAATGACTGTTAAGTGACCATCTAATAGTCAACTCTTTCTTTTTTCTGAAGAGTTACAACCTGACCTTTGAATTAAGTTGACAGATTATTAATTAGATCTGATAAATACTTTATCTTTGAAATTCAATATCCATCTTTAGATAGACAATAAAAACATATTAACAATAAAAAAGATTGATCAAAAGTTGTTTTCCCATATTCCTTAGCTAACATGGCACTCTACGTACCTGAAGGAGGTATTTCTTCCGGGTATATTCCACTGGCCAGTACAAAGAAGAAGGTGCTGAAAACTTTCTAAGCTACAGTAAGTTCTATGGAATAAAACGACTTCATTCTAAAAAGATTTTTGACAGTCCTCTCCTCTGCACTCTGATTTTTTCCTATGAATCAAGTTCTTAACATGCTTAAGACAACATGAGTTTAGATATCTCACTTTTGGATTTTTTTTTTTTAATCTCGTAAAATCAGTTGGGATATATTTTAGTCCTGTGTTACTCACATTTCCTAGTTACCTGGATTAATTGATGTGAACAACAACAATGGCGCTTTGAAGCGCTCGGGTGCAACAGTGGAAATGATCACATTTTTTAGTTAATGAATGAATTGCTCTTTCATAAGAATGTGTTTATGGAACTCATTAGAGTATTGCCTTGATTAATGAATTCCCTGGGAAAGAAAGGCCTTCTAAGAAGTTGGTTGTATTAAAAACCTAAACAAACAAAATGCTCAGAAATGATGGGAAGCTGAGCTGCCTGTGAAGCCTCCATGCAGTCTCTGCCAGCGGCAGCTCCCCTGACAGCACAGACGGCCCACCCTCGGGGAAAAAGGAGGCTTTTGAAGTCCCTCCCTTGTCTGCCTAGCAAGCCTCCACCTGCTGCACTGTCTCCCTCTCTGTGGACGCTATCAGAAGTCATATCTGATCAAGAGAGAATCTGTATCCTCCTCTTTCACTATTTGGTGGTCAGTTAACCTATTCTACTCTGACAGTCTTCTAACAAAAGGGATAACTCTAAGCTAACCTCTAGTTGTGGAATGAAACCAACCCATTTTTTTTTTTTTTTTTAAATGAGTGTTAGAATTTAAACCTGGGTAAACTTAACTCAGTGGAGTTCCTACGTGGTATGAATGGTTGATGCACTCAGCTGCTAACCCAAAGGTTGGATGTGCATATCCACCTAGAAGTGCCTCAGAAAAATAGGCCTGGTGATCTATTTCTGAAAAATCAGCCTCTGAAAACCCTGTGGAGCACAGTTCTACTCTGACACTCATCGGATGACCATGAGTTAGAATTGACTCCACAGTAACTAGTTAAGCCTCTCTGTGGCCTTGGAGAGGGGTCTGTCATACACACCAGGCTGGCACTTGGCTGTTCCTGATTTACACTTTGCAAGGACAAAGTCAGTAAGTGCAGGTAGGACAGGTCTGCTTCCTACTGAGGGTCCTCACAATTGGTTGTCATAGTTTTCAGGCCCTGAAGAACCTATGTCCAGTAACATTTCCAGAAAATCTACATGAGGGGTTTGCCGCTGGGAGGCACAGCTAGGTTTGCTAAACACTCCCAACAACCTTGAGAAAGATCAATTGTCCCTGTGAAAACTGGGGAGGGGCCGATGGGGTGAAGGGCCCTAGTGTCACTGCCACTCCTATGTACTTTGTCACCAGTTCTACCCAGGAACACCCAGTCCCCACCAGGGCACTCCACCTTAAGACCATCTCTCCGCCCCAGCTGAGTGCGTTGGAGTCCTTTTCCCCTTCCCTAACTTTACCTAACCCGGGTTCCAAAGAGCAATTCAGAAACCTCCAGCATCTGAACTGCCACAGTGGAAATTCCTGAACCCCTCCCTGAGCCAAAAATCCTCATATTTAACAAACTCCCTGGGTGATTTTTAGGTGCGCTCAATTTTAGAATTCCTGTTGCCACATCTGACAAAAATTTTATATTTTGGGGATCATCCGGTTTTATTTTAGTTAGCATTGAACAGAACTTATCTGAGATCCTTGAACACCGCCTGTATCACCTACACTAATTCTATACCCTACACCTCCTCCAGTCAATTGGTTCTAATGAAGCTGTAAGGAGCCCTGGTGGTGCAACAGTTAAGTGCTCAGCTACTGACTGAAAGGTCTGCTGTTCTAACTCCCCAGAGACTTCACGGAAGGAAAGATCTGGTGATAGGCTCCCATAAAGATAACAGCCTAGGAAACACTATGGGGCAGTTCTACTCTGTTTTACAGGGTGGTTATGAGTTGGAACTGACTTGATGACACACAACAACAACAGTGAAGTTGTATATTATTAAAATGCATCCTCTTTATAGATATATTACTGAATTCAAGTGACCTCTGATCTGTTCGTGAATTATCCCTACTTGGAAAAAAAAGCTACAAAGTGGGTGAATGATGTAAAAATTTTAAAGAAAGATAAATGATAGCAGCACTAGAAGATAACTTTGTAAGCATACTTTAATTTACTGCTGATTTCTAGAAACTTTACTACGTATCAATGTAATTCCTCCAAATTCATATACTTGAAAATAATGCATATTTGGGGGTAACTATGAACATTTTGGAGCCCCGGTGGTGCAGTGGTTAAGAGCTTGGCTGTTAACCAAAAGGTCAGCAGTTCGAATCCACCAGCCGCTCCTTGGAAACCCTATGGGGCTCCTAGGAAACTCCATCCTATAGGGTTGCTATTAGTTGGATTTGACTCGATGGCAATTGGTTTGCTTTGGTCTGGTTTATGAACATTTTAATTCTTTCTTCTTAAATAACTGCTAAAAGGGCACATTTTTTTCAGACAGGTTTATATGTAGGTGGGAGGAAAATATATACTTTTAGCCATAATAGTCTAGATATGAAAAAAAAAAAAATCTTACAGCTGGTTTCTAATGTAGATTAGAAGTTACATTTTATAGAATATTTTTGAGGATGCATTTGGAATGCTAGAAATTTTTCTTCTCCAAAAATGTCAACATAACATTTTAAACTAGGGCAGGCGTATTCGTTACCTAAATTTGTATAAACTGCAACCGAGGCAACTGGGATTTTTCTCTTTTTTGACAGAACATTTAAAGATTATAAAAACGTTTTCTTTATGGATATGCTGGTAACTTCATAAACAATTAAAATCTCTAAATCACAGCTCGAAATACAGATTGGATTAATCAGAGATGAGATGAACTATGTAGAATATCTTTTAACCCAGCCCCTCCCCAAAGGGCAAAATGCAGTCATTTGACAGGTGCATTTCTGATGAAAGCTATATTGTTATATCACCCGTAGTGAAAAATTGTGGGATTGTATGTGCTCACTTGGGAGAAGAAGGCTGACTTTAGTCAGTCTCCATCTTTTCCTGGCCTATTTCTGGGACAGACACAAAATGGGAATCTAGAGGGATATGTACTGAAAAAAAAATGAGAAGGGTAGCAAAGGAGTAGCTAGGTAGCCGGGAAGAGGAGGAAAGATGACATCTGGAATATAATGGAAACTGGTAGGGTTAGAGGATTGGGACTGATCTGCAAAATTTTTCAAAGAAAATAGGGCAAAGGGAGAAGGGGAATCAATGAGGAATTGACCACTGACAGAATGAAATGGAGAACAGAAAAAATTCAGGAAACCAGTTTTTTTTTTTAAAAAAAAATAAAACTGTAAAAAATGAGAGCATGGTGGGAATGCTTCTAAAAGAAAAATATTCTAGCTATTTCCAGTAGCTGAATCTGGGTGTGTTTGGCAGAGGGGTTAGGCAGAATAATGGTCCCCTCAAAATGTCAGTGTTCCAATCCCCTGAACCTGTGAATATGTTACCTTACTTGGCAAAAGGGATTTTGCATATGTGATTCAGGTAAGGGACCTTGAGGCGATTATCCAGGATTAATCTAATCATGTATGCCCTTAAAATCAGGGAACCCTTCCCAACAGGAGAGATTCGGACAGCGAGAGAAAAAATGATCCAATTTTGTTGGCTATGAAGATGGAAGAAGGAGGCCATGAACCAAACGCTGCGAGCAGCCTCAAGGAGCTGGAAAAAGGAAGGAAACAGATTCTGCCCTACAGCCTCTAGTAAGGAGCACAGCTCTGCCAATACCTTCATTTTAGCCCAGTGAGGCCTGTGGCAGACTTCTGACCTACAGAAATGTAAGATCATAAATTCATGCTGTTCACTTTTCTGGTAATTTGTTACAGCAGCAATAGAAAATGAATACGCTAGACCATGAGGAGGACCAAGGCGGCACAACGGCCAGCTGCTTTCTGTATCAGAAAATAATGTCAAGACCAATGGTCATGGATTCAATTGTGTCCCCCCAAAATATGTGTCAACTTGGTTAGGCCATGATTCCCAGGATTGTGTGGTTGTCCTCCATTTTATGATTATAATTTTATGTTAAAGAGAATTAGGGTAGGATTGTGTGACCTTATGCAGGTCACATCCTGATCCAGTATAAACGGAGTTTCCCTGGGTGTGGCCTGCACCACTTTTTCTCTCTCACGGGATAAAAAGGAAAAGGAAGTGAGCAGAGACGGGGACCTCATACCACCAAGAAAGCAGTGCCAGCGGCAGAGTGCTTCCTTTGGACCCGGGGTCTCAGCACAGGGAAGCTCCTAGTCCCCAGGAACGTTGATCAGATGACCGACTGTGAGGAAAAAAAATTTCTCTTTGTTAAAGCCATCCACTTGCAATATTTCTGTTATAGCAGCACTAGGTAACTAAGACATCAATCGACTGCTTTATTATAAGCCCTAACCCTGTTTGACTTCATGCATCAAGACATATTCAATACCTATGTGTGTATCAAAGAAACATTAGAATAAGCTGCCTTCAACAATATAGTCAACAAGGACAAACAAAGGCTTCCTGTAATTCTATTTGTTATCAACCTGACAGAGGAACATATTTCTGAAAGGAAGCCATAATTCTTTTCCCGGTCATGATTTAGAGTGGCCTGAAGGCCGTGCTGCCACGTTACCCGCGTGTACAGCCTACCAATTAGGTCAGAATTGTCAGCAGCAGTAAAGGAATTGAATTTGAAACAGTGTATCCCAAAGTGTGCATGAGTGCATTTGTACTTTGAGAGCAATATCACAAGCTGATTAATATAAAATACATTATTTGTGTCATTTAACCTCAAGGTTACCCATTAACTTGATCTTTTATGCTAATAAGCCTTGCAAAACACATTAAGCCTGAAAGAGGAAGCAGGAAAACTATGACATTAGTTTGCAACAAGGCCCTTTCAATTTTCATCAGTGATAATGGTGAGGAAGAGAGGCGAGAGGGAAGTTGCAGAAGAGAAAAGGAGGGACGAGAAGATAAGAATAGGGAGAAAAGGAAGAGAAAAAAGAAATATACAGGAGGAAGATTTATAGATGACTCTAGTGCTAAAAACACCATCAAATACATTATTTCTTTGATCCTCCCATCAGCCATGTGAATTAGTAAAAAATTGTTATTACCATTTTAGATAAATGGATCTGAGGCTAAGAGCCAGTGGAGACTCAAGCCAGGTTTTACAGGTCCAACATTGTTTCCAAGATGACATTCAACTTCTCTCTGTCCAGTTCCCTATTATCTTGAAATTGATTTTTTTTTTTTTAAGAAGAAGAAGAAAGGAGGTTATATGTACAATTCAAGGTGTTTTTTTTTTTCCTCTATTCTAGAGACATTTCCATTCAGACCCCTCCACTCACTTCCACCAGGGCTAGCCCCAGGAAAGAGTATTTGACTTCGGTTTTCTTTATACTCCTTTGTCCACGTTTTACTCCTTCAAGTATCAAATGACACCAGTGTGTCTGTCTCCAGGACATAATGCAGTCCCCAAGCTGCTCCTCACAGCTACCCCAACTTATCAATGAAGAGTGAGCAAAAACAGCTCCTGGGGTATTGGGCCACTCGGTGAGGACTCTCAGTCCAGAATGTCTGCCTGAATTCACCACATTTGGGCCTAGAACATACACACTTGGTTCACCTCTCCCCTGACCTGAAAATATTCATGTAGCAGAATCCTTGTCCCAGAAGAGTCCTCTCAAACATGCGCCCCCTTCTCTTAACTAGGACTCAACCTCATTCAAACTGCACTGTAGCTGCACTACAGGCTGATTCATGTTGAATTTCACTACTGCCTCATAAAGATGGGCAAAAAGTTTAGGTGTGTCCAGGAGAGCCCAAGTGCAGTGGTAAAGTCAGGGGACAGGTGGCCAAGAAAACTATGGACATCTCCCAGTCACCTGAGTCACTTCAGAAACTGGAACTTCCTTTTCTAAAGGAAAGGCATCCCAGCAGAGGCCATCGGCCCTCTCAACTTACACCTTAACTGGCTCAATGTGAGCGATAAAGAAAAATCCTCACATTTGTACAGAGCTTCACTGTTTATAAAAGGCTCTCGCATCCATCAGTTCATTAGTATCCCCACTTGATTCATGAGATCCTGAGGATCAGGAAAGTTGATGGAATTACCCAAGGACCCTGAACCTGATAATTAGCTGTTATGGATTGAATATGGGGCCCTGGTGGTGCAGTGGCTAAGCTTTTGGCTGCTAACCAAAAGGTCGGCAGTTCAAAAACACCAGCAACTCCTTGGAAACTCTACCCGGCAGTTCTATTCTGTCCTATATATAGGGTCACTATGAGTCAGATGTGAGTCAGAATAGACTCGATGGCAATGGGTTTGGTGTTTTTTTTTTGGTATTGAATGTGTTCCCCAAAAAGATATTGAAGTCCTAACTCGCCATACCTGTGAATGTGACTTGTTTGGAAATAGGGTCTTTGAAAATGTTATCAGTTAACAAGAGATCATCCCCGAGTAGGGTGGGTCCTAATACAACCTGAGCAGTGTCTGTTAAAGAGAAGACCCAGATACACAGAGGGAAGAGTGCCATGCGATCACCAAGGCAGAGACTGGGGTTAGGCTGCAGCTGCCAAGGAACAGTTAGCACTACCAGAGCCTGGGAAAGACAAGAAAGAATTTGCCCCTAGAGCCTTCAGAGAGAACGTGACCCACCGACATCCTGAATTCAGACTTCTAGCCTCCAGAACTGTGAGAAAATAAGGTTCTGTTCATTAAGCCACTTAGTTTGTTGTACTTTGTTACACCAGCCCCTGGAAACAAATACAGGACCCCAGTCAAGACTGGAACCCAGGTTTTCTGTCTCCCGGGACAGAGCTCTTCCTTCCCTTCAACTATGCAGGGAAATGCATGTGTAAAAGAAAATGAAAATGTGGAATGTGAAATATAATAGCATAATACTAACAAACACCTTTAAGAGAGTTTTCAGTGAACTCATTGTCTAATGTTATTTGCATATTTTCCACTGAAATTATGATACTGTATGACAGGGGTTGCTATGAGTCAGAATCGACTCGAAGGCATTGGGTTTGGGTTTGGCTTTTTTTATGACAGGGACATACTGTGTGACCAGGAAACCCTGGTAGAGTAGTGGTTAAGAGCTACGGCTGCTAACCAAAAGGTCGGCAGTTTGGGTTTCTTTTTTATGTCCTGTCTAAAAAAAAAAAAAAATCTGTCTAGATTTAAGTAATAAAAGCAGATTTATTTTATTGACTATTATGCACTATCAGGAAGCCCTGGTGGTGCAGTGGTTAAATGCTAGACTGCTAACCAAAAGGTCAGCAGTTCAAACCCCTCCAGCTGTTCTTGGCGAGAAAGGTGTGGCAGTCCGCTTTCTGCTTCTGTAAGGATTTAATAAAAAAAAAAAAAAAAAAAAACCTTGCTGTGGAGTTGATTCCGACTCATAGTAACCCTATAGGACAGAGGAGAACCAACCCATAGGGTTTCCAAGGAGTGGCTAGTGGATTCAAACTGCCAATATTTTGGTTAGCAGCCAATTTCTTAACCAACAGCCTTGGAAACCCTATGGGGCAAATCCACTCTGTCATATAGGGTTGCTATGTGTTGGAATTGACTTGAAGGCACACAGCAACAACATGCAATATCCTTAGGCTATTCAATTTAAAACAAGAAATGCAGGTCAAAAACAAAGCTTATGCTGTGTGAATACACAGTAAATCCATATTTTTCTCAATTGTATTTTATAAATTTAATATATTTTACTATTTAAAAATGTATATTTCACAATTTTAAGTATTTTTCTACAGCAAGGTTTCTCAACTTTAGCACTGTTGACTTTTTGGATCAGATAATTCTTTGTTGTCAGGGGCTGTCCTGTACAGTATACAACTTTAGTAGCATCTTGGCTTCTACCCATTAAATGCCAGTAACAAAAAAAACCAAACCTGTTGCCATCAAGTCAATTCCAACTCATAGCGACCCTATACAACAGAGTAGAGCTGCCTCTTAGGGTTTCTGAGAAGCAGCTTGCTAGATTCGAACTGCTGACCTTTGGGTAGAAACTACCAAATCATGACAATAAAAAAATATGTTCAAATATTGCCAAATGTGTCCTGAGAGGCTAAATCACCCCCACTGAGCATCACAGCTCTAGATCCTAAAGTGTAGGTACCTCCTAATGTAATTACATTATCTGTGTGTCTTTTTCCTTACAATGGTTTTCATTATCCTTAATTAAAAGATAGCAAGATAGTATTGTGATTTCAACAACAAAAGCAGTAAGATTTAATGTGCATTTGCAAGAAGGATGACAGCTGAATAGGTTTGAAAAGCCAACCTTTCGGTTAGTATTCAAGCCCAAACCATTTGTGCCACCCAGGGACCTTTGATATCAAAAAGGGTGGACCAACTCTAACCGAAGAGTTTCGTGTGTATAGGTGAAGGCCATGCATTGCATGGTCTGCATCCTACATTCTAGAATTCTCTGTAATCACAGTAGAATATTAAGACCTAGTTTATTCTTTTCTTTTCTGTAGGATGACTCTCCATTTAGGAAAAAGTATGGGTGCTAAACCTACTCACTTCTGAGAAAAAGTATGACAATTAAATCAGGTGTCGATACAAAGTCATTTGGATCAGCCCATGCTTGAGTTTGTAATCTAACTTCAAAGAACTGTATTATTATGCAGGAAAATAAAATAAATACAAATACATACACAAAACCCTAATAGTTCCTTATAATCTGATAAATTTTAATATCAAGTTAAAAAAAAACCTCTCCTCTATTTCTTCCAAGGGAATATTTTTGAGTCTTTTATAAAAACAGTTACTTAACCAAATTTCTTAAGTTGCAAGAACAGGGCTTGGTGACCAGTTGGATTCCAACAATCTATGTCCCATTTCTTCTGGAGGAAAAAGACTGAAGGCAGAATGGCTAAAATAACCAGTGTGATTTGTTGTATTATATCTTCATGTTCCACTCAGCTTCTGTTTATTAATATGCACTGTGAAGACCAATGAAAAGGATTGTGTTAATTGGCTTTTCATCTGGCAATGAAAAAGGTTAAAGCTACGGTGGAATACTTTGAATGCTGGACCAGTGACCAACATGTACGTTTTTACTCTATTTTACTGGAACACAATTTAATGTGTGGAACAGGGTGACTCACTATCTCAGTTTGTCGGTACTTCCCTGGTTTTAACACTGAGTGTCTGATGTCCCAAGAAACCCCTCAGTCTTGGGCAAACCTTGACAGTTGGTCACCCTGAGTTACAAGTTTTTGACAGAGTATTTGTCGAAGCTAACTTCTAAAAATGTTTTCTAAGAGTTGGAAAGATAGGGTAAAAACCATTCCCTAAAGCAACCTTTTTAGAGAAAAAAATGATTTTTACTGGTAGGAGAAAGTAATCAGGTAACACTTGGCGTTTGGAATATGCATCTAACTAGCAGTGAGGGCCTGTATGACTCCCAGGTATTTGCTGCTGCATTTGTGGAGACAAGCATTTCCAAGGGCAAGAGAACAGTGTGTCTCCAAGTGCTTCATTTAAACAAGGACACGCTGCCAACTTGAAAGGAAATAAAGCCCACACTTTGTCTATGGGGGGATCCTGCAGTTATTCCCCTGCAAATTTAATTCAAACAGGTATTGAGATCTGAAACATGGAGATATCCACAAATTAGAGGGTCCTTGGTTTTTAAAAAGGAAAGAAAAGAAATCCAGGCCACAGAGAGCTATCTCAAAGCAGTACTAGTTTCTTTTCATGTTAATCACTAAATTGCTATGAACATGTTTTGAAAGTATATACTGTGAAAAAAAATTCATGAATCTTTATAAGAAATATGCATATTATACATTTTGCTGCTTAAAATTTTTTTCAAGGAATTCTATTTAATTAAAAAAATAACATAAGTGTGCAAAATGTGCAAATCAATGCTATTGCCATACTTTGCTTCTAGAAGTATTAGTTACACAAATATGCCATTCGGCTAGTGTATTAATGAAACCTAAAGAAATTGTTATCATTCAAAACCACACCTCTTCAGAAAACTACCACCTTAAAATTAAAGGATTTACTTAAATCTCTACTGGAAAATGGTATATTTCCAAGCAGTTAAAGAATCTACATCACTCATAAAACTGGTGATGACCCTCAAAATATTTATTATATGTTTCACTGTAGGATGTACTCACAGATCGTACTCAAGCCTATTCACTACATATGAGAGATTTCTGTGAGAAATCATTTTTATTTGACTTATTATGATAGGGCCCAACTCTACCTATAAACAGAAGTCCCTAAAGGAAGTGTTACTATATTTAAATACAAACTTAATTCTGCAATGGATAGGAACACTTGTCATCACAGATTACGACAGAACTTAGGAAAATTAGTCTGGAGGCTGTCTTCTAATTACCAAGTTCTAAGTAAGCTATTTTGTCACTGTAATTGTTATGGCTTAAACTGTCCATTGTCAAAAGATGTGACCAATGGGAATAAAAATATTTAAACCCAAAATGTTTAAGGGAATTCTGAGTGATGATATAAGCTCAAGTACTGTTTTTCAAATTGTATGTGCTATTGGCATCTGCCAACAGTTTAAAATACATAAGTTACCAAAATAAACTTTACCTTTTCAGCACTTCCCTTGTAAAACCCCATTTCAAATGTAAGGGTTTTAAGATAAAAGCTTTTAATTTAAGGTAGCATTGAATTCCTTTTTAGTAATGTAACTGACAAAGTTTACATTCCATGTAGACCATATCTTATTTCAGATCCTACAGGGTTAACCCTACAAGATTTTGACAGTAGTGTATTCTGCGAAGTATTTCATAACAAATTCAGTAGTGACCACCTCTAGACATATGAAATGGCCACATTGTATGTCTACCCTGAAAGCTCCAGTTACACAGAATATTATAATTAGAAATATCAGGGATACCCAGTGTCATGCCACTGGTTTTAATTAGTTACATGTAGATTACATTAACATGGCCTAAAGCCAATAGATGGATTAGAATGAAATAAAAGAGTGGCTGAAGTTAAACACAAACACACAAACACAGAAAATATGGCACCATATCTTGAAAACAAATGCGTAACAAGGCTGAAACATGGTATCAGGAAAAGTGATCTGAAGCCATGTCCTGAAGTGGTTTGTGCTTTAGAGGATTTTTTACCTAATTGGTCAACAACTCTTCACTGTGGCTTCCTTCTCTAGTTAAATCCTGGACTGTAGGAATGATACAGCTTCAGCGGAAGGCTTCACTGCTCCGTGGAGACCAAACAAAAGGACCAGCACTATCAACTCAGGCTGACAAGTGACTACCCCAGGACCAGCTGAAAAATCCAGTTCAGCTCTTTTGCATAAACTTGCACCGACTGGCTTTGAAATTAATTATATGACTCTGCCTCTACAAAGTTTAGGTTTAAAAAAAAATTTTTTTTTTGTAAGAGCATCAGAAAGCTTTTATACTACATATACACTTACTCCAAAAGCTGAACCAAATTGACTCCAGTTGATAGCTGGTTTAAAAAAAAAAAAATTGGCAAATCCAGCCATCTGAAAACAGGGCTTGTCAAAGGAACAGCATGCTAATGTGACATTATCCCTAGTAGCTTTACGGTTTTCCAGGCAGGTCCAGTTTTGCCACCAGTATTGTAAAAAACAAAAGAATATACTGGTTTTCTATATGCTACATAATTTAAAATAGTTTTCTAAAAACAAAGTCTGATAGTATTTAAAGATCTTTTCTAAAACTATTTAAATCCAAAATATAAACCATTCTGCATCAAATTTATAGCCACACTATGCTAAAGACACCCACAGTTTAAAAAAAAAAAAAAAAAAGCAGCTTTGATATTTGTTCTTCAGGGGAAGGCTAATAATCTTTAAAAAAAAAAAAAAAAAAACTTTTTTCCCCCAGAAATTATTAAATCAAATTAACCTAGTGAGGTGGCTTGTTTTAATTTGGCCCAAGTATTACTATTTTGGGGTTCTATACAAAACCGTTTTGGGTATCTACTATGTTAGATTAATCTAACAAAGACAAAGAACCTAATAATTGCATCTTGCTACTTAAAACTGAAGGATATATTTATCAATTAAATTTTTTTTCATTTGCCTTAAAATGAATAACGATAATGACTTAAAATCATAAGACAAACTACCTTGTAAACATGAAAGTAACTCTATTGTATCAATGATTTTCATTTTAGGCCCTTGTCATATTACCATAAAATGTTTTCATGGGAAATTTAACAAAGATATTTTTATTCTGTAAAGGAATAAGAGACTTGTTTGCCAAAGCTATTTGAGGTTTTCCATCTGTCATTTTCCATTTCTCATAACCTTATTTCCATATTACAAAATGTACAAGTACACTTTGCCTTTCTATTTTAGAAAGACTGGTGTGTATACTTGTGTGTGTGTGTATGTATCTACACATATACATACATCCATATACATAAACTCTAAGGGCAGACCAATTAGATAAGTCCTCTGGAGAAGGCTCTCTGAACGGTATAAAATGGCATCTTCAGAAGCAAACAACAAAACAGTTTTATAACCCAGCTGCTGCTAAAATGCTTATAAACAGTCACTTAACCATTTATTGCCTATTTATGTTTTCAGAATATCCAAGATTATAGAAAAACTTAAGACAATATCTCATAAAAATCGTGATGAGTGATGGCTGATGATTTAAAAATAAACCTCCATATTATAAAAAGTCATGTAAATTTACCTTTGAAAGAAAAAAAAAGTTTTACTATTAAAATTAGAGTTCTTTTAATAATCCTCTTTGAGTAGAGAAATAATTTTCAAACTTCTATTTTCCACTGTCATGAAAACCATCTTTTCTTGGGACTTGACAAGGTGAATTACAACAATGCAAACAGAATAATTCTTTGGAAGGGCTGGTCTGAAGGTTTAAGTAGACTTTCATTGAATTCCTGAATTTTTATGCTGTGAGATTCACTTATGAGACACTGAAATGTAAAGAATAGTGCAGACAGTTCAAACTATTATTTTCAGGCACAAAAACCACATAATTTTGTACAAAACTTTGATTTTTTTATTTGCGAAATTAAAAATATGGTATTTTATATATATAAACTTCTATTCCTCTATAAATATAGATGATCTTGTGACAGTGAACAGAATAAATGCATACCAAATTCAAAAACCATAGTCATTTTAGGGTATGACACATAAATTTAGTTCCTAAGTACCACGTCTGATAAACTGTTGAAGTCTAAAACAATACAATCAAGAGGATTGTTTTTCTCCTCCTTTTCACAGAGAACTGAAGAGAATATTTTAAATGGCTTTGAAAGATTTACATTTGACAAATTTCTGTAAATCTGTAAAAGGAGCACACAGGATTGAGCGCAGCAGACCAGCATATATTTTCCTTTAGCATGCATGTCAATATTTTGTTTGTCTATTCAAAAAACCTAACCCCATCAATTTTTCCCTCTCCTTTACCTCCTGTAATATTACCAGGTTATTATTTGTGGTGTCTATTTTCCCTCCCTAGGGGGTGTGTTGCTGAATAATAACCATAATAATAAGTTGAAAGTGTACTACTTTTACATTTTAAGTTTGTGATATATGTCTCATTATTGTTTTATTAAAAACAAAACAATAGCACTTCATTTGAAGGAAGTCCATTTCACTGAAATCTTCAAGTTTTCATATCCAGTTTGTTTTGCTGTCCTGTTAATGAAGGCAAAAAAATCCACTCCTTAACAAAGCTTCCCAGGTGACCTCAATATTTTCATTTTACGGAAGGGTAAAATCTAAATGCTTGGGCTGCCTATCCTAGAGGCTGGCTGCCAGGCATCAGTACGCAATTAGAATTAACATTTTATAAACCCCATCTTCAGTCTATCCCAACGCACACAAAGCAAAGTACCTCTTCACAAATCTCAGTAACCACATCTTTCCATGATGCTGGCCAAAACCATACCATGTTCTACCCATTGCCAGTCAAGTCGACTGGACGCATACAGACCCTGTAGGACAGAGGAAAACTGCTCCACGGGGTTTCTAAGGCTGTAAGCTTTACAGAAGCAGACTGCCACATCTTTCTCCTGGCTGGTGGGTTTGAACCATCCACCTTTCAGTTATCAGCCAAGCGCCTTAAACACTGCACCACCAGGGCTCCTATCCCAGGTTTTAGACACTAGGAACTGAAATGACCTCATGCTCCAAATTTTAGACTTTAAAAAGTTTGGCATTGGTTATCCTACTCACCCTCTAACTTACTTAGGTGGAGGGAGGGAGTGTCTGGGCATTGGAGGCAGCGAGAGGAAGGCTGGGACTGCCAGCATGCAAACCCCTGGGCCACTACAGAGCTGGGAGAGAAAGTTCTAGACATAGAAAAGTTACCTTCAGAAAATCAAAGGGACAGGCCTTCAAAATCTGCCACCCAGGCGAGGGCGGAGCTGGGAGGGAAAGGGGAACACCCCGGACTTTGGAAGCTTTGCGGAATTCTGTACCTTAAGAGCCCCCACCCCAAACACTGAAAGGAAGGGGAGGAGGAAAGAGGAGGCGGGAAGTGACCCCATCAGAGCGGCCCAAGCCGCACCCCCGCAGGGCTGGACTCGCCCTGGAGCAGGTCTTGGGCAGACCGAAGGATGCACCCTGCGGCAGGGAGGGGTGCGAGAGCAACCAGCGAGTGCAACGGGTGGATGCGCTTGTTTTTCCCCTCTGTAGAAATCTGAAAAGGGCAAGAAGAAAAGCCTCAAATAGATAAACTGCTCTAAATAATTAAAATTAAAAAAAAAAAACGCGTGATTAGCTGTCATTTAAATACAAATATACTTACAAAAATCTTACACAGGGTATTTACAACCATGAAAGTGTACAGTCCTGGTAGGAGAGTGAGAGCGAGAGAGGACAGTCCATCTCCCGTCTCAGCAGTCGGGCCCCTTGGGCCCTCTGCCCCCAGGGACGGATGCTTTTGCAGGAGCTGCGTTGTTGAAAGAAGACTGTGAAAGTGAGTATTCAGTGAGGAAGCCGGGCTTGCAATGGACTCCTCGGGGCCAGCTTTTGGGGAGTGGCTGGGACCGGGCTGAGGGCTGGGAATGGGCTGAGCTCCCCGGTCTCAGACGGTGGTCTCCCCCTGTTTGCTGTTGGTGAGCCTGGTGTAGAATTTCCTCCAGGAGTTGAGGGTCTTGCCCGACCAGATCCAGAAGCCTGACGTGATGCCCACGATCAGTGTCATAAGGTACTTGATCATGAAGACTGTGAAGTCTGGGCTCATGGGCGGGTGAGGCGGGGCGCCCCCACCCGCCTGGAGGTGGGGGCAGGGGATGGCGTAGCTCTTGCAGCTCTGGGCCACCCAGCTGCGCTCCCACTGGTCCCGGAAGGCCTGCTCATAGAAGTAGCAGGCGATGACGATGGTGGCTGGCACCGTGTAGAGCACGCTGAAGACCCCGATGCGCACCATGAGCTTCTCCAGCTTCTCGGTTTTGGTGCCGTCGTGCTTCATAATGGTGCGGATGCGGAAGAGCGACACGAAGCCAGCCAGCAGGAAAGACGTACCTATGAATAAGTACACGAAGAGAGGCGCCAGCACAAAACCGCGCAGTGCGTCCACGTTGTTAAGCCCCACGAAGCATACCCCGCTCAGCACGTCGCCGTCCACTTGGCCCAGCGCCAAGATGGTGATGGTCTTGATGGCCGGCACCGCCCAGGCGGCCAGGTGAAAGTACTGCGAGTTGGCCTCGATGGCCTCATGGCCCCACTTCATGCCGGCCGCCAGAAACCAGGTGAGTGACAGGATCACCCACCAGATGGAGCTGGCCATGCTGAAGAAGTAGAGCATCATGAAGAGGATGGTGCAGCCCTCCTTCTTGGTGCCCTGCGCCACCGTGCGCGCTCCATCCTCGGTGAACTTGTCGTTACACACCACCCGGTCCTCCAGCAGGAAGCCGGCAATGTAGGCCACGGCCACAGCCGTGTAGCAGCCAGACAGGAAGATGATGGGTCGCTCGGGGTAGCTAAAGCGCCGCATGTCCACCAGGTACGTAAGCACCGTGAAGAGTGTGGAGGCGCAGCATAGTACCGACCAGATGCCGATCCAGGTGCGCGAGAAGCGCAGCTCCTCCGGCCCAAAGTACATGAGCCCGTACACCTTGGTTGGCTCACAGGGCGCCCCGCAGTCCTTCTCCCCCAGAAAGTGGTAATTGAGGTACGAGGGTACCTTGAGGGCACGAGGGCACGAGAACTTGCCTCGGTCCGACGCGCCGGCGCCCCCCAGGAAGCCGCCTCCGCCGCTGCGGTGGCCCCCGCCGCCGTACTGGGGATTGCTAGTCCAGAACTCCGGCAGCAGCGAGGGCGTCGGAGTGCCTTTGTCGGACGTGTTCTGGCCCACGCACAGCTCGCCGGCGCCGTGCACCGGGAACTTCTCGCACTTGAGCGTGTCGGGCCACTGGAAGCCGAACTTGTTCATGAGCGCCTCGCAACCCTGGCGCGCGCGCTCGCACAGGGAGCGGCAGGGCGGCAGCGCCTGCTCCAGCACGGTGCACACGGGCGCGTACATGGAGCACAAGAAGAACTTAAGCTCAGCGGAGCACTGGACCTTCACCAGCGGATAGAACTGGTGCACCTCGAGGCCTGCGTCCTCCTGGTTCGTGTGGCCCAGCAGGTTGGGCATGATGGTCTGGTTGTACGCGATGTCCGTGCACAGCGGGATGGAGATAGGCTGGCAGTAGCCGTGGTCCGGAATGGAGATGCCTCGCTCGCCGTTGTACTGTTGCCCGCTCTGCTGCTGCTGAGGCGGCGGCGGCGGGGGCTGCTGGCCTGGCCCGGGCCCTTGCCCCGGCCCCTGGCCCGCCGCCTGAGCCTGGACCCCCAGCAGCAGTGGAGCCTCTAGCAGCCAAAGCAGCAGCAGCAGCCGGCGCGCCAAGCGCCCGGGGTCAGATGGGGGGCGGCGACCGTTGCCCCTGTCCCCGCTCCCCTCCGCCGCCCGCCGGGCAGGGAGCGCCCCCACACAAAGTTCCCAGCTCCCGCCGCCGGCGGCCTGGGACTTCTTAGGCGCCTCCTCCTCAGCCATACTTTTTCGGCTCCTTTCTTGGCGCCGCTCCGCTAGAGCTGGCGGTGGAGCGGCGGGCGGCGGCTCTCCTTGCGCCCGGGGCGATCTCCTCTGCGCCGGTGCCCTACGTCGAGCCCCAGCCGCACTCGGCCCGCTCCCCCGGCTCCCGCTCCGCGTCCCGCAGCCGCCGCCGCCGCGGAAACTTGCGATTCATGAAGCGCGGGCGGCGGGGACAGCCTGGGTGGCTCGGGCGCGCCGGGGTCGCGTCCTGCCTTCCTGCCCCTCGGTTCTCGGGCTCCTGGCTGGCGGCGCCGCGCTAGTGGCCGCGGCCGGGTAGGGCGCACAACTCTGGGCAGCCCAGCGGCCTCGGCTCCCCCCCGCGCCTCCGCCTCCTTCTCCGCCGCCGCCGCCTGACCATTTGTGTCAATCCCTCAACTCGCTCCCTCTCCTCTCTCGCGCGCGCCCTCGGACCAGTTTCCAGGCGCCCCGCAGTCTGTCTTTCACCAGGAGGGAGGAGCCTTGAAACCGACGCGGAACTGGATGCTCAGGGACCGTCCCCCAATCGCGGCACCGGCTTTCCGGCGCAAAGGGCACCAGCCGCCTACTTCCCTGGGCGAAAGCCGGCTACCGGCAGGAGGAGAAGGAGGGGAGAGGAGGAGGGCGTAGTGGTGATGCAGGGGCACTGCTCAGGCACAAAGAGCAGGTTTCCTACGAAGCGGGACAGGCTTGGTTGCTTTTGCTTTTGCAGAAGAAAGGGCACTAGGACAAGTAGGAGAATGGTCCCATATGCTGCTGGAAATAATGAATAGGAGCCGGCGGACCGCGCGACTTGGCTTTTCTTTCTTTTATGCGTTTTCATGTTTAAAAATCCTACTCTTCACGCTGGTTACAAACTGCAAACCGAGCGCTGCGATCAGAACAGATGCCTTTAACTTAAGGAGCGCACGGCTTCCCTTTGAGTTCGTGTCTGTCGAGGTTTTGTTTAAAATATTAGTCCAATAAATCCTAGAGCCCCCAGCCTGGGTTTGGCGGGCTTTGGATGCGCCATTTCCCCCATGGAGAAGTTATCGGGATCCTGCCAAGGGAAGAAAAGCAACACCCACAACGAAACAAACACAAACTTTAAGAAGAAAAGTCAGAAGTGCGGTCGCTACGATCCTCCTTGTAGTCAAATTCTTTTTTCTCCTCTTTAGTCAACTCAGACACAAAAGCAAAGAAAACTATACATTAAATATTTATAGATAAAAACTTGAGAACACGACGAGGAGGTGGTGGGGGCGCCTCTTAGAAAGAGTCCTCCTCCAGCAAGGAGGAGAGACCCCAGAGATGGCGCTGGCCAGAGCCACGCACGCAGGCAGCCCGGGCCCTTGGGGGACTGCTAGGAGCCTTCCGGGAGCCCGGGGGACGCCCACCGCTCGGTTGAGACCCCTGAGAGTGTTTTACCCTGGCCAGTAGGGTTCCACAGGCTGGGCTGCTGCAAGTCTTGGACCGGTAGGCTGGGCTGGGGACGCCAACTTCTAAAAAACGGAGTTAGAGAGCAAACTGCTTATTTCCTTCTTAGTCCCAAAGTAACACTATCCATCTAAGGCAGACTTACATTCTTCTTGTTGGTGTTTCCGTGTAGGATTTTTAAAAATGATATTTTAGCTACGTGTCCCAATTTTATCAGTAAAGTGCTGTTATATTATTAATTGTACCAAGAATTTGTTGACCTATGATTACAACTCTATCTCGGGATACATTTCTCTATTTTCTATCATTCGTTTATACATTGTTTTAAAAATAAAAATTTACCAGAAAAGCCAAACGCATTGCTGTGGAGTCAATTCCCACTCATAGGTACTGTTAAGTAGCAGGGTACGAAGACGAACAAGACATGTCCCCAGCTTTAGAGGAAGGCGCGGTACAATGGGGCACAGACCTGTAAACCAGTTGTCACCATGCTGGCCCCAAAACTGACAGAGCACAGGGGAAGCAACCACCTAATGTGGAATCCAGGTAGGAGTGGGGGCTTTAATGGAGAGGTGAGTGAATGGTGCAAAAGATGGGAGCTCAAATGTTCCTAAACAGCTGAACTTGGGGCAGGGGGGAGTGGCTGGAGAGGTGAATGTGGCCAGGACATTGTGGGGAGAAGCAGGAGAAAGGATCTCATCCCATACTAAAAAGAATTTTGCATCAAATTATATAGACAATAGGAAGCTATTAAAAGTTAACTTTTCTCAGGTAAGCAAGCAGTTTAAGAGGATAAGATTTATACATTGGAAAGATAACTGGCTTCAGAATGACTGAAAAGAGAGAGCCTGGGGCAGGCTGTCGCTGGAAAGCTTTAACATTAGTCTAGATATAAAGGTCACTAAAGATGGGTGTTACTTGTAAGGCATGCTAACACAACACTGAATTTTATCATCATGCATTCTCTCTAAAGAATGTGTAGTCATATCTTTACCTGTTAAAATGACATTTGTCCCAGATACATGTATTATTGTTTTTTAATATCCATATTTTTTTTATATATGTAAGCCAGTTTCCGTTGAGTTGATTCTGACTCGTAGTGATCCCGTGCGTGCAGAGTAGAACTGCGCTTGTTAGGGTTTTCATAGCTGTGAACTTTTGGAAGCAGAGCCCCAGGCCTTTCTTCCAAGGCACCTCTGAGTGGATTTGAATCACCAACCTTTCGGTTAGTCACCTAGAACTTGCTAATTCATTAAATGCGTATTTGTTTTAAAGCATTTCTGAATTCCTAGTTTTTTAAAAAAGAAAAAGCAGCACCGTTTCTAAATGTACAACAGGTATCATATGTGAATGTGTGTGTGTGTGCGCACACGAGCACATTCACACACTGGCAGTAATCCATGAAACATTTTGATGTCAAAAAGGATGTTGGGAAGCACAGGTGCTCTCTGAGGTCCTTTTGAACACCTACATTGCATAACTCCGTTCGTTTTACGCTTCAGCATCCTGATCCGTAGGCTCCCATGGACACTTTTTCTCTAGCTCTCCACCCTACTGCTCCTTCCTCTCCTGAACAGCACGCCATGCTTAGGAACTTTCCTGAGCCATCTTCCTTCTACCACCCCTCTCTCATAAAACCTTATCTGTCTCATGTTCTGTCCTCTAAAGGCCATTCTACGTGCCTGGGCTGGCTGAAAAGTGAATTGATTCTAATATATTTATTACCAAGGGTAATCACATGTGTTGAGCATCCCTCCCCATCATCACCTCAGTTGCTTCCCTATCTCACCCTCCCTGTGGGGGTAGAGATATGCTGCACCCCCAGGACCTCCACCCGCCACCCTAGGGGCAGAATATTCCCTGTGGTAGAGTGCCAGTTCTGTTCCTCAGAGGAGGCAATACTCAACTGGTTCAAAAGCCCATCTGTTGAAATTCTTGAGCTTGTTTTCTCTTCTACCCCACAGTGAAGTTTAGAGTGGAGGCTTAAGTAGTGACCTTGCCAGGGTTAAAAAGAAAAAAAAAAAGTGTGTGTGTATATATATATATATTTTTTTTTTTCCCCCCTACCAGATCAAGATGCTGGAAAGAACCAAAGACATTATCTAGGAACTTGTTCATTTTATCCCATTTGTAAAGAATACTAGGCCCAGAAATGTTAAGGGATGTGCCTCGAGTGGAATGACTTTGTTTGGTTTGAATTTTAATTCTTTCCATCTTCATTTTCAGGAGCCCTGTTGGTGCAACGGTTAAGTGCTCAGAAGCTAACCGGAAGATGGGCAGTTTGAACACACCAGCCGCTCCGCAGAAGAAGGATGTGGCAGTCTGCTTCCGTAAGGATTGTTGTCGTTCTCGTTGTTAGGTGCTGTGGGGTCAGCTCTGACTCATAGCGACCCTGTGCACAACAGAACAAAACACTATCCGGTCCTGTGCCATCCTCACAATTGTTGCTGTGCTTGAGCCCACTGTTGCAGCTACTGTATAAATCCATCTCGTTGAGGCCCTTCCTCTTTTTCGATGACCCTCTACTCTACCAAGCTTGATCCCTCCTGATAACATGTCCTAAGTTTGTGAGACGTAGTCTTGCCATCCTTACTGCTAAGGAGCGTTATGGTTGTACTTCTTCCAGAACAGATTTGTTTGTTCTTTTGGCAGTCCATGGTGTATTCAATATTCACAATTCAACACCACAATTCAAAGGTGTCAATTCTTCTTCTGTCTTCCTTATTCATTGTCCAGCTTTCACATGTACTGTAAAGATTATAGCCTTGGAAACCCTGTGGGGCAATTCTACTCTGTCTTCTAGGGAAGCTATGAGTCAGAATCGACTCAACAGCACTGGGCTCATTTTGTCAGTTATGTTCCTTTTTGTAACTATTGTTCTTTTATTTAAAAAATATCAATTTCTATACATGATTCCCTTCTATGGATTATATTAAAAAAAGACCTTGTAAAATAAAAAAAAAAAAAATTCTTTTCTGAGAGCTGTCACCCAAAGCTTTATAAAAAAAACTAGACTTTCTATAAAATAATATTTCATATATCAAACGTCTGCAATACAGGGGAAGCTATTAAAATCAAGAACAGCTCAGGACTGTAAGCAACAGCAACCAGTGCTATGGAAGGTGTTCTTTTGGGGAGGTAAGGAGGGCATTCGGTAACAAAATATTACAGGAGAAATATGAGCAGCATATTTTTACTTTAGACAAAAATGCGTTATTTTCTCAGGATCTAAAAAGGTTTGTGATCTACAGACAAAAATTACTAAATAAGTGTGAACTATTATGAACTTTGTAAAAAAAAAAAAAAGGTTTCAATTAGTCAAACTGTAAACATAGCCTGAATTCTACTTGAACTTGGTTCATCAAGTATTAGACCTGTGTGATCTCAGTCAAATTCTTATATCAAAGATCTTGTCTTATCAGGCCTTTCCCAAATCTTCTGAAGTTTCTTCAGACAAATATGTTAGGCTGAATGTGGATAATTACCAAGGATAGAGATCCAATTCCAATTAGATTCGGTTGAGTGCACACAGACACACAAGTACTCAGGTGAATGCTTCAACTATGACTCCTGGACCTTAAACTTTTAGACGAATTGTTCTGCTGCTGGCTTAAGGATGGCAGCCTTAAATTGTCTTTGTCGAATAATACCTATTATAACACAGGTTCGACTATATTTTTGAGCACCTACCGTGTGTACTTAGCATTGTTTTGCTTAATGTACACTAGGTAAACATGAGGCATTGGTGGTTCAGTGATAGCATTCTTGTCTTCCACGCAGGAGATCCAGGTTCAATTCTGGGTCAGTGCACCTCATGTACAGCCACCACCTGTCTGTCGGTGGACTTCTGTGTTGCGATGATGCTGAACCAGCTTCAGCAGAGCTTCCAGACTAAGACAAACTAGGAAGAAGGGCTTGGTGATCTACTTCAAAGGATCACCGTGGTGCGATTCTCAACGGAGCGGTGTGCTTGAGGCTTGCTCAGTGGCAGCTAACAACAACAAACACTAGGTATACATACCTTGTATCATTCTTTGAGGTAGGTGCTAACATTCTCCATTTAATAAATGAAGAATCCAAGACCCAAAGCAGTGAAGTCATTTGTCCAAGATCCCACAGCCGGTAAGTGCAGAAGTAGGCCTGTGTCAGGCCAAAGTCCATGGATTAACTGTGTAATAACACTATATGAACATGTCTGCTCCTAAAAATTATACAAGAAAACTATGTTTCTGAGTATAGATCATGATGACTTCTTAGTATTTAACGTAGTTTTCTATCTCAGGATGTGTATGGTAGAGAGATATGCTGGGACTCACTGATGAGCTAGACCACCATTTCCCAAATTGTGTTCTGTGAAATACAGTGTCTCCTCCAAGGGTGTTTTGGGAAATAAATTTGTTCAGATAAATTCAGAAAAAGGCCATACTGTATGTCCTTATTGGTGATTTGCATTAGCCTAATAAAATCTGAAAGAAGTCATTATTACACAAATCTGTTGTTGAGATTGGTGAGATAGTTCTTGGATTCACTCACACAAAGCTTCAATTTATAGACTCTCTTTGAAAGGGCCATCATATTTCAACAGTTAACTTTCCCTACAGCAATTTATCAAAAGAGATAGTTTGATTATCATGACTTTTATCACTTACAACTGATTTATATCAAGATCTTAAACTTACTATTTTTTTGAGTCAGCCCATAATTTGTTAAAAACTACATGTTAAACATAGTGAGACCCAAAAAATGAATATAGGTGGGTGTGTTTAGTAAGTCTAAAAATGAATCATGGATTACTTGTACATAAATCTCATGAAACATTCTTGTGGAAAAAAATACATAGAGATGTGAAAGGAAAAAAAAAAATACCATTACTGAGCTACCAGCAACAATGTTGGGTAATAATTACCCAAAATTTTCTTGTATTTCAAAGATTAACCTATGAAAGAAGATACTGCTAAATATATTACTTAAATCTCAGTTTCTCAAAACCACCCTATCTCATGATTCTGCTTTAATTAGGTCTGTTGTCACTGTACAGTTGGAAATAGCATATACTATCTGGGAAAACTTTTGCAAAACACAGTTATTTGCATTAGACTTAAATCTGTACTGCCCTGGGAAAGAAATACAGATGATCCCTTGTAAATTAAAACCTTGTGCCTCCTGTGCTTGAAGAGTCCTCTCTGATTGGCTATGCTGTGGGGAGCTGAGTTTGGAGTCATTTTGGTGCAGAAAGAAGTTTTTAGGAGACAAAGTCAGACTTGTGCCTCTGTAAGTGAGCATTTCTGCTATCCCTTCTAGGTAAGTTGACATTTCTTGTGTATGGGGGGAAATAACGTTATACATCTTTTAAAATCACTGCCTGATCAAATTGTTTTCTTTTTGTTTGTTTCTTGCTTTAACCTGAAATCCCTTGGCTGAAAGTAGCATGCAAGGCAAGCCATGGTTTCTAGGGCTTTGGTATGATTTCTTCTTGAAATAACATCTTTTGAATTATGATTAAGAACAAAGGGAATTGAGTATCTGTTTATAGTAATGGAAAACTTGGCAATGAATACTGGTGATGGTTGCACAACATGACTGATGTAATTGGTATCACTGAACTGTGATGTAAAAAATGTCGAATTGGCAAATTCCATGTTGTATATATTTTTACAACAATAAGAAAAAAGAATAAACAGAGCATGCATCCAGGCATTTTCAGATATGATAGTATTTCCTCTGGCCAGGGTGAAGAAAAGCATTGAGTATTTCTACTTTATTAGAAATCTAAAAGAAAGAAAATAGTGTTTCCCATGAAAGTTGTCATCATATCATGTTGTTGTGAGTTGCCATCACGCCTCTGTGTTCAGCATCACAACAACACATAAGCCTCCACTCACAGCTGGTGGCTGTGCTTGAGAGGCATTGGCCAGGAATGGAACCTGGGCTTCCCATACAGAAGGGGAAAGTTCTACCACTGAAGCACCACTGCTCCCATTATTGTATTGTCGTGCCTGACTTAATCTTCACAACAATGCTAACTTGGGTAGCAGGGTGATCATCCTCACTGAAGATGCGCAAGGAGTTTGTTTGCTCGCACATCCTGTCAGAGGGACAGCCAGGAGTCACAAGCAGTTACCACACACATTACCACAACTGTATGCCCAGGGAAAGGATATAGATTGTACCACTTTTTTAATCTAATTAAAGAAAGTTCATTAGGAAATACAAAATTCTTCCAAGAACCTGACTCTAAGATATTCATTTGGATCTTTTAATGTAAAGAATGTCAAACACCATACGGGCGACGTCAGATGGCTGGCTATTTCTTAACAGC
This sequence comes from Loxodonta africana, assembly GCF_030014295.1. NCBI lineage: Eukaryota > Metazoa > Chordata > Mammalia > Proboscidea > Elephantidae > Loxodonta > Loxodonta africana. The sequence continues at coordinate 61,016,044 of NC_087349.1, read as the reverse complement.
TGTTACTGTTCGGTGCCATTGAGTTGGTCTCAACTCATAGCGATTGCACGTGACAGAGTAGAGAACTGCCCCATAGGGTTTTCTAGGCTGTATTTATTTACGGTAGCAGATTGTTAGGTCTTTTTTCCCACAGAGCCACTGGGTAGGTTTGAACCAACAAACTTTTGTTTAGCAGCTGAGCTTTTAACCACTGTGCCACCCAGAACTCTTTCCTTACACTACACATGATAAAAACTCAGGGTATCATGATGAATCTCAGTTCAGGGAAGGTGTTTCCATAGGGAGGTAGATGTAATATAGCTTTCCTGTGGTCTGACTTGACCCAGGGTTACTGACCTTCAGGGTAGAAGATGCATTCACCTTTCTCACATTTATTTCTGCATTAGAAGAAAGGTCTGGACATTGAAGAATTCTTTGGTGTTGGGTAAAAGGCATTGTTGTTTCTTTTACCATAATGAGTTTTCCTGCTTTTCTGAGCCTCAGTTTATAAAATGTAGAAACTCATTTATAAAATTAGGAAGATGTATCTTGGTAGCTTTAATATACTGCAGTTCTAATCACAGCAAAGAGGTATGCTTGCTTGTATTTGAAAGTCAGAATATCAATCAGTAGGTAAGTGCATTTGATAAAACTATCTCAGCACATTGTTTTTAGGAATCTCTACATTATTGATCTGATAGGTTAGAATGCAATTGGGGGATCTGTTTAAACCAAGGGCTTTTATTTTCAGCTTTTATTTCCCCTAAGTTCTCTCAAGAACAGAAGTTAAGAGAAATCTCTCTCTACCTAGGCTGGTGTGCCTCCCCTGGGGACCTCCCAGTCTGTGGAGCTCATATGGCATTCTGTTTGCTGCATGCCCTTCAGATTAACACAGAGTTTTCAGCTTTGGAAAAAAACAAAACAAAACTTTGCAATCGTTAGAAACTAGATATATATTTGACAAATAGGCACACAGATCACGACTAGATCTAATGACTTTGAAATGGTTAAATTTTCCCTTTTATTCCATCATTACCCCCAAACTGAATTATTTTCTAAATATTCCATCTACCTATTGCTTCATAGAAAGAGTCCTGATGGCACAACAGTTAAGAGTTCAGCTGCTAAATGAAAGGTTGGCAGTTCAAACCCACCCAGCAGCTCCATGGGAGAAAGACCTGATGATCTACTTCCATAAAGATTACAGCCAAGAAAGCCTTAGGGGGCAGTTCTGCTCTGTCACATGGGGTTGCTATGAGTTGGAATCGACTCAGCGACACACGACAACAACAAAACAACAACATTGCTGCATAACAAACTACCCCAAAATTACTGGTGTAAAATTATAACCATTTTTTGTCTTTTACACTCATGGATTCATGGGGTCAGGAATTTGGACAGGGACAGTGAGAATGACTTGTCCTTGCTCCACAATGTCTAGGAACTCAGCTGGGAGGACTCCAACAGCTAGGGGTGACTTGGGCAGCTGAAAGCAGAAACAGCTGAGGCTGGAGGATCTACTTCCCAAATGCCTGGCCCCTTGGCAAGGATGGCTGAAATCTGATGGGACTGTCAGCCAAGTGGCCACTCCAGCATCGCAGCCACAGGATAGTCAGACTTCTTATAGGGTGGCTTAGTGTTCCAGCAAACAAAGCAGAAACTGCATGTTCTTTTATGACCCATCCTTGGAAATCACAGTGTTACTCCCAGCATATTCTAATGACCAAAGCAATACAAGCCTTTCCAGATTCAAGTAGAGGGGACATAGGTGTCCCCTCAATGGGAAAAATATAAAGGAATTAATAATGGCTTTAAAAAACTAAAAAACTACCACTTTAAGTAATCTGAATTTATAAAGTAATAGTGTTATATTATGGGGTAAAAGGCAGCTGTAAAAATGACATTGAGTGGGAGCTTACTATGTCCTAGTTAATTTTCACAGCAATTCTGTGAGGGATCCTTATTATTATTCCCATGTCACAGAGGAGGAAAGTGAGGTTTAGAGAGGTTAAGGAACAGGTCATACCCTGAGGAACAGGAGAATAGAGGTTTGAACCAAGACTGTCTGGCTATAGAGTCTATAAGCGTAAGCACTGGGCTATGTAATTCCTCCATGGCTAACTAAAGACTTTTAAGAACTTTTAAACAAAAATTTTAAAGGTATGGGCTTTTACTAGATACTAAGAAAAATTTAAGATAAAATTGTTACTAAAACAGATTTGGTGGTCTCAGCCCCATAGCAATTGAACAAAATGTCTCATCTCTACATAAACCCACGGCCTTCAAGTCAATTCCAACTCATAGCAACCCCATAGGACACAGTAGAACTGCCCCATAAGGTTTCCAAAGCTGTAAGTCTTTATAGAAACAGACTGTCACAGTTTTCTCCTGAAGAGTGGCTGGCGGGTTCGAACCACTGACCTTGCAGTTAGCAGTGGAACAATTAACCACTGTGCCACCAGGGCTCCTTTCACCTCTACATAGACACCTGTATGTTGGCAGAGTATTTTCCTGACAGGATTGGACAAGCTCAGACTGGCAGAACTCTAAGGTTCCCCAAGAAGAACAAAGTGCGTCATGAGCCCTGAGGGTTGCTGTACTGTGACTGTTGACTTGGGAAATCAGGCTTTCCTCCTTGACTCTTAGATGGATATCATTCCATAGTTCAGAGATTGTTTTGCTTCCAGAATTTGTCAGTTTTTAAGACACATTCTAATGCTAAGTTGTTTCATCATTCAGGACAATTAGAAAGTCGATAACTAAAGCACAGAAATTATAATGTTCCCATTTTTGGAACTCAATTTTCACACGTCAGACCAAGTTATCTAAGCAGGTTGGTGTCCTACAAAATCCTATAAAAGTACAAAGAAACACACCCCTGTAATGAATTAAAAACTGCTATCCCGCTATGGTACCACTTCTTACTACAACAGCTCAGCATATAGCTGAGATAGTGTAACCCTTGTGACACCAACCTTGGAAGTGCCAAGAGCTTGGGGAGGAAGGAGCAACCCCAGAACTCTGTGGCTTTAGAACCTATTTAGATACTGAAATTTCAACTTTGTCAGCCCTATTTCCAGTTCTCCTCATATGTGGCAACTGGTGTAGATAAGACGTGGGACCTCCCCTACCTCCTCATTCCCATACTCTTCCAGTAGCTCTCCCTGCTGCATATGGCCCAGTCATGGCTGCTCCAGGGGCTCTGCCAGGGTTATTCCTGCTATACAACTGTATGTAGGGCCCACTGCATCCCAGAGCTACTATCCTCCCCTCCCAGACTGCCCAATTTTACAGAGATTTTCCCATCTATGGTAAGAAAGGAGTCCTGGTGGTACAGTGAGTGGTTAAGGGCTTGGCTGCTAATCAAAACGTCGGTAGTTTGAATCCACCAGCCGCTCCTTGGAAACCCTGTAGGCTGTTCTTCTCTTTCGTATAGGGTTGCTATGAGTTGATTCCTTGGAAATCCTATTGGGCAATTCTACTCTGTTAGAACGGTTTTTTTTTTTTTTAGAACGGTTAGTCAGAATCGAGTCAAGGGCAATGGATTTGGTATGGTAAGAAAGCTCCTTCAGCCAATCTTGGCATCCAAAGTAGACAGAGCTTTTATACTTTACTCTTTCTGCCATCAGATAATATATGATGATCTCCAAAAGTTCAGCTATGTGACTACATGAGCAATTCAATCTGACATTTCCATTCAAAGCATCTCTCACCACATGGAATCCATACCCAAAATTGTCCCTTAGCCCTCCCATCCAACCATGGTAAGGTCTCACTGTTTTTCAGACACTTCCCAGAGTTGCATAGTTGCATCATTCTTGAACTTTCATTTATTCATTCATTCAGGAAGTATTTCTGGAGCACTGGTAATGTGCCACGCACTTTGCTTGGTGCTCAATGTATAACAAAAAACAAGGCAGACACCTTCCCTGTCTTCATGGAGCTTACATTCTGGCCCTGAAAAAAGAACATAGAACAAATACTTACACCATTCACTCACACAGGCATGCATGAGTTCATTCCAATTGGGAAAAATTTCATTAAGTCTTTTTATGGGAATTATAGACAACTCTGGATAGCTTCATCAAAGGAAAGAATGAATGCATGGGAAAGTCACGGAAGTGTCTCAGTCAAAGAAGATATAAACAAGCGCAAGAACCAAATTAACTCCCTTCGTCAGGGCCTTATGGAGCTTCCTTCTCATGTGCTTCCAATATTGTGACTTAATTGTCAACAACTCCAAGTCTTTCAGTTCCAAACAGCATCTCTTTTGTCCACACTGAGGGTTTGTCTGCCCCTGAACTCCTCGGCCAGAATCTGGGAAGCTGGCCTTAAGATACGGACATGGCTATTGGGGGCCAGTCCTGAGTAATGGGTTCAGGTCCCAGAGAAGGAATCAGGCAGCTTCCGCAAAACTGTCTGCACAATTCGTATGAGTTACCCCAAAAGCATCTAACCCAATTTTGAGGAGGGGGGGTGGGAATCAAAGAAAGTTTTCCTACGGATAAGAAATATAATCTGAGACCTTTAAGGATGAAAAGGGGTTAGCTAAGGCATAAGGGAAAGTGTGGGAAGGAGAGAGTGTGGAAAATCGTGATAAACAGAAACGGTGTATGCAAAAACTCAGAGGCAAGAAGAGTAAGATACATTTGAGGACTTGTAAAAAGATTTGATGATAGCCAAAGACGTAACTCTGATGAACTGGAGACCTCATCTCCAGCCCCAAATCTCTCTCAGCAATTCTCCCAGGGAGCCATTGAGACTCCTGGTGGCTGTAAAGGCACTCCCGAGTTCCTGGGTAGAACATCCAGAGCAGGCCCTTCCCTAGTGTTGGTAATAATGTGAGCTTACATCTCCGATTTGTGATTTTTTCTGCCTTCTGGAAAAACAGAGCTTCATTATGGAAACATACTGGCTTTTCTTTTAGAAAAAAAGGTTGACTAAAATTCACCCACTTTCTCCAGATTTTGTAGATAAGCCACCTGATCTTTGTATCTCTAAAACAGATCTATATAAATTCTAGCAGAATTTTAAATAGTTTTTAAAGAAGCATTTGAATTTTAGGATTTTAAAATTAAATTTCTATTAACCTGAGGCCAGAAATTGAACTGTTCTTATTATTTTTGACAAACAGTAACTACTAGGAGTTGTATAAGATGAGAATCTGACCCAGATTTATTAAACGAATAATTCCAAATAGATATTGTGAGAACTGTGGTGATTTGAGCCAAGCAAATGTGGAAGTCTGTGGTGTTAAAGATGGGCATAAACTCTTTGCCATTCTTCCCAACAAGAGATGGGATCTGTTTCTTCTTTTCTTGAATCTGTGTTGATCTTGAATCTTGCTTTGATTATTTGTAGAATGAGGAGGAAATGACACTGTATTGATTCCAGGCCTAAGCCTTTAAAAGGCAGGCAGCTTCTATTTTGTGGTCTTGGAGGCCAGTTGCTATGCTGTCAAGAACCTCCAGGGAACTGCTGAATGGTGAGAGGCCACATGGAAAGGTCCTGGAAGTCAAAGGACCATATTGAGCATACCAATGTCAGTTGTGCTCCCAGCCAAATATAGCTGCCTGAGTGATCTCAGCTACACTCAGTGGAGCAGAACTGCCCAGCCAAACCCAGTCAACCCGCAGAATTGTGAGACATAATAAATTGTTGTTGTTTTAAGTCATTCAGCTCTGGGGTAGTTTGTTATGTAATCATAGACACTGAAGCAGCTTCCATGTGGATTCCTTTTCCTTTTCTTTAGGATGCAGTGGATTCCCCACCTCCCCTCCCCCCCCCCACTTAGGATTTTTGTTTGTTTGTTTTACTAATAATTTTTACTAGTAAAAATTCTATTGTTTTAGTAATAATGCAAAAAAAAAAAAAAAAGCTTCCTCTTAACCACTTCTCTTATTTTCTCTTAGCCAACCAGTTCCACTCCTAGAAACACTACTTTTGGCAGTTTCTCAAATATTTAAACATGCTTTTTTTAATCATATATATTCCTTTGTTTTTCCTTTTCACTTCTTTTTAAATGCAGATGGTAAGTTTCTATATACATACTTTTACATCTTCCACTTACCAATGTATTTTGGAGGTAGTTCTATAATCAACACATATAAAGCCTCTGCAGTCTTTTTAATGACTGCATAATATTCCACTGCATGGTATACCACAATTTATTTAATCAGTTCCCTATTCATGTGCATTTGCTGCTAAACATTTATTATAAATAAAGCAACAATAAATATCCTTGTACCTACAGAATTGTGCACATGTGCAAGTACATGAATGTATTCCTAGAAATAAAATTATTGGGCCAAAGGGTACGTGCAGTTTCAATTTTAATAGCTGTTACTAAATTATCCTTCATATAAATTGTATCAAATCATACTCTCCCCAGCAAAATGTGAGGATACCTGTATCCATGTACATTAGCTAACACATCTAGACCAAACTCTTTCATTACTTGTTATAGTTTTATAGTTTATTATTTAAGATTTTCTGATAGTCATAATTTTACCTCTTTTTCTTTGCTATTTTATTTTAGGCTTCACTTTTTTCTCTTGTTTACTTGTGTTGGCTAGTGCTTTCAGAATAATATTTAATAATATTGGCGATATTGACCATATTTGTCCTATTCTTGATTCTAATGAGAACATGTCTATTGTTTGCCCATTAAGGATAAAGCTAACTTTTAAGACGAGAGAAATTAACTTTATCGTGTTAAAGAAACAGCATCCATGTGTTCCCATCTTACTGAGAGTTTTTAAGCAAGAGTGGATATTAAATTTTATCAAATACCAACATCTATGGAGATTGTCATATGACTTTTCTTCATCCTTTTAATATGATGAATTGTATTAATAGACTTGCTAATGCTGAGCTTTTCTCCCATTCTTAGAGTAAACCTCATATACTCGGTCATATGTATTAGCCATTTGATGTTCTTCCGGTTCCTTTTCTAAAATTTTAATTTAGGGCATTGCATTTTTGTCTTTATCCATAAAATGAGAGTGATCTGTTGTTTTAAAAGAAATATTCATTCAGACATAAGAGTAATAACAATGTGAATGAATACATCACCAAATGAGGAGATGTGGAGAATAGAGAAAAGGCGAAGGGCAAAAAGTCAGGAATTCCTATGTTTTGGGGTAAGAGCTGGATGATGAGTAAATGAAACAGAGAAGAGCAGAGAGAAGAAAGCCAGACTTTAATGTCTTAGAAGCTGAGAAAGGAGAGTGTACCATAAAGGACAGCATAGTATTGAGGAACAGAAAAGATTTAAATCTGTTTGTGGGTAAGGGGATGTATTCCAGTAAAGAGAGAAAGATTGAAGTACACAGTGGGATGAAAATGGTGGGGGGAACTAGTTGCCATCAAGTCAGTTCTAACTCATGGTGACCCCACGTGTGTCAGAGTAGAACTGGGCCCCAGAAGGTTTTCATCGTATCATTTTTCGGAAGAGGATTACCACGGCTTTCTTCTGAGGTGCCTCTGTGTAAGTTTGAGCCTCCAACTTTTAATTTAGCAGCCGAACACTTAAACCATTTGCATTACCCAGGGACTGTATGTTGGGGAAGGGAGTGTTTGTAATTGATGGAGCCAGCTCTCAATGAGTTGAGAAGAGACAGTTTTTCTAGAAGAAGTGGAGGTTTTATTTAGCCTTGGAAGGGCAGCGGCCACCTCTTCCTGTCAGAAAGGGACTGGGAGAGAAAGCCCAGGAAATTCTGAGATGGCAGAGAGGGAAACCAAAGAAGCTCACATCAGACAATTGGATCCCAGTCAAGTGGAGGCAAAGATCTTATGCAGAGGACGGAAACCAATGGTTGCAATAATGACCTATTTGGAGAAATAGCAAATCACATGTATAATAAATAAAGAGGCAAACTAAATGTAAAAAATCTTACATTGCAGTATTTTTTATACAGTAAATATAAAAAAATTATTGCAGTGAATAAGTGGTAATTCGCTGCAATTTTCACAGCCACTGGAAGAGAGAGAGAGAAAAAAAAAACATTTAAAGGAGAAAGTAAGAGTTGGCAGATTTGACCTTCAGGGTCCAACACCCAGCCCATACATTACTCATTCAAGTGAATTGCCTTTTCACTTCTTCTTTAAAAAAAAAATAGTGGGGTGATTTCTCCAGCACACAGGTCTATACCAAAGGAGAAGGAGCATGTTCGTCCCCAGAATGAGGAAGATGGCTCTTTTTGGGACCTAGAGCTGGCCTTCACCCAGGCAGTGGGCACTTGGGAGATGAGTGGACAAGTAAACAGGTGAAGTCCCAGATTTGGTGGCAGCAGCCATATGGAAGTCTTTCTCCTTTCTTTGACCCTGGGCAGCTTATTTTATGTCCTCTCAAACAGGAGATGGAAACTGAACCTGGAAATCATTAAATGTTCCCAAGTGTCCTGAATGTCTGCAACCCTGAGGAGAAATCTCTTTGACTTTTATTTGTTTAAATGGATGATTTTAGCAATGAAGTCACCAGAAGCTATTAAGCTTAATGTGAGATGAGATCATTACAATGCTTCCTAACATATGACAGTAGATACACCACACTCTGCTCCTGTAGCTCATTAGATGGATGACTTTGGACAAGTTTATTTAATGAACTTGAGCCTCAGTTTTCTCATCTATGAAATGGCTGTCATAAAATAGCTTCCCTGGTTACCTCACTGGCTGTTGTGTGAAGATCAAATGAGATCATGAATGTATATAGCATTTTGGAAACCATAGAGCACTCTCCAAACACAAGTATGTTGCGTAACTTACTTGTGAAGAATATGTTTGCTTACTACAACAAGTCATCCCAATTCTGGGGCAAATTCTGGTGGGAGAATTTCACTCCTCTTCCTTTCCCAAAGAACAAATGTAGAATGGGTTTTCTTTCTCTTACAGTTTTGAGTGGTGCCCTGTTGGACTCTGAGTGGAATGGACTGATGAGCAGCTGAGCTTCTGATACCCTCTTTTGAAATCTCCTTTCCCAGCCATTCAGAGTACCAGCTAGTCACCTACCTAGGACAAAGCATAATCAGAGAAGTGAGGATCATTGGCTAAATGGCAAGATTCTGCCTGGAATAGGGTTAAAACATTAACCAGTGGCATAGGCAAAAAAAAGCTTTGGCTAGCACGAGAAAGAAATAGAACATCTTTGACAAATAACTATGAAAAGCCTGATGAATGCAGAATATTATGTTTAAGGGCATGAACTCTGGAGCCAAACTGTGTGGAGCTGATAACTTGCAAGTTATCTAACTTCTCTGTGCTTTAATTTCCTTACCTCTACAATAAAGAAACAAACAAACAAAAAAAAAAATCCAACCGGTGCTATAGGACAGAGTAGAACTGCCCCATAGGGTTTCCAAGGAGTGCTGGTAGATCTGAACTGCTGACCTTTTGGTTAGCACCCAAACGCTTAACCACTGCACCACCAGGGCCCTACAGCAAGGAAAGTAATGGCAAATTCAGCCATTCATAGGGTCATTATGAGGATTAAATGAGTTAATATTTATAAAGCACTTGGAACAGAACCTGGCACATATAAGTGCTACATGCAGATTTATTAAGTAAGTACAAACAGATGACTCCAGTCCGGAATTAGACTGCTATGATTGTGATTATTGCTAAGTACAGAAGGCACACACCATTGATTCCACACTGAATACACGGTTCAAAGATTCTCCAAGTGTACAGACCTACATGTAAAATGTTTTCAGAGACATTTTCAGTATTTAGTGTGAAACCCCCACACAAACACATTTTGGATACTTTCTTTAGACAACGGCAAGCTGGGCTTGAGATCTGTGATTTCAGATGTGATCTTGGATTGGGCAACAAACTTAACCTCTTCATGTCTCAGCTGCTCTCTCTGTAGAGACGCAATGAACAAAATGCTGGCTTCTCAAGGGCGTCGTGAAGATAAAAAACGAGATAACATTTGTAAAACTCTCAGTGCTTGCAGAGAGGCGCCACCTAAATGCAGATTGTAATTATTAACATCATCTCATATCCTAATGGAGCCCGGCTGGAATGTCATTATCTTATTAAATGACTAAAACCAATCTTGGAAATTACAACGTTGGGGGTGGGGGATGAATAGTTAGGAACGTAATGCCTGGCAGCTTCCCGCAGGAAAGAGGTTGCAAAGGCGTCACCAGACTTCACTGAGCTAAAACTCACTTGTAGCCCTCCCGGATTTCCCTGGGGCAGGCCCTAAGAGGAGCTTCAGCAATTTGCAAATATGGCTCTCTCTGAGTTCCCTTTGTGATTCATGAACCTCGCCAAGCCCACAGGAATCTGGATCGGGAAGATTTGGAACCTGAGTTTCCCCCCTGAAGTTCATTAGCTACTTTGGCTCACAAAGCTCTTTAGAGTAGCTTAAAAGCCTTTGTGGAACTCCGTGATCCTAATCTTCTGCCTGTTCTATGTTTATCTGGGTAGATAGTAGTTGATGAGTACCCAACCAGTAAATTAAGAAGCTGAGAGAGGTAGAAAATCTTCTTTTGAAATTCTGCTGCTCTTGGGAGTAGAGTATAGCAAAATGGGGAACACATACAATTGGTAATAAGCAAGACGATTTTAGGTAGAACACAGATAGTGTACACACACACAGATACATATATATGTGTATATATATATATATATAGATAGATACATGCCTATTGCCGTGGAGTCGATTCTGACTCACGGTGGCCCCATAGGGCAGAGTAGAACTTCGTGACAAGGTTTTCTAGGCTGTAATCTTTACAGAAAGGAACCTTGGTAGCACAGTGGTTAAAGCAATGGGCTGCTAACGGAAAAGTTGGAGGCTCGAAACCACCAGTGGCTCCTCAGGAGAAAGATGTGGCAGTCTGCCTCCGTAGAGATTAACAGCCTTGGAAACCCCATGGGGTCGCTATGAGTAGGAATGGACTCCATGGCAGCCAGTCTGGATTTGGCTAATCTTTACGGAAGCAAACTGCTACCCCTTTCTCCTGCAGAGCAGCTCGTGGGTTCAAACCATCCATCTTTCGGTTAGTAACTGAGTGTTTTAACCACTGTGCCACCAGGCTCCTTATATGTATGTATACATATATTAAATACCAGGACAGCAAACTTGTGTATTCATGGATATAATAATAGGATAAAATTGGTAGTTGAAAAAGATGGTTGGTAAGAAAAGAATGTATTTGATTTAAAAAGATTAGGTAATGAATAGCAGTAAGTAATAATAATGATTAAAATTAGGGAAACACAGCCTTAGAAAAAAACAGTCCCTTGGTTTCAAATGTCTGAGTATGGGATTTAGATCCCAGGGCAGGATTTAGAGGACGATAATTTGTTACATCGAGATTGGTTGCCACCGTTTGTAGGGTACTTTTACATGCTTTCACTCTTTTTCAAGATAGGTGTAATTATTTCTGTTTAGTTGCTGAGGGAAAGATACTGTGCCCTTGAAGGGCTGCACGATAGCTGGTTGGCAGGTGAATAATAATGTACATATGTGGTGACACTGTTTAGGGAAGAGAATCACAGATTAAGTGGTTTTTACGAAGCGGAGAACTATTTACTAAAACTAGTGATCCTTCATTAAACTTTTCGAAAACTTAAATTTCTCATGGGAGTCCTGTTTATTCAGCATCTTTCCTCTACCAGTGAGCTTGGCTGCTAATCCAATGGTCAGCAATTTGAACCCACCAGCTGCTCTTTGTCGTCAAGTTGATTCCTTTTGATTCCAACTCATATCAACCCTATAGGACAGATTAGAACTGCCTCATAGGGTTTCCAAGGACCGTTAGGTGAATTCAGACTGCTGACTTTTTGGTTAGCAGCCAAGCTCTTAACCACTGTGCCACCAGGACTCCCCATAAAGATCTACAGCCTTGGACATCTTATGGGGCAGTTCTACTCTGTCCTACAGGGTCACTATGAGTCGCAATGGATTTGATGGCAGAGGGTTTGGATTTTGGTTTTCCTCTACCATGTGCCAAGCTTTGTGCTTGGAGGCTGAGGACTCAATGGGGAACACCCATCTGTTCTTTCAGGGCTTAATTCTGGACAGAGGTAGCAGCACACTGCTCACTCAGGGATCAGTTAGGCTTCCAGTCCTGTTTTGCTTGAACGGCAGAATGTTAAAGATTAAAAGAAATGTGTTGTTAGTATTTAAGAATCTCGGAATTTCACATAAAAATCTGGCTGCCTGGCTTCTCCTACAACCATGTGAAGCTGTGGCAACACCAGGTCTGGGTTCCTGCTCAGCTAGCTTTTGACGGGGCTGTGTACCCCTGCAGACCAGCATAGCTCTCCTTGGCACAGTCCTTGGTGGACTCTCTGGACTCGTATCTTTCACTCACTTACGTTGGAAGCCCAGGTCCAGTTGTAAGGCAGACAAGCCAGCAACTCTTACAAGTCCGCTCACATTGTTGTTAGCTGCCATCAAGTTGCCTCCAACTCATGGTGACTCCATGCACAACAGAATGAAATGTTGCCCAGTCCTACGTCATCCCTGAATCGATTGTGGATCTGAAGGTTGTAATCCATAGGACCCTCATTGGCTGATTTTTGGAAGTAGATCACTAGGCCTTTCTTCCTAGTCTATCTTAGTCTAGAGGCTCCACAGATACCTGTTCAGCATCATAGTGACACGTAAGTCTCCAACGACAGAGAGGTGGTGGCTGCACATGAGGTGCGTTAACTCGAAATAGACCCTGGATCTCCCAAAAGGGAAGCGAGAATTCTACCACTGAAACAACACTGCTCCCATATTAACCAAACCAATTGCCACGGAGTTAATTCTGACTCATGGTGACCCCACCACATGTGTCAGAATAGAACTGTGATCCACAGGGTTTTCAATGGTTGATTTTTCGGAAAGTACATTGCCAGGCCTTTCTTCCGAGGAACTTCTGGGTGAATTGAACTGCCAACCTTTTGGTAGGGGACACAGGAGAAATTAGCACAGAAGACAGGGAGAGTAGCCCAAGTTGGGGGAAGTCACATTATCTGTAAATTATGTTTACTGCTTTGGCTATTTACAAAATTCTCACACATCATTTGTCATTCTCACTACAACTTTGAGAAATAGACAAGGCAGGAATTGCTATCCACATATTACTGATTAGGAAACTGAATGTCTAAAATCAAACAAGTTTCCCAGAAGCAGAGCTTGAAACAGGGATTTGGGTACAGGCCATTTCTTGAGAAGTGCTCCTTAGGGAAATTCTGTGAGGGAGTGAAGCAGGAGAGGGAAGGGGAAGGCTGGGGTCTCAGGTACAGTCTAGCTTTGGCTCCACATGGGGAAGGCTCTGAATCATTAACTGCCCCCATAGAACTGGTCCTTGTTGAGGCTGTCCTTTTGTACCCCACATCAATCAGTCATTGTCTGTGACCTTCCTGTTCCCCTCAAAGCTTCTAGGGTTAGGTAAAAAAAAAAAAAAATTCTAGGGTCAGGTGGCTCCTATTAAAAAACAAAAAACTGTTGCATTGGAACCTGTTCCAACTCATAGAGACCCTATAGGACACAGTAGAACTGCCACATAGCGTTTCCAAGGAGCAGGTGGATTCAAACTGCCGACATTTTGGTTAGCAGGCTTAGCTCTTAACAATTTTCCCGAAAGAAAGCCTTGAGCAGCCAACACTCACAACACTCAGAGCAGCTGGGGGCGGGGACACCAGCCCAGTAAACAGGATCCAGGAGGGGCGCCCAAACAGCGTCTTCCACAAATACTGAACACCCAGCAATTCAGAGAGAACCACTGAGGTTCAAGTAATAGCACTCTCTACCCAGGCAGCTACACGTGAGCGCACACACACCCCCCAACACACCTCCCCCATACCCCCCACACCCCCACACACCTCCCCCCCACACCTCCCCCATACCCCCCACACACACCCCCCCACACACGCCTCCTCCCACACCCCCCCACCCACTCACCACAGTTAAGGTGGCAATTTAAGGAAATATACAAGGGTTCCTTCCAAAACCATAAAGTTCTCAGTCTACATTTTGAGGCTTTTGAGAGGAAATGGCACTAATTTTACTCAATCCAGTTTTACAGCTTATTCTGAGCAAAATATAGAAATAACTGATAATTAAGCCTAAGATTTTATAGGTAGATATGGATACACACATATACACACATAGAATATATTTGTACAGATATATAATATATGGATGGATGGATGGATATGTAGATACAGATATGATTATTAATGTTTGGGAAAAATAATCTTGCCCCAGAAAGTGGAAAAGCTTTGTATGCAAAGCTCTTAGAAAATAAATTCTCCTTCCACAGAGCCTAGCCCCTTGGGATTTATCATAAGAAAGAAGAGAATATCGAAGAAATAATCAGATTGTCCTTCTGGCATATTCCTACTTTGTTCTGAAACAATTTGAGCTCAGCCACACATTTCATTAAGTATAGAAGCATAGGTTTTGCTAAGTGTGAATTAAAAAAATGGGAAAGGAATCTAAGGTGGTACGAAGCAGGATTATATTTCCAACCTTTTAAGAATTTCTAGGTAAGATATTTTATAGAATTCTTTTTATTGAAGGATGTCCATTACGTGTACATCCTAGATGATGTGAGACTGTCAGTATTAGCAATTGTGGCACATTAGGGGAAGCTTGTATCCTGTTGGTAAAATAAACAGGCAAAAGCCCAATTTATAATTTTATTTCTGCCCTGATTTCTTTGCATAACACCTTCCAGAGACTATTCCAAAGCTATTATTGTAACTGGCTGTTTTACATAATGGGAAACACAGGCCCCTCAGATCTTTTGCATGACAAATGCTTAATTAGAAAAGTAATAGAATGGAAATGAAATTTGTATTTACTATGACTGGAACAGAGAATTGTCCTGGAGAAGAAAATTTGGTTTTAATTCACCAAAGGCAAAAGGCAAAAGGAGAAAAAGAAAAACAAAAGTAAGCAAGCAAGAAGAGAATGTCACACAATGAATGCAGAAAACAGATTAGAGACAGAAGTGTATGGCTTGTGCCTGTAACTGGGGGTGGAATCTCCTTCTCTGTTACACACACACACACCCCACAAAGCCTATCACAATTAAAAAAAAAAAAAAGAATGTGATGTTAAAGTTTTTAGACTAAAGAAGTCCTTTTCAATTGCTCTTGAAAAATAGGCCCTGTAAATGTTGCATTTCCTTGAGACTAGATACGGTGTGTATCAAATTAGTGTATCGTCCAATTCTGCACGGCATTAGCAGCCTCATTATAACTGTGAAATAATTCAGTGTGGAACCATGTGATAAAATACGGTAATTGCTATACTATGGTTTTTGAAGAATAAGTTGTGTTCCCTTGCGTCTTTTTGAGTCATTGTTGGTGATTTGTTGCCTGTGGTCAGTGAGTCAGAGACCATAAGGTTCCTTCCTTCTCAGCACAGAATGTAAGAATTCTGTAAGTTCCTTTGCATTTATTTGCAGATCTTTTCTTCTTTAATGGGACATCTTGTCATCCAAAAAGCTGACAGGGCTCCACACAAGTATTTGTTCTCGAATCCTTTGTTCATCTCAGTCCTGCTGTTCTG